>NC_087068.1:59562921-60019654 GCF_963678635.1 Symsagittifera roscoffensis
GCATAAAACTCGACTAGCATAAAAGTTTGAATTCATGAAGATGTATCGACTAGCATAATTTTTATAAAATTATTTCTCGCGTTCAAGTTAAAAGATGCTTTTTTGAGAAATTGATATTTGAGCATTTGAGAAACTAAGCAATCAAAAAGCAAATGAAATTCCTGTTGTCGTGATTAGTATAATGACCTAATGAACTCTAGAACTCTAGTGAAGACTAATCGTGGCTGTGATCGGCACTGTGAAATGTGTAAAGAAAAATTGGGGTCTTTTTACTTATTCCCTTAAAAATCAATATTTCAAAATCTTGAACTGAAACTATTTTGCTTCAATCTGATTGGCTACCATTAAAACGATCGTATTATTGTTACCAAAACGAATCATTGCAATCAGTCTTCTGCTCTCTGTATTTACACATTGAATTCTATAAAATTGCAAAATTTGCAAATTAGGGCGGAATAAGTAAAAAGACCCAAAAATTGATTGGATGCTGTTGTTAACCCATCTATTGCAGAAAGGGAGCCATTTCATATTTAGGTGAAAAAATCGGGTCCTCATAACAATCTACCAACCCCCCCCCCCCCTTTCAAGAAGGGGGAATAGATTGTTAAGTAGATTAAGGTAGTTGGATCTCTGTAACTACCTCCCCCCATTTTGCAAGGGGGAGATTTGTTACTGGGTATAAATTTTACATATGTTTAACCATTGAATGATTTTTTTATTAGGGATGGCAATTTGCTCCCGCACTGCAGTTTCATGGGAAAAAAAGTTCATAATAAATTTTATCGGCTAAAAATGTGTAATTGAAAATGGATTTTTAAGCAACTTGAATCGAATATTTTCAATTTTCAAAATATATTATAAGTCATTATAATCAATATAATCGTTATAATCAACGATTACAATCGTTCTTTTCCATTTTCAAAATCTATGATAATCATTATAATCAATACAATCATTATAATCGATTATATTCCATTTTTTGTTAGACTATAATGAACTTTTTGGTTCACAAAAATTACAAATTCATTATAAAACGACAATAAAAATCGATTATTATCCATCAAACTCGCGAGCGGGTTTCTAGGGACCCTAGGGGGAAAAAGTTAAAAAGATCCAGTTAGTCGAACTTTTAACCATTCAGAATGAAGCAAATTAGAATTCTGAATAGAAAGCTCGATAATTAACAACATTCAACTGATGCAAAAATTTTTCATTAGTTTTTCTGTGTAATATATTTTTTGACCAATTGAATTTTGTATTTCATTTCTTGTGTTAGACGATACAACTTTCAATTTGGAAATTTTCATGCTAGTTGAGCTTCATGCTACTTTATATACCGCCGTGAACAACGTGTAATCATGCTTTTAGAGCTTTTGAGTGTTGATATAATACATAAGCTTTAGAAGTGAAGATTGACTCTTCAGTTAGAATTTCTAAGGAAAAAAGGTACTACAAGCTGTTTTTTTTTCACTAGGAAATTGAAAAAAAAAGAACTTTCGAATCTTGATGCCAGAAGAAGCCCTAGGTTGATATGTCTTTCAACCATGACTAGCCATTTTTGTGCAAAAAACTGATAGAGAGAAAAAATATAACTGAACGTATAGCTTTAAGTGGGAAGGCTTTAAGGCAAAAAATAGGCTTGGCTTTCATGGGTGAGTTTAGATTTTCTTGAAGGGGATTTTAAAAAATTAAAAGTTAGAATAGATTGAATTTGTTTTCCATTTTTAGTTTGACCAATTTGATTTTCCGAGCTAAAAGAGACAACGGAGAACCTATTCAGTCACTGTTTTGCGCACCATTTTGAAAAAAAGCCACTTACAAGTGCTGGGGAAATCGCAGGGGTTCTGAAATTAGACGATCTGTCCAAAGAGAAAAAAATGATGATTATGGATGTGAGTATAACGTGAAACTATCAGTTCCCAAAGCATTGATAGATGAACCAACAGCATCTCGTAATTTCTCCAAAACAGCAGTATTACCACTAGCGCAAAAGTTATCAGACACAACATACCATTCTGTTATCTTTGATGGTTTCACTTCTGATTGTATTCGCCGGTGTGCTCTGAACAGCTTTGGAGAAGCATAAAATTCGGGCGCCGGGGCCTTGCATTGAAGACGCTAATGCACGCTAATGCACGCTAATGCACGCTAATTGGTAAAAAATCTAACTAATGGGTAAACCTTTGGCCATGACATCTCTTAAACTAGCTACTGCGGTAAACGATCCTCAGGGAATGCAGGCATTAACTGCTTCTGGTCTTATTGGTTTGTACAAAAATCCAGTTGTCTGACCAATTCGCATCAGAAAAAGTGCACGCAGAATAAGGACATACTTTGTACCATCTTGTCCGAGCTGCTCGGTGCAGCTGATACGCCCCGACTGTGTGCTGGCCAACGGGCGTCCTGCGAGGCAGCTGCATTACTTCTCGCGTTTCTCATCATTGAGTCGGAAGTTGAAGGGATGCTGCTGCTTCATGCTAACAAGGCATTTAATGAGATCAAAAAATAGCTTGCTATCCTAAACATGTATGTTGAGTGCTCAGCTATAGCTAAGCATCTCTGTCATCTTTACAGAAAGCCGAAAAACTTGTTTATAGAGTGAGAAGTGTTTTTGTCGCAAGGAGGTGATACTCAGGGCGGACATGAAAGATAGCTTTTTTATATCTCATTAAACAACTCCATGACATTTTAAAGTAAGTTTTGTATGTCAATGACTCTGCTGCAAGTGGGAAAATTGAAAAATTGAAGTCATGGTGGGAAGCGTTGAAATAACTGAGACTGGATTTTAGATCTTGCCTAAATTTTTACAAGACTGAGCTTAATGTTAAACGTGAAATTTTTTACTTTGCAGAGCGTGTTTTCTCTGGAAGTGTTAAAATGATTTTATCAGAGGGACACAAGTTTTTGGGGATGCCCGATTGTCAGCAAAAAGTTCTTTAAGCAACATGTTCTCAAAAAGTCAGATGGTTGGATAAGTGAACTTGAGAGTTCATCATTCGCTGAGACGCAGCCACATTGTGCTTTGGCAGCTTCTACGCATAGTTTCATTCCGAAGAAACTTACATGATGAAAATGACCGTCTGTAGCCAAGATGAAATTAAAGGTAATCTCGCCAGACTCGAAAGCAAAACCATAACGCAGTTTTGACGAAGTTAACTGGTAGAGTATCAACAGGAGACATTGAAAGATCTAAGTTAGAGGTTCCGGCAAGAATGGGTGGTTTGAACATCATCAATCTGGAATCAGACACCGCTCGAAATTCAAAGCCTCCGAAGGTTTCTCTGAACTTCTTGTTGAGAAATTTTTGTCAAGTGTACTGATTTACACGGAGTTGCAAGTAAGCAGAAACGAGCATCTGCTGAAATTCAAAAGGAGAGCGAACAGCGCGCCGAAAAAAGAAAGATGTTGTGTTGCAGTAGCGTTTTGATTCTCCATAATCATGAGAAGTTGAACTGGCTAACAAATGAGGCGCGTCAAAGGTTGCCGCTAGAAAAAAAAGGTTTTGCCTGAAACAATTAGCGCTTCGAGATGCTTTGTGCTTGCAATATAATCATTCGCTGAAAAGTGTCCCTTCTAACTTTGTAAAAAAAATTTGGTTGAGCATTGCTTGTCTTGTCCTACTGGAGCCTTCCCAGCTATTCGGCACAATGAATTGAGAGAAATAACAGTAGAACTATTTAAAACTTTGAAGATATCTGGTAGTTGTTGTAGTTTGCTCGAATGTGACGTCACTGCTATAGAATATGGACATAAAGATGACTTCAGTGCAACTTTAGTGCCGCCTGCCTTGAATTTGATGTTTACAATGTAACGGAGCTGATGTTAATGAACCAAGAAGCGAATATTATCAAATCAATTCTACTGGTTCTGATAATTCAATTAATGGAAACATTGACTGGAAAAAATGTAATCTATTTTTGTATCACCAAAAAAAATCTTGTCGATTCTACTTTCGAGTATCACAGTTGTTTGCCACGAAAACAACCCAAAAATTTGGAGAAATAAAAAAAACAATTTTTGTTGAGTTATGGAAAAACGCTATTAATACAGTTTCATTTATGAAAAATTACTAATCGAAGACCTTTCATTCAATTTTCTGGGACTATTAATTTTTTGCCATTGTAATTTTTTGATGCAATAGAGTCCGTATATTACGAGGCCAAACTGTGTTATTTGTGAACTGTAGGTGGGTTTCGATCGCTCTTTTTGTTTTTTTCTTTCTCTTTGATTGTCCTGACAAAAATTTGACAAGTTAAAAAACTTTTTTTTTGGACACCATAGACCTACAAACACCAAAATTTGCGCATATCCAGTGCGCAGCTTTGCCTCATAACAAACAATTTTTATGGGCTTTGTGCATAGAATATGGACATAAAGATGACTTCAGTGCAACTTTAGTGCCGCCTGCCTTGAATTTGATGTTTACAATGTAACGGAGCTGATGTTAATGAACCAAGAAGCGAATATTATCAAATCAATTCTACTGGTTCTGATAATTCAATTAATGGAAACATTGACTGGAAAAAATGTAATCTATTTTTGTATCACCAAAAAAAATCTTGTCGATTCTACTTTCGAGTATCACAGTTGTTTGCCACGAAAACAACCCAAAAATTTGGAGAAATAAAAAAAACAATTTTTGTTGAGTTATGGAAAAACGCTATTAATACAGTTTCATTTATGAAAAATTACTAATCGAAGACCTTTCATTCAATTTTCTGGGACTATTAATTTTTTGCCATTGTAATTTTTTGATGCAATAGAGTCCGTATATTACGAGGCCAAACTGTGTTATTTGTGAACTGTAGGTGGGTTTCGATCGCTCTTTTTGTTTTTTTCTTTCTCTTTGATTGTCCTGACAAAAATTTGACAAGTTAAAAAACTTTTTTTTTGGACACCATAGACCTACAAACACCAAAATTTGCGCATATCCAGTGCGCAGCTTTGCCTCATAACAAACAATTTTTATGGGCTTTGTTTTTGCTTTTAAACTCGACTAACTTCCAACCAAAACAATAAGGAAACCATGTTTTCTATCAACTTATGGTGTATCACCGGCAAAAAAAATCATAATTTAAAAAAGGTCAATTTTGATTTTTTCTATTTTTTTCAAATTTTTCTGCGGGACAAATTTTTAATGTTTTTGGCGTCTCTCCGCTTTTGAAAAATTGTAAAATTGGAGTATTTTGTAGCTAAAAAGTTTTTAGTACAATCTCTGAAAATCTCTTTGAACAACCTCGGACAAAATTTCACTCGTAATACAGCCAGAAAAAAACAAAAATCTTAGTTGGGCAATTAAGATGACGATTTTGCGAGGAGAGAGGCGTCCGACGCTTTTCCGCCGCCATTAACTCTTTCCTGCTTATTGATTTAGGAATTGCAAGGTAGATTGAAGCAAAACAGCGGCTGAAATTTGAGGGCCAGCGGAAACGGCGTGTACCCAACAGAATTAAAATAAACAGCTGAATTTCAACACAAGGTCTTCAAGATCTTTCTTGGATCTTTAATTATTTATAAACCATTAAAATATCCCAACTTTTTTCTTAACACTCTTTGTTAATTTCAACAACCTCAATTTCAACAACTGGATGTTGAAATTTTAACTTAAAACTTTTAATTCTAAATTTTTGTATGAAACTTTTAACTTAACTATATTTCAACTCGAAACCATCAATGGTTTCCTTGGATCCATTGAAATTTCAAACTACCTCCTAATCTAAATGTCTAACGATCTCAAACGTCGATTCATTCTCCAAAAAGTATAAAAGGACTCAGGAATAATTGATACTGTTCTGAAAAAACCAACCATTAAAATCAGGCTAAGCAATGAAGGACATCGATTACTCATACTTCAATTGAATCCCACCTCTTAAAAGGTCCGGGCCTAGAACAAACCATGGAAATTATAAGCGTTAAAACAGTGTCTTAGGATCTTCTCGTGTTCTTATTGTACCTGAACTTTGCGGATTGATTTACTACACTCCAACCCTTGATCTCACGTCGATTCATATTCAAGTAAGATGTAATTGTAGAAAACGCCATATACGTTTGAGAGCAGTAATACATCACTCTATGAAACTGCTATAATCTTTCCCAAGCCCGTCGTGCCACAACCATATGACCCACGGGTTAGGATAACCTCAGGTGAAGATTAGGAACAGATATTTAGGAAAAATAATTAAAACCAGGAATTTGCATCAATCATTCTAACACTCATGTCAATTATAACTTACGAAATAAACAAACAAACCATAGTTGCGCACAAGTTTTTAAATAAAGACTCTGGATATGACCTTCTCATAACCCCGCACAAACAAAAGATAGAATAGCTCAGATCAATAAAATGCAATAAAAAAGAAGACACTTGTTTCTCAATAGAAACTAGTAAAAAAAAACTCGATTAACCAGAAAAACTAAAGTCTTTTTCTGAATACCACTCAAAAACTATACAAAACATTGAAAAACCTGTGACACCTATTCATCGATAAAAACAAACAAATCGACCATTAACGATATTTTTCTGATGAACCAGAAGCTACAACAGCATCATCTGTAAAAGGTAAACGTAGAACAAAAACACTTATCACAAAAAACCAGTACGAACAATTATTAGGAATCAACGATAAGATATAATTCAAGGTACACACTAACTGTAATTAACGCATAAGAAAATGTTAGTTTCGACAAAACGACAATAATTTCCATATCGCCTCTGTCCTTCAATTTGTCATCGACCCCACCAGTGACCAATCACAAGGTCAAGTACAGTTTTACCACAGTCTAAGTATTCATCTATTTCGAAAAGACAATCGCCCATGACGACATTGACTTCCCAAAATTGGAACCAAAAAGCATATACTAGATCACTACCTGGCAAGCATCTGTAACATAACACCACAAAATGGCATGTTCACTTTTGAAATTCTATCACCAGACTTCAACAGTAAAACACCACCACATCGAGTACAAACGGATGATCTAGAACTCAGTTTCCCAAAAATTTTTGGTAAAATATTTTAAGAATAACCAACCACAAAATTCACAACGAGTAAATCCAATACTCACACATGCGTTTTTTCAAATAAATAAAGCTATATATCATGATTAGATTCCTCAACTGACATTCCGACTTTCAGCGCTAAGAGCAAAAATAACTTTTTCATGATTCTTAGATATAATCCGCGAAAAACTTACCAACGCAGAAGTATCACAAATTTTAAAAATTGATTTGTAAAAAGTATTATGATGGTTTATATTAGTTTATTTTTGAATTGATCTAGAATAAAAACAAATCTTGAAAAAAAATGTGCACATACTATGATAAAAACACAATCTTAGCAGATGAAATAGATAAAGTATGGGATTCAAAATGGTATTAGACAACATTTTTTAATCTATCAAACGAAAATTCTAGCTCAGCAATGCAAACTATCTCAGTAAAAAAAATATCTAAGGACAATTCAATTACCAACAGATACATCAGCTTTGAATTATAACACAATGTCTCATGAGAAGACAGTTGATAATACCAGAAACTCAACAAATATGAAAATTTTGAAAAAAATTGGAGTGGAACTACAAGGTTGAATTGTCAAGACATTCAAAAATCATCACATGTCTCTAATGAAGAAAATGTTGAACCATTACCAGCAACAACAGAACTAAGTATATCACCTATTCACCTAACAATTACAACACCACCTATAGAAATAATCCGATCCCACAAACACTATTGCGCTAAACAGTTAAACGAACAGACTTCCCTAAATAATCATAAAGGGATAATCAAACACTTAGGCCAATTACCAAGAAACGTACTGTTAACAAACCAAAACAAACAAAAAAAAACGATTTCGAAAATCACAACTTTAATTTTTTTCCGCAAATAAGAACATTAGTCACCCAAAAGCACAACTGCTCTTAACAACGCAAAAGCAAACATGACCTCGGGAACACAATTGTAATAGGCAAGCTCACACGAATTCAATTATACAATCGGTAAACTTCCTAGATAAAAGAAACAGCCAAACAGGTTGCACTGAAATTTATCCATTTTTTCAACAAAATAAAAAATAGCCAACTAACGATTAATTCAACGGAAATCAACCATTTTTTTAGAGGACGAATAATAATTTCAACGAAATCAACAACAACCATAACATAATTCTAATCATAGAAAACATCAAAAGAGTAACATTGATCAATCAGATGAAACTTTTCAAATGGATATTTTTGAACCCTAAACTCGTCAAGAAATCCAGCATTGCAAACTGAACTTTCTATGAAATCAACCTTTACATCACCAAGTCCCAACATGCAAACACAATACCCAATGCATAGTCAACGTTAACAACCAGAAACAAGGAGAATTAGAATTCCCCTACCATATTACTTACAACAAGACGAAATAGGCCGAATTTAACTTAAAAATGTTACACAATTACATAACACAGTAGAATCACTTCAAATGACGACAAATCGTTAACTCAAGGGTAGATCATCTATCACATTAAGCAAACCGCTGGTGTTTTTCCTAAGAAAAGATCAAAAATACTCAGTTGAAGTCTATTTAAAAGCTGTCACAGCCCCTTTAAAATTTGAATATAGGCGCAAAAACTTATAATTACACCCCTTCATCAAAGTGGACTTACAGACGTACAGTATTTACATAACCACACTCAATGGTGCAGCTAAAAAATTTTCATTTTTTCCAATAAAAGCTAATTCAGATTTTAAGCGTTTTACACAAGAAATCTCAAACATTTATGAGTAAAAAAAAACAACATCAAAGTGTTTTCTTAAATTCAGTTCGTAGAAACCCGAATGAAACAAGAAGCCAACTCGCTGTTAGAATAGAAATTTTGTTACGAAAAGCATATAAAAAAACATAAGAAATGATAGCTCCTAATGACAAATTTTTTCCACATTTAAAAAAATTAGCAATTAAGAAAAAGCATTACAACCATAATCAATTCGCAAACCAGATATAGATTTTCGCGAAATCGTAGAGAAACTAGAACAAGTAGAAATCACTGTAAAATTAGAAGAGACAGTAAGCTTAAAACTACAAAACATTTCTAATACAAAAAAAAATTATTTCACCTTTGATGATTTACACAATTCAGATGATAATTTATCAGAAAAAGTGACTCAAAAACTATCTTCTGATCTTATACAAAAATAATCCAAATTTTAAAGTAAAAATCTCATTTAAAAAAGATAAAATTTTTTTCGAAGATACGGACACAGTATTGCGAACTTAGACAAGAACAACAAGAGAAGTCGAACAGACCACTAAAATCAAAAAAAGCATATAAATCTTGTTCTGAATGCATAGAATAGTATCAAGATTTACCTAAACAATAAATGAAAGTAAAAATAGTACAGGAAATCAACTTGCATCCAGCTACAATAGCAACAGATCACAATCACCGTTTAAAAGTAACTCTCGAAGAAGATCTCCAGATTGAAGAAATTCTAATTCACAAAACAGATATAGCCACCCAAGTAGCCACAATAGTCAATATACAAACAGCTACTCGCAATTAAACTCAAACATGAGTAAGTACTCTAAATATAATAATAAAACAAATATAGTAGATATTACTAGACATATAGATAATATAGATATTATTATAGAGTAATAGACATTACTCAAACGACCGTTCTTCATATAATGGCCACAGAAACTACTCAAATATCAGATCTAGAAATTAAAAAAAAAAAGACTCAAATATCAGAAACTATAATAACAGATCACGTGAAAACTCAAATAAAATAGGAAGAGGATTAACAGCTATCAAAATAGATCATGAAATTATTCACAGTCACCACATCAATATAGTTCACAATCCTCACGTAGCAACATCAAAATTACAGAAACAGCACAACAAAACATTACGAAAAAATAAATCAAGTAGAATCTACAACTGAAACAACTCCTGACCCACCAGGAATTGAAAACAACGCAACTTCAGAACTTCATTTAAATCATGTACCTTGTGAAAGCACAAAAATAACACCGAAAACAAAATAAAACTTATTGTGTTAAGAATTGAAAATTGATATGAAGCCCCGTTCAATGCGACTACTGCTAAAACGAATATACCGACATTAACCCTGGTAAGTCAAAGGTAAGGCAAACTACAGATATAATTGATAAACATCATATTGCCGAAAAACACAACAAACAAATATTGTATAGAAAAATACAACCTCCAAAACTAAAACACTCCATCTAAAAAAAAATGGGACAATACTTCTTCTTTTAGAAAGCCCAAAACGTAAGAACTTTGAACCTACAGACCTCGAATTAGATTTTTAATCGAGTTAGGAGCAGAATCAAAATTCAATTATATTAACACATGAAACGAAACACGCTCAATTCATCCCAAGTTGATACTCCATAGTACGGTAAGCAAATTAGCTATTCCACAAGGTACAAGAAATTCAATTATCTCTTCAACCAACAGTCCCTTTAAACAAATAATCTATTTTACAGATATAAATTGTACTATGATGGGAATACCGCTCATCGCTTAACATATACCAATATTATTGTAAATAATCAAAGATACAAATCAAACTACAACTCAAACATAAATACACACGAAAGAAAAATGCTCCATCGATATGTTTTCAAAGGTTAACTGATCAATCTCCATTTTTTTAAAACTATATCCAAGAGAAAATCAACAACGAAAACGTTAAAAACCATTAACTGGTTATGCATACAATTTTCCCATTGTTCAACTTCATCAAACAAAACACTTTGATGTTGTTTATTTTTTCTGACACATAAATTTTTGAGATTTCACGTGTAAAACGCTTACAAGTTTGTTTTGGTAAAAAGGAAATTTTTTTAGCTGAACCATCGAGTGTGGTTATATAAATGCTGTACGTCTGTGAGTCCAACTTTGATGAAGGGGTGTAATTATAGGTTCTGCGCCTACATACAAACATTTAGTGGGCTGTGATAGCGTTTAAATAGTCTTCGACTGAGTATTTTGGATCTTTTCTTTTAGAAAACACTAGTGGTTTGTTTCATTTGATAGATGATCTTCCGTTGAGGTAAGGATTTGTCGTCATTTGAAGTGATTCTCCTGTGTTATGTAATTGTGTAACAATTGTAAGTTAAATTCGGCTTGTTTCGTCCTGTTGTAAGTAATATGGTTTATTTCTCATTATTTCTGGTTGGTAACGTTGAGTATGCATTGGGTAATGTGTTTGCATGTTAGGACTTGGTGATGTAAAGTTTGGTTTCAAAGAAAATTTAGATTGCAATGCTGGATTTCTTGAAGAATTGAAAAACCTTTGTAGCACCACTTTTTTATTTTGGTCACAATTAGATAAAACCCGACATAACAGTTAGGCATTAAACCGATTACAAAACAGACTCGTCATTCACAAAGATAAAAAAATCCTAATAGTCAAATATTATCTCGGAACTGCAAATACACCACAAAGTATACCAAATCTACCATCGGACAACCTAAGTTTCACTCTAAACCTCTGAACAAATCAGAGAAAACTCATTCAACCCCCAACTCCTGCAAAAAGACTTACGTATTGGATAAACTACACATTTTCCAACGGCGAACCATCACTAACTAACGATCCTATTGACATTCCTATCCGGTAAAACCTTATCAACACTACCAGAAACACTCCATCTACCATCGACACCACCAGTAACAATCATATCATCTTCAGATTGGAAGACATTTGTAGCACCAATTTTTTCAGTTGGTCACAGTTAGATAGTACCCCACATCACAGTTGGGCGTTAAACCGATTACAAAACATACACGGCATTCACAAAGACAAACAAGATCTTAATAGTTAGATATTATTTCAACAAAATTATGTTTTAAATTTCGGAAGAACTATGAAAGTTTATTATCTTACAAATCAATCACTACCACTTTCTCAATGAGACAAACTATTATAATCCTTGCATTCTCTATTTATTTGTACAGAATAACAATAAAATACACACGATACACTATAAAAACCATTGGAAATACATATTTTCACAACCCATTTTCAGGACTAGCAAACACATGTATCTTTTAGGATTGAAATAACACAATGTATTTTACCTTCTCGCTTTATCAAAACTAACAGTTCACACCATACTATCCACACGCAAGACCTTCTAGAGACGCATCATAATTGCGAGGACGATAAAAAAACATTACATGAACATGCAACACATCATCTCAAAATCCAGACAAAACCCACGAAATCAATAATTCTACCATAAAACTATTGCATTCTCAAGTATCTACACGCAATTTGTATGTTGAGGACTCATATACCTTTGAAAACAGACAATTTTTTTTCTCAGAACCACTGGCTCTAGCGCATCATAACGCACATTTAAGTGAACCATAATATGAACTAACATATAATCTCTACATTCCACTATCACAAATTTCAAATAAGTTCCGACATCAAAGTCAATGTTAAAATCAAAATACACCGAATGAAAGACAGATAATTCAACCATGATGTAACAGAAAATTAACACTTCTACGAGTACAATTCAACACGCCTTCTCCGCCTGCATCTTCAACTTCCTCAAGCCTACAACATCTACCATAGAAAGCACCCCTCCACCTACCAGTCAAAACACAGCACAAAATACAGCAAATCTACCATCGTAGTACTTATGTTCCACTCTAAACCTCTGACCAAATAAGAGAAAACTAATTCAACCCGCAAACTCCTTCAAAATGACTTACATATTGGATGAACAACGCATTTCCACACGGTGAACCAACCCTAGCTAACGACCCTAGTAATATTCTTTTCAGTAAAACTTCATCAAACCTACCAGAAGTACTACCCTTACCATCAACACCATCAGTAACAAGTAAATCATCTCTAGATTGGAAGACCTTTATAGAACCGACTTTTTTATTTGGTCACAGTTAGAAAGTACCGACAATCACAGTTGGGTATTAAACCGATTACAAAACAGACACGCCTTTCACAAAGATAAACAAGATCTTAATAGTAAATGTTATCTCAACAAGTTTTTGTTTCAAAACTCGATAAAACTACAAACACGCCACAAAATACACCAAATCTATCATCGGATTACCTAGGCTCCACTCTAAGCCCCTGAAAAAATAAGAGAAAACTCATTCAACCCAACTTCTTCGAAAAGACTTACCTCTTGTATGAATTTCACATTTCATGGTGAAACAACCCTAGCTGATGACCCTAGTGACATTCCTTCCGGTAAAACCTCATCCTTCAACTCTACCAGAAACACTTCCCCTATCATCAACTCCATCAGTAACAAGTATATCATCTCTAGATTGGAAGACCTTCGTAGCACCAATTTTTTGTTTTAGTCTTAATTAGATAGTAGCCGACATCACAGTTGGGCATTAAACCGATTAGAAAACAGACACGGCATTCGCAAAGATAAACAAGCTCTTGATAGTCAAATGTTATCTCAACAAAGTTTTGTTTTCAAATTCGGAAAAACAATGAAACTGAATTAATTACTTTACAATTCACCCATTACAATTTTCTCAACCAGAGAAAAAATTACAATCCTTGCAATCCTTGCACAATAAAAAACGACAGGTACACTATAAAAACAATTGTTTATACATTTTTTTACATCCCAATTTCAAGACTCTCAAACACATTGTCGTTTAGGAGTGACATTACACAATTTATCTTACCTTTTCGCACTTTATAACGAACAGTTCACAAGATACTATCTCCATGCAAGACATCTCAGGGTCGCACTATGATAGCGAAGACGATCAACAAAAAACAATACATGAATATGCAACAAACCAATTAACACAAAGCGAATGAAAATAGCAAGCAATCGAAAAAACTATGATCATTGCCACACTCTCTTCTAAAGGCCGAACTACAACACTTGTTGGCTATAAATTTACTAGAAAGTAGACTAGATCACGAATTATATGACCAGATTTAAACTGAAATAATATTAAATCGCAATCCCATGATTGTTAAACGAACCGAAACGTCCAAAATTAGTCAATTAGAAAAAAAACACTCGAACTTTTGTAAATTTTCACGTTTTCATAGACTAAACCCATCGTCATCAAATTGAACAAAATTAAGGCGATATACAACTCGGCAAAAATTATCCCTAACTTGGCGCACATGTAAGATTACACTACGATTTCCACGATAAAACTGGGATACTTCATAGTCGTATAAATGACCCATCAAAATGTAAATCTAGCACAAAAAGTACTCTAATAAAAAATACAACCCAAACAAGTTCAACTCACGCGAGGTTTAAAAAACGGCAATATTTTATATCGATTTAACAGTTACCTTGTAAGAATGATCAATGATACTGCAACCAGGCATCCATTGTTTGGTTTCCTCAACACACATGTAACATCTTTCAAGTTGCTAAACTTCAAGCACGAATGTTCAAATTTGAAAAAAAAAATGCATAGATTCTATAACGTTTGACCAAGTACATCCACATAGAACAAAAAAAATCTACAGGTCTCTAAGGAACGTAGAAAAATTGAAAATAAGTAAACACCTTTCGGAATACCAGTTTCGGAAACCTTAATCTTAGTTGAACATGAACAACGATTTGATATAAAAACAGTAACCTTCATAGTTTCTGAACGCTACAAATTACAATAGAGAAAAATTCTTATATACCAGTCAAACTAAAAAAAAGCAATGGACAAATCGGTAAAAAACTTTTTCAAGAAAAATCCAGGAAACACGTCTACAGGAACTATAACTTTTGAACCACGCATGTTTTGGAGCAATTCACATGGACACGAAACTTGATTACACTAAAACTAGATATTTTCAAGAAAAGTCACTATCAGAAGCTGAAACACTACATCATCTTGGTGATTAAGAAAAGAAACAGATTCTACAAACACTAGAACTAGCAGTATCAAAAATTGTTTATCCAGGAAAACTACTCTCAGTTAATTGCTCAAATTTCCTTGATTAGGAAGGAAACATATTTTAGTACTACAATCTATATCTGTAAACTTGATTGATGTAAGTTTTTGATTGATTAAAACTTTTGATGTAAGCTTTTAAGGAATTAAGGATTACATTTTTCTCAATGAGGAAAAGTATCGCCCACAAGATATTTTCACGATCAATTTCGTTAGTTTCATTTTTATCAGACATGAGTTATTAGCTTTTTTAGGATGGCCATACTACTTCCAAGAAATTTTGACTATAGAAAATTATCAGCAAAACCGAACACACACAAAATGGTACAATCATTACACCGAGAGCACCTCCACAGTTACACAATTCATCAAATCATAATCAATTACAAGTAATTCCACAAACAGTTATTGAACCACTTTATCATTAGCATCACGACTCCATCAAAGCTATGAAATAAAACGGAGCTTCATCTCGCATATTGCTTATTAGCCACTAAATATTGATGCCACAAATGAAAACATAACAGAGCAACCACACAAATTTAAGCTTCGTTTTCAAAACAACAATGGTTTTAGCCCACGATGAGCCGCCAAGTTGGATCTCTCCATCGTTCCTTGAATGTATTAAAGTTTTAAGTTTAAATACTCGACGCAGCTTACAAATACTACCACACTAATAACATATACCGGAAATTGCAACGATACTCACACCAGATTAAATTGGATGCAACTGGAAAAACTTTACTTTTGAAACAAAATACCGACGTTTTCACAAAAACACCATATTCTAAACCTTCATTTTTGATACGAAATTACAAGCAACAACTACGAAAAGTTCTAACAATGTTTAAATTCCGTACTCAAAATAAACCACAAGTTTTCCAAGAAAAAATTAAACAACTAGCTATTTCTTTCCTGAAATAACCGAATAGATATGCTACATCAAAGATCAATGATGGAAAAAAACTTTCACCTGTACTACTTTCACTCAAACCGACGCAGTTTTCAAGAAGGAACGCGCAATTAAGGTCCCTATACATTTACAATACAAAGTAAATAGACTCTCAAACATTCTCGAACAGTACGAAGGTATTTAACAGAAAAACAACCAAAAGGAAACATGTTCAAAAACTCGGTTATTATTTTAGCAAAAGAATCTCTAAAGATAGTACTCGACGCTTAAATTCTCTAAGAGATACCTAAATTCTCTAAGAGATGAATTAAAACGTAACTGAACGTTAGAACGAATACAAGTGAAACTTTCGAAAATAAATGCAATTAGTTGTACAAAAGCAGATACGAAGAGTGCATCTAATCAAAAGCCCCAAGATAAAAAAATCATGATGATTAACACAACTTGTCATTAAACGTGAACAAAGCGAAAAAAATATATATTTCATGGAATTTCCATAGCACCATGCTCTTTCTTCATTCATGAGCAAAGTTTTCGCACCATTAAAATAAGTAATTACCTTATCGCACAATTAGACTATGTTTTGGCACAATCGGACAGATGACTCATCAAAAGGCAGAGCTAGCACAAAAAGCAGCGGATACCAGGAGAAAAAAAATTGGAAAACACAATTCAAACAAATTTCAACTCACATTGAATTTAGGAGACGACACTTAAAAATATTAAGGCATCCACTTTCTCTGTAAGAAAATCAAGGGTACTGCGACCCCGCAACTCGTATCCAGGCAACAATTGTTTGATTTCCCGAAAACTCATGTACCATCTTTAAACTTGCTAAATTTCAAGCACGAACGATTAATTTTCACGAAAAATAGTTTATAGAATCTATACCGTTAATCTACTGTCTGTTCCAAAAAACAACCTACTAGTCCCTATAGGAACGTAGAAGAACTGAAAATATATAGATTCGTTTTCTACTCTACCCAGAAATCGATTTTGGATGCTTGTATTGGAAATCTCTGTTTGTAACACATTGTTCCTAACACCGAATTGAAATTTAAAAAAAAAGATTTGTTATGAAAATAAGAAAAGCCAGAGTTCCTGAACAAGCTTCAAACCACAAGAGAGGCTTCAAAAACTCTAATAAAACTACAAAAATATCATGAAAATGTCGTTGAAAAACTTCTTCCAGAAAACCGTGACAGAACACGTCTACAAGAACTATCACTAAAAAACCACACATATTTGGGAGCAGTCATTTTAATAAACACTTGATTAGATACTTGATTACACTTTAAGTAGAGATTTCATGAAATGTTACGTCATTATCAAAAATCGAAACATTACATCATCCATGAGAATTAGATAGAACACCGATTCTACAATCACTAGCACTAGCAGTATTAAAGATTCATCATGCAGGATACCTATTCTCAGGTTATTGCTCAAATTTCAATGATTACAAGAACAAAATTTTTCTACCAGAATTTCCTTACGAATGTCTCACCACTACATGTCTTTGCAGACAAACAACGCTGTCGAAAAGTAACTATTGTTTTTTTAAAAAAAAAAAATTTCTAGATATTTTACCAGGACGCACCTATTTTTAGAATGCCGCTGTCGCATGTTGATCATAATAAAGCCAGCTCAACCGCCATGAAGATTAAAAATTTTTCCTCCACACCAAACCAAAAAATAAGGCCACCTCTAAAAAAATTTCACCCGAAAATTTACGGGCAATAGCCAGAAACTCCATTACCGACTAACAATTCATAGAAGTTGATTCTAAACCTGCAATGCAATATTCATATACGAACAAAATAATTTCAAGAACTTCTCGAAAAAAAGACACCATACAAAGACCATCAATCGATAAAAATGAAAATTAAGAATCTTGCTGAAACAACTGATTTCTCAGGTATCTATAAGCAAGATTACAGTGGATGTTTCAAAGAATTTAACGATAATGTTTATCTCAATGGAGCAAGAAATTTCATGATTAATAATTTTTTTTTAACATAAATTTTTTTTTTAGAAAAATTAGCTATTTTAGAATGGCCCAATTACATCCAAGAAATATTGACTATTCTATACGCAAAGTTTAATTTTATAGAATTTTTCATTTCAATTCTAGAAGAAACAAAAAACACAGATGCAATTCACACAGAAGTCAAAGGGCAACTCAGCGTAGCAAGAACATTATTTGCAGGGTGTTTTTTGTTCTTTTTCACTTCTTAAAGGAACTTACAACAAATGTGCAATCCACACACGAGTCAAAAGACAAGTCAGCGTAGCAAAAATATTATTCGCAAGAGTTTTTGGCTTTTTCTCCAAAAGTTAATTTATTACTAGACGCACAAATTAATGAATACATTTTCAGAAACTATAAACAGAACCAAACACACATGATACTCGAAAAAAAGCACATCTATTACAGCGACCAGTCTATTGCAGCGACTGACCTACACAGCCCTAATAAAAAGTTTGACCAATTTTGCACGCTAACGTCAAAACACTAAATCAAATGAATCTAATTTTGACAATTTTGATAACTTGCAACTCACTTTCAACTTCCTTACTTCCCATTGAAGACTCCCGTCCTATTATCATCCCGTATGAATACATCCAGCCTGTTGAGATAGCATTTGTAGAAAAAACACTTGAAATGAGTTTTAACCATTAACTCTATAATCTCATCGAATTTTACTGAATTCACAGTGACTCCCGGAAAAGTTAAAATCATCCGAATACTCGAATTCTTTGGCCACTCTTAAGTAGTACAAATGTGATTATCTTGCTCGCAAAGCTTCTTATGAAATTGCTTCTGATCCCAAACTTCTTATCCGCAAAGCTTCTTATACCAAAATTGAAACTAACTTTCATAATGAATTTGTTTCTGACTTCGACTCTAGGTAAATATGAATTTGATTTCACTAATTTATTTTGAAATTTGAAATTTCACCAAAATTTTTAAAAACTGAGAAAGTCAAAAATAAATCTGGATATTTCTAGAAAACTCTCAAATCAATAAGGCTTATCATTTGCAGTAAAATGTCAATTATGAAAAAAAGGTTCATTGCTTAGCTGTAAATTAGCAATTAAGATGCAGTGAAACTTCTATAACATGTGATAAACTAATAAACGAGTAATAAGTTCAAGATAAAAGCTAACTTTTTCAATTGTGCGTTAATTTGTAAACTCCCCAATCTGCAACTTGACTCGCCCCCAATTCACGCACCCCTCTTCACTGTTTTGCATTAATTTTCTTTCAATATTTGTATATAAAGGAGTTTCTCAAGTTTCAAATTTTCCCTCAACCCGGTTCGAAGAAGTTATTTTAGTAATAAGCTTGAAAAAGCAATGCAGCTTACTGAAACCAGCACACTTATAAAAAGTACCGGAAAGTGCCAGGCCCAAAGCAGATCAAAATGGAATAAACTGGATAAAGTATTCTTTTGAAATTCAAGTCAAGGTTTTGTTAAGAACACATAAAACTTAGTAAACTCCAAGATAACACGAAACAAAGACTAATTGATTTCGAGAGAAGAACACAATCAAAAGAAGAAAAGAAAAACACCTGATATAAAAGAATGAGAAAGGTACACACAAAAACTCTCCTCAAAGAGACGCTCAAAATAATTCTACAACTAGCCTCACTCGACATAAAAGGACGTCATGAGCAACTCTTAAAAATAATGTAACTGATTACAATCCTTTTGCAAAAAAACTAGCAAAGAACATTATAAAACCGAATTACTAAAAAGTACAGTATAATGTAAAAAGTTTCACAGAGCAAAAAAACGAGCATCAAAAGGGACGAACTTCCAACTCTGAAATGGGTTATTTCCTGACTTTGCTTGCGGCAGTCACAAAACTGAAAGTATATAAAGTATGGAGCAGCAATTGTAGCAAAAATAACCATTGGACAAGATTAATGGCCAGGTTGATATTGAAAACAAGATACGGTTCCTTGTCAATTGCCGCTTCACTCAGAGAATTCAAATCCTATCTCGCTATTTGAGGGAAGGCACGTAGTTTCAATCTACTTTGCAAAATCGTCACAACCTCAGCACGGAAATGCAAACTCGATACGCTATTTTGACTCACTACAAATACCTTCAATCTTTGTCGACAATAAGTATTTCACTGACACGAAAAACTTCCACTTTCCTCAAGTAATCACCTCAAAAAATTACACCATACTTCATCCGTCCTTCATATGAAAATTTCGAATTTTAAACTTCTTGAACACAGATGGGTGGAGTGAGTTCAAAACCAATAATTTTTTTGTATCTAATTGTGTTGCTTGATGAAAATTACTGTAGAAAGTTTAGAACTAACCAAACTTGATCCTTCACTAACATTCAAGACAATTTGTAAACTGAAGCTTTCTATAGTTTACCTATAGTTTACCTATAGCTTTCTTAGAAGAATACCAGTTTATACTATTTCTTTTGAGTTTAGGAGATATAAGAGTAATATTAGGATTGGTATTTCACTTAAAAATTGCACGAAGTTATCCGGTCGAAAATAAGATGACAATCAGACGGTGTATTCTATCCAAAATTATTTTATCAGAAAGCCACCCCAGACTTAAACTCACAAGTAACACTGTAAAGTTTTAGAACTAACCAATAATGATCAACTATCAAGGTTTATGACCATTCGTATAGCGAGCAAACGATTTTCAAACAAACCCTTTTTTAATTTAAACTTAGCGAATTAAAAAAAGAATAGACAATTTAGACTGGAAACAACATGAAAAAAATAAACCAAATCGCAAATAAAAGTACCTTCTTCCCACGTCTGAAAAAGTCTAAATCAAGTCTTGAAACCAAGTCAATAACAAAGGTGAAACCAGGTCACAGACAGAACAACAGACCAAATCTATATATGTGGATTGGTTTACTATTCTTCAACCCTCTGTCTCGTATCAAAATCCGTTTAATTATGGTTAAGCTTACGTAGATGTAAAGAACGTCACATTGTTTTGAGAGCAGTAGAAAATCATTCTAACCAATTGATATACTCACTCTCCAACTCAGCTTACTAAACAATAATATACACGATTGATTACTTCGAGGATTAGGATAACCTCACAAAAAAAGTAATGACTAACAGTTTTGGGAATGAAAACTCACACTCGGTTTTTACATTCATCAGTCTAACACTTAAATAAGGAGATTACCTTAAAACAATTAAACATTAATCTCCATAATTGTTTAATAAAAGATATAGGACAAGATTTCGCTATTACGCCACAAAAACAAAAAGAAAACATTATCAGATCAAAAGGCAAGCAAAATAAAAAGCTATTTTTTCTCACCAAAAAGAAATGATAAAAAAAATTCTAGAACAAAAAACGCTATTACACGACAAAGAACAAAGCAGTTGATAACCATTAATTTTTTTCCGAAACCGAAGGTACAACGGCATCATACATAAAAGGCAAACGAAGAAAAAAATATATATCCCATTTAGTAAGACTATAGAACTGGGATCAACCACTAAGACACATTTAAATATACAAATTAACCAATACCACACGAAAATTGATTCAATACGACAAAAGTTTTGACGATGACTCTATCCTGCCATTTGTCATCAACCCATTAAGTGACCCGTCAAAAGTAATTTATTCGATTTTGCCACAACTTGATAGTAAATTTGTTTCAAAAGAGAAACAGTCCATGCAGACAAGAACTGAAATTAAGAAGACAAGTGCTTGATGACTACCTACCCGGTCTAAGCAATATGATTTCCCACTATGGCAATTTCCACAATTAAAATTTCATTACCAAATCCAATTGATCAAAAACCACGCCAAATCAATACAGCTGACAAAGAATTAGATTTCTCGAAAAGTTTAGGTAAAATAGTTTTAAATAATCCGACATTAAAACTCACAAGGAGCAAACTCAATCTTCATAAATGATGTTTTCTCAAGCATTTACAGTTAGATTTAAATATAGGAGACAAATGCCACATTTTTTCCAACTCCCCCAAAATATCATCTCGACACCCAATACTAAGTACAAAAGACTTTTCTCTTCACGATTGTTAGACTCAATCTGTGAAACACTCACTGACATCGAAATTTCACCAAAAATAAATAATTCAAGTTGATCTACCAAAAACACTAGCATGGTTCATTATAGATTAATCTCTACATAGATAAAACTTAATTTTACAGTGACGAAGATACAATTCTAGCAGATGAAACATATTACATATGCTAACCAGAATGGTACCACGATTCAATTTACAATATACCAAAAGATATCTTCAGTGCAGCAATTGAATCTGATCCAGGTCATATAGATTACTTAAAATTAGGTCCATTAACAACAGACACCACACATTTAAATTACAACACAAAGTTTTGTTTTCTGATAGGATATTTCATAACAGTCTACTGTCAATTTTCATAAGACTTAGAATAGGTTAAAAGGAATTACGAAGATTTTCGAACGCCATCATCTTTCGTGAATGAAAAATTGTTGAAACAATACCCACAACAACAAAACAAAACTTTTCGCCTATCCATTTTAAAACAACGACATCACACAACAAAAAAATTCCGTTTCTACAAACCTTACAATCAACAGTTAAACCAATAGTTGTTACTAATTATTCTCAAACGGATTACCAAACATATAGATCAAAAACTAATGATCATCCGACAAAAAACAAAAGTATTTAATTGGAAATAGTTTTTCAAATCACAGTCACAACCTCTGTACAAATTTTAAACTTACCAATCCGATATTACGACCACCAGTTACAACATACTCCCAATCTCATGAACATAATTATATTTGGCAAACATATGAAAAACCAATATTCCAATGTGTAAACAGATCGCACACTACTATCCATTTTTTCAACAAAATAATTATAACACTACTAAGAGACAATTCAAAAGAAAATAACATTCAATGTAAGCTAAACACCCAAAATATCAATAGAACGACAAAATCAACAAGATGATACATTTCAACCAGATTTTTTTTTGAACCTTACATAAATTCATCAAGACCACAAAAAACACAAGAAAAACATTCTAAAAGACAAAAGTATTTGCACAACCAGATCATAAAATACATACACAATGCCAAATTAATGCTCAAGGCTATCAATCCGATTCAATGAGATAGGAAATTCCACTACTCTATAATTCACAACAACACGAAAATATCAAAAATCAACTCACAAAGTTTACACAAAAACCACATACAGCAGAATCACCTCAAATGACATGAACCCATACCTCATGGCTGGATCACACAAAGTTAAAATTCAAGAGACTACAATAAAGAATTGGCAGAAAAACTCTAACTATATTTCTAACCAAATTTCTAACTATATACGAAAAAGAACCCGAAGTTTAAACGAAGACCATCATTTAAAAAAGGTGTAAATATTGTCGCAAATACGTACACAGCATTGCTGAATGCAGGCAAAAATAACAAGATAAATTATATCGGTCAAAAAAACTTTCTTTTCAAAATCTTATCCTATCTACAACCAACAATGTAAATATAGAAAACTAATAACTGGACTTGTATGTGGATTTTCACCCAACTTTACCAATAAAATAATAATCGAAACATCGAAACACACAACAATTACATACGTGTGACCTTGATTTCAGACCATTGACCAAATCACAAAATCTTTAGATTAACAATTTTGTCCATAAAAAATGCAAGAAAAATACAAATACAGACATGATCGCATTACATATATATAACCATTCTCCATAAAAAAATCACACTTCCTCTAGGACTAATAGGACATTGCGAAATCGAAGCATCATTATATTCCACTCAAGAAAAAGCATACAATGTAAAAAAATTCTAAAAGTTTCAGTGTTTTGTCAATCTACAATACTAAACGAAGAGTTATCCTTTAACAATATCACAAACGAACCAAAACTAAACTCGAATTAATTTCAAGAAACCCTTTACTTCGAACCCATGATTATAATTTCTACAATTGAACAGCAACATAGAATTATACAATTGAACAGCAACATTTTCCGAAAATGTTTAACTTCCAACACTCTCAAATAAATCACAGTGAGTTTGTAATATAAAAATATAATACCCCAATCTTCAAGCAATCTCAAAATTTGATGTCAATAAATCATTCTCACCATTACCTCTTTCACTCAAACCCGACGCAATTTTCAAACCGTGGCGCGTAAGTAAGATTCCAATACACATACATGACAAAGTAACCAGACTTCCAGATATTCTTGAACAATACAATATTTTTTGCTAGTTAACAAAGAACAAAAAACAAAAACAAAAAAATATATAAACCCAGTCATTATTCTCGCAAAAAGTGAATCTTTTAAGATAGTCATAGTTGCAAAATGTTTTTCGCTCTTTAATTGATGAACCAAAATGCAATTATAACAAGTAATGCTCACAAAAACAAACGGACAATAATATACATTAGCAGATATGAATAGCGCATATAACCAAAAGCCACTAGACAAATAATCACGCCGCCTAACGCAATTCTCAATTGGAAACCAACAGTATGAGATTATTAGATTATCCTATGGCATCTCAACATGACCAGCAGTTTTTTCTACACTAATCAGTAAAGTCTCAAGACCGCTAATCCTAAGTAATAATGGAATTCCAGACAAATCACAAGCAACACAAGAATAGTTCGAAAATTTAAATAAACACCAAAAATTTTTGTTAAATGAAAAAACGAAAGCAGCTCCAGACAAATCACATTTAATTCTTACCCGTGTAAAGTTTTAACCGACATAATGTTGAAGGAAAAACAATTACACCATAAAATTAAGAATAGATGCAATTTTCAAACTTCAACTACCATCTAATGAAAAGAAAATACGAGACTACCTGGGAATAATACATTTCTTAAACAAATATGTTTAAAAATGCAGCCTTTTCTTAGACCATTTGACAAATTAAAACGTCAACAAACCAAATATGATTGAGCCCTAGAACATCAAAAACGTTTCGACGAAATTAAAACACTTCTCAGCGAACAAGTGTCAAACACTGTCCCAGATCGAAACTAACCCTTTTATGCAATTTGCGATGCATCCAATATTGGATCTGGTCCAGCACATTTACTGACTCATCACTAACCCTGAAGACTAAGAAAGTTAAAAGGTTTAAAAATAATAACACAAAAAGACAATTTCTGGAACTTAGTAATTTTTTATATATTTTTTTGCAGACTCTGTACATCAAACACAACTTGAACAACACCAAGTTCATATACAACTAGATGAAAACTTTCCTTATCACGGTGCACACTGACGCGACATCCACGATGAAAACTGGAAGCCTAAATTAAAATAAACGACCCATTGAATTGCAAAGCTAACACAAAAAACTCAGGATATCAAGAGATAATGTTCTTTGATTGGAATTTTAAATTTGAAAAATTTCAATTAGTACGTGGTTTAAGTGATGACATAGTATTATATTAAGGAGTCCGCTTACCTTGCACAAATGATCAAGATTATTGAGACCTTACCACTCATTCCTAGGCAACCATTATTTGGTTTCCTGAAGACACATATACCACTTTTCAAGTTGCGAGAATGACAAATTTTTAAAAGTTTTTTATAGAATTTATATGATTTGATCATTTACACTCTTATGGAAAACGATTAGATGAAAAATCATTTGGCAACATACAAGGAATAGAAAACAGCTTAACACGATTTCGAAAGTATCCTGAAACAGAGTTAGCTTGTAATTACTGAAAACCAGTTTTTCGCACTCAACACTCAGAAATACTTTTCAAATCAGAAAAAGAATTCGATTTGAAAACAGTAAAATTTGCAATCTCCATATCGCATCCCAATCAAAAAGGAAAGAATTAAATATCCTATATGTCAGTCATATTGTACTAAAAACAATGGAAACATTGGAGGAAAACACCAGTTGAAACATCGTGACAGTACACGACTACAACAGCTATCACTAAAAAAATACATACTTCAGCGCTATCCATTATAAGACTCCTCTTGGTGGGAAACTTGGCTACACTATCAGATGAATTTTTCAACAAATGTCACTTTCTGAAACTAAAACACTACATCACTTATGTGAGCTGGAATGAACACAATTATTACAAACTTTAGCAGTTGCCGTTTTTAAAATACCCTGTTCAGGATACCTGATCTCAGGTAGTAGCTCAAATTCAATTGACTACGAAAGAAACAACCTTTGGTGTTATACATGTCCTAAAAACGTCTCACCACTGTATGTCTTCCAAGACAAAAGATGCTACCGAAGAACACCAAAAGTTAAGTTTAATTTGTAGATACACTGTCATGACAAATAAGTTTTAGGGTACGACGAAATTAATCCAAACGATGATGGATTATATCTTCTCACGCCATATTCTACCTTATTGCAACCTTTGAAGAAGTTTTCACCTGAAAGCATTCGCGCTATAGCTCGAAACCCTAAAATAGATTTACAATGCATAGGCATATACTCTAAATTAGATATACAACATCACATACAACAATTTCAAGAACTCCTTAAAAAAACGGAAAACATCAAACAACAGTCTGTACATAAAAATTTTTGAAAACTCGCTGAAACAGCCGTTTTTTCCGATATCTCGGCTGCGTAACAATATCACGCTGGACATTTTTTTAAAAAATCAAAGACTTTTTGTATCTCAACAAAATTAAGGCGATATACAACTCGGCAAAAATTATCCCTAACTTGGCGCACATGTAAGATTACACTACGATTTCCACGATAAAACTGGGATACTTCATAGTCGTATAAATGACCCATCAAAATGTAAATCTAGCACAAAAAGTACTCTAATAAAAAATACAACCCAAACAAGTTCAACTCACGCGAGGTTTAAAAAACGGCAATATTTTATATCGATTTAACAGTTACCTTGTAAGAATGATCAATGATACTGCAACCAGGCATCCATTGTTTGGTTTCCTCAACACACATGTAACATCTTTCAAGTTGCTAAACTTCAAGCACGAATGTTCAAATTTGAAAAAAAAAATGCATAGATTCTATAACGTTTGACCAAGTACATCCACATAGAACAAAAAAAATCTACAGGTCTCTAAGGAACGTAGAAAAATTGAAAATAAGTAAACACCTTTCGGAATACCAGTTTCGGAAACCTTAATCTTAGTTGAACATGAACAACGATTTGATATAAAAACAGTAACCTTCATAGTTTCTGAACGCTACAAATTACAATAGAGAAAAATTCTTATATACCAGTCAAACTAAAAAAAAGCAATGGACAAATCGGTAAAAAACTTTTTCAAGAAAAATCCAGGAAACACGTCTACAGGAACTATAACTTTTGAACCACGCATGTTTTGGAGCAATTCACATGGACACGAAACTTGATTACACTAAAACTAGATATTTTCAAGAAAAGTCACTATCAGAAGCTGAAACACTACATCATCTTGGTGATTAAGAAAAGAAACAGATTCTACAAACACTAGAACTAGCAGTATCAAAAATTGTTTATCCAGGAAAACTACTCTCAGTTAATTGCTCAAATTTCCTTGATTAGGAAGGAAACATATTTTAGTACTACAATCTATATCTGTAAACTTGATTGATGTAAGTTTTTGATTGATTAAAACTTTTGATGTAAGCTTTTAAGGAATTAAGGATTACATTTTTCTCAATGAGGAAAAGTATCGCCCACAAGATATTTTCACGATCAATTTCGTTAGTTTCATTTTTATCAGACATGAGTTATTAGCTTTTTTAGGATGGCCATACTACTTCCAAGAAATTTTGACTATAGAAAATTATCAGCAAAACCGAACACACACAAAATGGTACAATCATTACACCGAGAGCACCTCCACAGTTACACAATTCATCAAATCATAATCAATTACAAGTAATTCCACAAACAGTTATTGAACCACTTTATCATTAGCATCACGACTCCATCAAAGCTATGAAATAAAACGGAGCTTCATCTCGCATATTGCTTATTAGCCACTAAATATTGATGCCACAAATGAAAACATAACAGAGCAACCACACAAATTTAAGCTTCGTTTTCAAAACAACAATGGTTTTAGCCCACGATGAGCCGCCAAGTTGGATCTCTCCATCGTTCCTTGAATGTATTAAAGTTTTAAGTTTAAATACTCGACGCAGCTTACAAATACTACCACACTAATAACATATACCGGAAATTGCAACGATACTCACACCAGATTAAATTGGATGCAACTGGAAAAACTTTACTTTTGAAACAAAATACCGACGTTTTCACAAAAACACCATATTCTAAACCTTCATTTTTGATACGAAATTACAAGCAACAACTACGAAAAGTTCTAACAATGTTTAAATTCCGTACTCAAAATAAACCACAAGTTTTCCAAGAAAAAATTAAACAACTAGCTATTTCTTTCCTGAAATAACCGAATAGATATGCTACATCAAAGATCAATGATGGAAAAAAACTTTCACCTGTACTACTTTCACTCAAACCGACGCAGTTTTCAAGAAGGAACGCGCAATTAAGGTCCCTATACATTTACAATACAAAGTAAATAGACTCTCAAACATTCTCGAACAGTACGAAGGTATTTAACAGAAAAACAACCAAAAGGAAACATGTTCAAAAACTCGGTTATTATTTTAGCAAAAGAATCTCTAAAGATAGTACTCGACGCTTAAATTCTCTAAGAGATACCTAAATTCTCTAAGAGATGAATTAAAACGTAACTGAACGTTAGAACGAATACAAGTGAAACTTTCGAAAATAAATGCAATTAGTTGTACAAAAGCAGATACGAAGAGTGCATCTAATCAAAAGCCCCAAGATAAAAAAATCATGATGATTAACACAACTTGTCATTAAACGTGAACAAAGCGAAAAAAATATATATTTCATGGAATTTCCATAGCACCATGCTCTTTCTTCATTCATGAGCAAAGTTTTCGCACCATTAAAATAAGTAATTACCTTATCGCACAATTAGACTATGTTTTGGCACAATCGGACAGATGACTCATCAAAAGGCAGAGCTAGCACAAAAAGCAGCGGATATCACGAGAAAAAAAATTGGAAAACACAATTCAAACAAATTTCAACTCACATTGAATTTAGGAGACGACACTTAAAAATATTAAGGCATCCACTTTCTCTGTAAGAAAAATCAAGGGTACTGCGACCCCGCAACTCGTATCCAGGCAACAATTGTTTGATTTCCCGAAAACTCATGTACCATCTTTAAACTTGCTAAATTTCAAGCACGAACGATTAATTTTCACGAAAAATAGTTTATAGAATCTATACCGTTAATCTACTGTCTGTTCCAAAAAACAACCTACTAGTCCCTATAGGAACGTAGAAGAACTGAAAATATATAGATTCGTTTTCTACTCTACCCAGAAATCGATTTTGGATGCTTGTATTGGAAATCTCTGTTTGTAACACATTGTTCCTAACACCGAATTGAAATTAAAAAAAAAAGATTTGTTATGAAAATAAGAAAAGCCAGAGTTCCTGAACAAGCTTCAAACCACAAGAGAGGCTTCAAAAACTCTAATAAAACTACAAAAATATCATGAAAATTTCGTTGAAAAACTTCTTCCAGAAAACCGTGACAAAACACGTCTACAAGAACTATCACTAAAAAACCACACATATTTGGGAGCAGTCATTTTAATAAACACTTGATTAGATACTTGATTACACTTTAAGTAGAGATTTCATGAAATGTTACGTCATTATCAAAAATCGAAACATTACATCATCCATGAGAATTAGATAGAACACCGATTCTACAATCACTAGCACTAGCAGTATTAAAGATTCATCATGCAGGATACCTATTCTCAGGTTATTGCTCAAATTTCAATGATTACAAGAACAAAATTTTTCTACCAGAATTTCCTTACGAATGTCTCACCACTACATGTCTTTGCAGACAAACAACGCTGTCGAAAAGTAACTATTGTTTTTTAAAAAAAAAAAAATTTCTAGATATTTTACCAGGACGCACCTATTTTTAGAATGCCGCTGTCGCATGTTGATCATAATAAAGCCAGCTCAACCGCCATGAAGATTAAAAATTTTTCCTCCACACCAAACCAAAAAATAAGACCACCTCTAAAAAAATTTCACCCGAAAATTTACGGGCAATAGCCAGAAACTCCATTACCGACTAACAATTCATAGAAGTTGATTCTAAACCTGCAATGCAATATTCATATACGAACAAAATAATTTCAAGAACTTCTCGAAAAAAAGACACCATACAAAGACCATCAATCGATAAAAATGAAAATTAAGAATCTTGCTGAAACAACTGATTTCTCAGGTATCTATAAGCAAGATTACAGTGGATGTTTCAAAGAATTTAACGATAATGTTTATCTCAATGGAGCAAGAAATTTCATGATTAATAATTTTTTTTTAACATAAATTTTTTTTTTTAGAAAAATTAGCTATTTTAGAATGGCCCAATTACATCCAAGAAATATTGACTATTCTATACGCAAAGTTTAATTTTATAGAATTTTTCATTTCAATTCTAGAAGAAACAAAAAACACAGATGCAATTCACACAGAAGTCAAAGGGCAACTCAGCGTAGCAAGAACATTATTTGCAGGGTATTTTTTGTTCTTTTTCACTTCTTAAAGGAACTTACAACAAATGTGCAATCCATACACGAGTCAAAAGACAAGTCAGCGTAGCAAAAATATTATTCGCAAGAGTTTTTGGCTTTTTCTCCAAAAGTTAATTTATTACTAGACGCACAAATTAATGAATACATTTTCAGAAACTATAAACAGAAGCAAACACACATGATACTCGAAAAAAAGCACATCTATTACAGCGACCAGTCTATTGCTGGTACTACCTACACAGCCCTAATAAAAAGTTTGACCAATTTTGCACGCTAACGTCAAAACACTAAATCAAATGAATCTAATTTTGACAATTTTGATAACTTGCAACTCACTTTCAACTTCCTTACTTCCCATTGAAGACTCCCGTCCCATTATCATCCCGTATGAATACATCCAGCCTGTTGAGATAGCATTTGTAGAAAAAACACTTGAAATGAGTTTTAACCATTAACTCTATAATCTCATCGAATTTTACTGAATTCACAGTGACTCCCGGAAAAGTTAAAATCATCCGAATACTCGAATTCTTTGGCCACTCTTAAGTAGTACAAATGTGATTATCTTGCTCGCAAAGCTTCTTATGAAATTGCTTCTGATCCCAAACTTCTTATCCGCAAAGCTTCTTATACCAAAATTGAAACTAACTTTCATAATGAATTTGTTTCTGACTTCGACTCTAGGTAAATATGAATTTGATTTCACTAATTTATTTTGAAATTTGAAATTTCACCAAAATTTTTAAAAACTGAGAAAGTCAAAAATAAATCTGGATATTTCTAGAAAACTCTCAAATCAATAAGGCTTATCATTTGCAGTAAAATGTCAATTATGAAAAAAAGGTTCATTGCTTAGCTGTAAATTAGCAATTAAGATGCAGTGAAACTTCTATAACATGTGATAAACTAATAAACGAGTAATAAGTTCAAGATAAAAGCTAACTTTTTCAATTGTGCGTTAATTTGTAAACTCCCCAATCTGCAACTTGACTCGCCCCCAATTCACGCACCCCTCTTCACTGTTTTGCATTAATTTTCTTTCAATATTTGTATATAAAGGAGTTTCTCAAGTTTCAAATTTTCCCTCAACCCGGTTCGAAGAAGTTATTTTAGTAATAAGCTTGAAAAAGCAATGCAGCTTACTGAAACCAGCACACTTATAAAAAGTACCGGAAAGTCCCAGGCCCAAAGCAGATCAAAATGGAATAAACTGGATAAAGTATTCTTTTGAAATTCAAGTCAAGGTTTTGTTAAGAACACATAAAACTTAGTAAACTCCAAGATAACACGAAACAAAGACTAATTGATTTCGAGAGAAGAACACAATCAAAAGAAGAAAAGAAAAACACCTGATATAAAAGAATGAGAAAGGTACACACAAAAACTCTCCTCAAAGAGACGCTCAAAATAATTCTACAACTAGCCTCACTCGACATAAAAGGACGTCATGAGCAACTCTTAAAAATAATGTAACTGATTACAATCCTTTTGCAAAAAAACTAGCAAAGAACATTATAAAACCGAATTACTAAAAAGTACAGTATAATGTAAAAAGTTTCACAGAGCAAAAAAACGAGCATCAAAAGGGACGAACTTCCAACTCTGAAATGGGTTATTTCCTGACTTTGCTTGCGGCAGTCACAAAACTGAAAGTATATAAAGTATGGAGCAGCAATTGTAGCAAAAATAACCATTGGACAAGATTAATGGCCAGGTTGATATTGAAAACAAGATACGGTTCCTTGTCAATTGCCGCTTCACTCAGAGAATTCAAATCCTATCTCGCTATTTGAGGGAAGGCACGTAGTTTCAATCTACTTTGCAAAATCGTCACAACCTCAGCACGGAAATGCAAACTCGATACGATATTTTGACTCACTACAAATACCTTCAATCTTTGTCGACAATAAGTATTTCACTGACACGAAAAACTTCCACTTTCCTCAAGTAATCACCTCAAAAAATTACACCATACTTCATCCGTCCTTCATATGAAAATTTCGAATTTTAAACTTCTTGAACACAGATGGGTGGAGTGAGTTCAAAACCAATAATTTTTTTGTATCTAATTGTGTTGCTTGATGAAAATTACTGTAGAAAGTTTAGAACTAACCAAACTTGATCCTTCACTAACATTCAAGACAATTTGTAAACTGAAGCTTTCTATAGTTTACCTATAGTTTACCTATAGCTTTCTTAGAAGAATACCAGTTTATACTATTTCTTTTGAGTTTAGGAGATATAAGAGTAATATTAGGATTGGTATTTCACTTAAAAATTGCACGAAGTTATCCGGTCGAAAATAAGATGACAATCAGACGGTGTATTCTATCCAAAATTATTTTATCAGAAAGCCACCCCAGACTTAAACTCACAAGTAACACTGTAAAGTTTTAGAACTAACCAATAATGATCAACTATCAAGGTTTATGACCATTCGTATAGCGAGCAAACGATTTTCAAACAAACCCTTTTTTAATTTAAATTTAGCGAATTAAAAAAAGAATAGACAATTTAGACTGGAAACAACATGAAAAAAATAAACCAAATCGCAAATAAAAGTACCTTCTTCCCACGTCTGAAAAAGTCTAAATCAAGTCTTGAAACCAAGTCAATAACAAAGGTGAAACCAGGTCACAGACAGAACAACAGACCAAATCTATATATGTGGATTGGTTTACTATTCTTCAACCCTCTGTCTCGTATCAAAATCCGTTTAATTATGGTTAAGCTTACGTAGATGTAAAGAACGTCACATTGTTTTGAGAGCAGTAGAAAATCATTCTAACCAATTGATATACTCACTCTCCAACTCAGCTTACTAAACAATAATATACACGATTGATTACTTCGAGGATTAGGATAACCTCACAAAAAAAGTAATGACTAACAGTTTTGGGAATGAAAACTCACACTCGGTTTTTACATTCATCAGTCTAACACTTAAATAAGGAGATTACCTTAAAACAATTAAACATTAATCTCCATAATTGTTTAATAAAAGATATAGGACAAGATTTCGCTATTACGCCACAAAAACAAAAAGAAAACATTATCAGATCAAAAGGCAAGCAAAATAAAAAGCTATTTTTTCTCACCAAAAAGAAATGATAAAAAAAATTCTAGAACAAAAAACGCTATTACACGACAAAGAACAAAGCAGTTGATAACCATTAATTTTTTTCCGAAACCGAAGGTACAACGGCATCATACATAAAAGGCAAACGAAGAAAAAAATATATATCCCATTTAGTAAGACTATAGAACTGGGATCAACCACTAAGACACATTTAAATATACAAATTAACCAATACCACACGAAAATTGATTCAATACGACAAAAGTTTTGACGATGACTCTATCCTGCCATTTGTCATCAACCCATTAAGTGACCCGTCAAAAGTAATTTATTCGATTTTGCCACAACTTGATAGTAAATTTGTTTCAAAAGAGAAACAGTCCATGCAGACAAGAACTGAAATTAAGAAGACAAGTGCTTGATGACTACCTACCCGGTCTAAGCAATATGATTTCCCACTATGGCAATTTCCACAATTAAAATTTCATTACCAAATCCAATTGATCAAAAACCACGCCAAATCAATACAGCTGACAACGAATTAGATTTCTCGAAAAGTTTAGGTAAAATAGTTTTAAATAATCCGACATTAAAACTCACAAGGAGCAAACTCAATCTTCATAAATGATGTTTTCTCAAGCATTTACAGTTAGATTTAAATATAGGAGACAAATGCCACATTTTTTCCAACTCCCCCAAAATATCATCTCGACACCCAATACTAAGTACAAAAGACTTTTCTCTTCACGATTGTTAGACTCAATCTGTGAAACACTCACTGACATCGAAATTTCACCAAAAATAAATAATTCAAGTTGATCTACCAAAAACACTAGCATGGTTCATTATAGATTAATCTCTACATAGATAAAACTTAATTTTACAGTGACGAAGATACAATTCTAGCAGATGAAACATATTACATATGCTAACCAGAATGGTACCACGATTCAATTTACAATATACCAAAAGATATCTTCAGTGCAGCAATTGAATCTGATCCAGGTCATATAGATTACTTAAAATTAGGTCCATTAACAACAGACACCACACATTTAAATTACAACACAAAGTTTTGTTTTCTGATAGGATATTTCATAACAGTCTACTGTCAATTTTCATAAGACTTAGAATAGGTTAAAAGGAATTACGAAGATTTTCGAACGCCATCATCTTTCGTGAATGAAAAATTGTTGAAACAATACCCACAACAACAAAACAAAACTTTTCGCCTATCCATTTTAAAATAACGACATCACACAACAAAAAAATTCCGTTTCTACAAACCTTACAATCAACAGTTAAACCAATAGTTGTTACTAATTATTCTCAAACGGATTACCAAACATATAGATCAAAAACTAATGATCATCCGACAAAAAACAAAAGTATTTAATTGGAAATAGTTTTTCAAATCACAGTCACAACCTCTGTACAAATTTTAAACTTACCAATCCGATATTACGACCACTAGTTACAACATACTCCCAATCTCATGAACATAATTATATTTGGCAAACATATGAAAAACCAATATTCCAATGTGTAAACAGATCGCACACTACTATCCATTTTTTCAACAAAATAATTATAACACTACTAAGAGACAATTCAAAAGAAAATAACATTCAATGTAAGCTAAACACCCAAAATATCAATAGAACGACAAAATCAACAAGATGATACATTTCAACCAGATTTTTTTTTGAACCTTACATAAATTCATCAAGACCACAAAAAACACAAGAAAAACATTCTAAAAGACAAAAGTATTTGCACAACCAGATCATAAAATACATACACAATGCCAAATTAATGCTCAAGGCTATCAATCCGATTCAATGAGATAGGAAATTCCACTACTCTATAATTCACAACAACACGAAAATATCAAAAATCAACTCACAAAGTTTACACAAAAACCACATACAGCAGAATCACCTCAAATGACATGAACCCATACCTCATGGCTGGATCACACAAAGTTAAAATTCAAGAGACTACAATAAAGAATTGGCAGAAAAACTCTAACTATATTTCTAACCAAATTTCTAACTATATACGAAAAAGAACCCGAAGTTTAAACGAAGACCATTATTTAAAAAAGGTGTAAATATTGTCGCAAATACGTACACAGCATTGCTGAATGCAGGCAAAAATAACAAGATAAATTATATCGGTCAAAAAAACTTTCTTTTCAAAATCTTATCCTATCTACAACCAACAATGTAAATATAGAAAACTAATAACTGGACTTGTATGTGGATTTTCACCCAACTTTACCAATAAAATAATAATCGAAACATCGAAACACACAACAATTACATACGTGTGACCTTGATTTCAGACCATTGACCAAATCACAAAATCTTTAGATTAACAATTTTGTCCATAAAAAATGCAAGAAAAATACAAATACAGACATGATCGGATTACATATATATAACCATTCTCCATAAAAAAATCACACTTCCTCTAGGACTAATAGGACATTGCGAAATCGAAGCATCATTATATTCCACTCAAGAAAAAGCATACAATGTAAAAAAATTCTAAAAGTTTCAGTATTTTGTCAATCTACAATACTAAACGAAGAGTTATCCTTTAACAATATCACAAACGAACCAAAACTAAACTCGAATTAATTTCAAGAAACCCTTTACTTCGATTATAATTTCTACAATTGAACAGCAACATAGAATTATACAATTGAACAGCAACATTTTCCGAAAATGTTTAACTTCCAACACTCTCAAATAAATCACAGTGAGTTTGTAATATAAAAATATAATACCCCAATCTTCAAGCAATCTCAAAATTTGATGTCAATAAATCATTCTCACCATTACCTCTTTCACTCAAACCCGACGCAATTTTCAAACCGTGGCGCGTAAGTAAGATTCCAATACACATACATGACAAAGTAACCAGACTTCCAGATATTCTTGAACAATACAATATTTTTTGCTAGTTAACAAAGAACAAAAAACAAAAACAAAAACATATATAAACCCAGTCATTATTCTCGCAAAAAGTGGTATCTTTTAAGATAGTCATAGTTGCAAAATGTTTTTCGCTCTTTAATTGATGAACCAAAATGCAATTATAACAAGTAATGCTCACAAAAACAAACGGACAATAATATACATTAGCAGATATGAATAGCGCATATAACCAAAAGCCACTAGACAAATAATCACGCCGCCTAACGCAATTCTCAATTGGAAACCAACAGTATGAGATTATTAGATTATCCTATGGCATCTCAACATGACCAGCAGTTTTTTCTACACTAATCAGTAAAGTCTCAAGACCGCTAATCCTAAGTAATAATGGAATTCCAGACAAATCACAAGCAACACAAGAATAGTTCGAAAATTTAAATAAACACCAAAAATTTTTGTTAAATGAAAAAACGAAAGCAGCTCCAGACAAATCACATTTAATTCTTACCCGTGTAAAGTTTTAACCGACATAATGTTGAAGGAAAAACAATTACACCATAAAATTAAGAATAGATGCAATTTTCAAACTTCAACTACCATCTAATGAAAAGAAAATACGAGACTACCTGGGAATAATACATTTCTTAAACAAATATGTTTAAAAATGCAGCCTTTTCTTAGACCATTTGACAAATTAAAACGTCAACAAACCAAATATGATTGAGCCCTAGAACATCAAAAACGTTTCGACGAAATTAAAACACTTCTCAGCGAACAAGTGTCAAACACTGTCCCAGATCGAAACTAACCCTTTTATGCAATTTGCGATGCATCCAATATTGGATCTGGTCCAGCACATTTACTGACTCATCACTAACCCTGAAGACTAAGAAAGTTAAAAGGTTTAAAAATAATAACACAAAAAGACAATTTCTGGAACTTAGTAATTTTTTATATATTTTTTTGCAGACTCTGTACATCAAACACAACTTGAACAACACCAAGTTCATATACAACTAGATGAAAACTTTCCTTATCACGGTGCACACTGACGCGACATCCACGATGAAAACTGGAAGCCTAAATTAAAATAAACGACCCATTGAATTGCAAAGCTAACACAAAAAACTCAGGATATCAAGAGATAATGTTCTTTGATTGGAATTTTAAATTTGAAAAATTTCAATTAGTACGTGGTTTAAGTGATGACATAGTATTATATTAAGGAGTCCGCTTACCTTGCACAAATGATCAAGATTATTGAGACCTTACCACTCATTCCTAGGCAACCATTATTTGGTTTCCTGAAGACACATATACCACTTTTCAAGTTGCGAGAATGACAAATTTTTAAAAGTTTTTTATAGAATTTATATGATTTGATCATTTACACTCTTATGGAAAACGATTAGATGAAAAATCATTTGGCAACATACAAGGAATAGAAAACAGCTTAACACGATTTCGAAAGTATCCTGAAACAGAGTTAGCTTGTAATTACTGAAAACCAGTTTTTCGCACTCAACACTCAGAAATACTTTTCAAATCAGAAAAAGAATTCGATTTGAAAACAGTAAAATTTGCAATCTCCATATCGCATCCCAATCAAAAAGGAAAGAATTAAATATCCTATATGTCAGTCATATTGTACTAAAAACAATGGAAACATTGGAGGAAAACACCAGTTGAAACATCGTGACAGTACACGACTACAACAGCTATCACTAAAAAAATACATACTTCAGCGCTATCCATTATAAGACTCCTCTTGGTGGGAAACTTGGCTACACTATCAGATGAATTTTTCAACAAATGTCACTTTCTGAAACTAAAACACTACATCACTTATGTGAGCTGGAATGAACACAATTATTACAAACTTTAGCAGTTGCCGTTTTTAAAATACCCTGTTCAGGATACCTGATCTCAGGTAGTAGCTCAAATTCAATTGACTACGAAAGAAACAACCTTTGGTGTTATACATGTCCTAAAAACGTCTCACCACTGTATGTCTTCCAAGACAAAAGATGCTACCGAAGAACACCAAAAGTTAAGTTTAATTTGTAGATACACTGTCATGACAAATAAGTTTTAGGGTACGACGAAATTAATCCAAACGATGATGGATTATATCTTCTCACGCCATATTCTACCTTATTGCAACCTTTGAAGAAGTTTTCACCTGAAAGCATTCGCGCTATAGCTCGAAACCCTAAAATAGATTTACAATGCATAGGCATATACTCTAAATTAGATATACAACATCACATACAACAATTTCAAGAACTCCTTAAAAAAACGGAAAACATCAAACAACAGTCTGTACATAAAAATTTTTGAAAACTCGCTGAAACAGCCGTTTTTTCCGATATCTCGGCTGCGTAACAATATCACGCTGGACATTTTTTTAAAAAATCAAAGACTTTTTGTATCTCAACTGAGAACAAAACCGCCTACAAGACCTTCTCTTCAGCTCTTCCCAATGACAATTTATAGATAAAAAATTTCAAAAACTCGCTTAAGCAGCCGTTTTCTCCGATATCAATAAACAAGATTACGGTGGATTTTTTGTTTAAATCAAAGACTATTTTTGTCTCAAGTGAGAAAAAAAACCGCCAACAAGACCTCTTCATGCATAAATAATGAACTCCTAGCATTTCTAGGATTGCCCTATTATATTCTTAAGAGATTGACTATATTATACGCAAAGTTAATTTTGATAGAGTTGTTTTTCGCTTATTAGGGAATATATAACAAATGCGAAATTCACACACAAGTTGACAAATAAGCAAGCTTAGCAAAAACCTTTTTCGCAGGAGTTTTTGGAACTTTTTTGACATCAATTATTAAAACTCTCTTAGATGCTCAAGATAGCTCATATACGAAAAAACTATGATAAAAACCAAACACAGTTGATACTACACAATAAAAAAAGCTACTAAATCCACAGCACGATTACTTTTACACAATTTATCAAATCACAATCATTCACAAATAAGAACACAAAGTTGTTGGTCACATTATCTCTAGTGCATACAACATATATAGCATACAACAGGACAACGAAATGCAATGAAGTCGCTTTTCACACAGAGCATATCAGCCAAAAAACACTGACGAAACATCTGAAGAAATAATAGACCAATCACATAACATAGAGATTCGTTCCCAAAACAAACATATTCTTAGCCTACGATGAGCCAACAGATTGGACCACTGAATCATTCTTTCTCTTATCCCTCCAGTCTCCACTGACAATACTCTCTCATATCCATCTCAGACATCCAATTCTTACCAATTTTAATCCCTAACTTTTCTACTTTTTCATCTAACTCACCTCATATGCACTCTGATGATTCAAAACAAACTATTTTTGAAATTAACTTCACTCTAACCAAGCTTGCCATTGACACAACCGACGATTTTTTTTCCGAACCAAGCCCTACTTATTTCTCACAACCGCTTTTTGTCCTGATAACTTCACCTACTTCTATAGAACTCTCCACGTTCAGCTCTTTACACACCTCGACGCTGCCCCAGTTTTCCATGTTTCCAGTCATGTCCCCGATACTCGCAGCCCCATGGTTGATGACCAACTTGAGCATGATCTCGATGGTTCTATACACAACCAACAACAAATCCACAACACTAGCCATCAACTCACCATCCATCAATCAACCCATTCCGCCTCGACTTCAAAATCATCCTCATCATCCACGCCCCCACTCGCGCGCAACGCGTCCTCATGAAACGAAAGTAACCCGCTAACCCGCCAAGATAATTACTTAACCGCCCATGAGCATCACGTGTTATTCAGAGTAACCATCCTCGTGATACTAACACGCCCAAATTGTAGTCGAAAACCTTCCAATCTTCCCCCAATATAATTGCGACACTCCAGAATCTCAGTCCCAGCGTAACACCTATGTCGACGTCTTTTTACTCCTCCCCACTCTCCCCTGGATGTCATTTTATAGTTTACTAACACTCTAAAAACTCCACAAACAAGAAAAACCGATGCCGATGAACTTTGTGATACTATCATTCACGAAACCAACACTTCACTACACCTAAGTCAATTTACTAACTTAGGAATCTCAAAGACACTTAACGGTTTCACGCACGCAAATCATATCAGAAATCTTATCAACCAGAAATCACCGTAAATACTTTAGCTTCTCCGTTTTATCTGCACAAAGTAAGTTTACAAATACAATAGATACCAAAAAAGACAAAAAGCTTTATAACTTTCTTCAACCCACTATCAGGGCTATAGTGTACATGTATCTTCTAACGCTCTTTTTATGATTTCCTTTTACCTCCTAGTACACGCTGAACCAGCAATTCACAACAATTGCTCTACCCGAACAGGACCACAAGATCTCCTCATGAATCTTATGATTGCGAAGACAATCAACAAAAAACACTACAAAAACACGCAATAAAACATGTTGCACAATGTGAATCAGAATCACAAACAGTCGAACCAACTAATATGATTGCAGCACTTTATTCAAAATCCCCCGCTTCGGCTCTTACAGGTTATAATTTCACAGGTAAATTTTCTGAAAAAAAGTACGGTACATTGTTCTCAAATCTCAAATGGCCAAATGGAAAGAAAAATAAACTCGATGATAAATCTTAATATCAAAACGATATTGAGAAATGATTACATTTTAACCCTGAGGACTGTAAAAACAAGTTAAAACTTTTAAAAGTAATAACACAAAAAACTAATACTCGAAAAATTTTCATATTTGCCTGACTCCGTTCATCAAGCAGAACTTGAACAACACCAAGGCCATAAATAACTAAGTGAAAACTTTCCTCATCACGGTCCACACGGACGCTTAATTGCGAAATCCACAATAAAAACTGAAAAGGGCGAGTCGGATTAAACGACCCATATGATACTACACAAGACGGTAAAACTACTACATCCACAGCATCATCAATTACTGATGAAACATCAGAAAATAAGACCAATCACATGCCACAAAAAATTCGTTCACAAAAGAGCCGTAGTTTTAGTTCCAGATTGCCACCAGATTGGACCACTATATCGTTCTCTCTCTTATCCTACCAGGCTCTACTGACATAAATCTGTTATATTCATGACAGACCTCCAACTCTTACCCGTTTTAAGTCCTTGTATTCGAAATGGTAATCTAACTCACCGCATATGTACTTTGATGATTCCACACAAACTGTTTTGACACTAAATCTACTTCAAATAACCCTGCCTATGATACATCAGCCGAATTTTTAGATTCCGAAACAAGCGCTACTAGTTTCTCACAACCACATTTTGTCCTGATAACTACCCTACTCCTGTAGAACTCTCCACGTCCAGATCTTTACCCACCAACGCAACCCTCATTCTTCCACTCTTTCCTCTCATGACCCCGATACTCCCAGCCCCATTGCTGATGACCAACTTGAGCATGATCTCGATGTTTTTATACACAACTAGCAACAAATCCACAACACTAGCCATCAACTTCTTATCCATCAAATAACCCACTCCGCTTCAACATCAAAATCATCTTCATCATCCATCCCCCACCCGCGCACAACGCATCCTCATGAAAATAAAGTACTCCACTAACCTGCAAATATATTTACTCAACCGCCCATGATCATCACGACGTCTTACTCGAAATAACCATCCTCGTCAAGCTAACACACCACAATTATAGTCGCGGACCTTGCAATGATGTTGTGACAATTCAAAATCCCAGTCCTAGCGTAACACCTATGTCGACGGTTTTCACTCCTCCCCACACTCTCCTGGATGTTCTTTTTTAATTTATCAACCCTCGCAAAAACTCTAGTAAAAAGAAACACTGATGACGATGAACCTTGCGATACTTTTTATTATCATTGGAATCTCACCAACACTTAACTGTTTTATCGCACGCAGTTTTTATCAGTTTTCTATCACAGTCATCCAATATATTACACATCATATTGCACCAAACCTGCAATAAGTTCCCAATTAACTGAAAAGGTGTTATTTGAAACTGATTACAAACTTGATTTACAGGCTACTAACAACAAATTTGATCGGTTTATCGACCATGACCTTCGAAACAAGGTTCAGCTATTTTATCACTTTCAACTAATTTTTAACTTACTCATTACTAAGGAGCGTGATATTAACTGCTCGTACGAAGCCATGCTAAAATCCAATCCTACTCGCAATCACCACACATATTAACGACTCATCCAACGTCATTTTTTCATTCCGGAAACCCCTATCAGGGCCAAATGTTTTTTAATTCGAAATGTATCACACCCTATTTTCCTAACTTCAAGTATTGTAAGAAATCAACTTTTACGGATTTCTCTGAAATTATGATGCCGTCCGCCAAATGTAAATTTTTCGTCACCTAATTTACCTCTTGAAGACTAGCAGTAGATAAGATGAAACAAAAAATAACCATTGATTTATGTGAGGATCAAACAGTCTTTATCATTCAAAGAGCTGATCTGAGTCATATTTTTGGTTATGATTTGGAGCAAAACTAGTCAGGGGGGTTGAATGAGTGGAAAAGGACTACATTATCTTCAGTATTCTTACGACATTTTAAGAATACATTCGCTCATGATATATAGTGAAATTATAGAAAAAAAAACATTTTTGACAAAACAAAATGATGATAAATCAAAGTAGTGGTTTTTGGTACAAATTTTTTTTTTGAAATATTTCTTTGGAGATTTTTCGTAAAGTCCCAGTTTTGGAAACAATTAGGTCAACTTACACACAAGAAGCTAACCCCTGTACTTCTCTAGATGAAAACATTTTCGCGGTTGAGTTTGAAAGAGATCATAATCTCTACTTGGAACTTTTTTGCAACATCTAAATCAGCTCCAAGTAATGATAGAGGACTTAATCATGGTTGCTCGATTGGACAAAACTTATTACTTCGCTGGTTGGAAGAAAACGTTTAAGCTTCTCCTTCTTCAAAAAAAATGTACCAGCGCATGGTTTAAAAGAATTTTCAAAAAACTGATCATTTTTGTGGCTTTTACGCTAATTTTCGTGATGCTAATTTTTTTATTTTTATCAGTAAATTTTTGTAAGAACGCAGTATGTTACTTCTTAAATGAAAGTATATGTATGCAAGGAAATTATATTTGATACGACGGTTTATACTGTAATTGTAATTTTGTAACTGTTACTTTGTGTTTGTAATTGAACTTTTCTTTCCGGGAATAAGTAGGCAATTTTGGAGAAAGGCTTTTTTATTGGAAGCAAAAAATCTATAAAAACTTTTAAAAAAGTAAATTGAATGCAATTATTTATAATAACAATTGTAAAAAGGAAATTTTCCAGATAATTTTTGTTTGCTTCAACAGTAATCTTGTTCAAAGTTTATTTTGAGAGAGATGTATGCACTACAAATTTTCAAGTTCCACAGATTAAATTTTTTTTGAAAATCTTTGTCAGAGTAAACTTCTAAAGAGACTTGGTGTGAAATGATAATTCTGAAAAAAAATGCAATTTTGCAGTAATTGGAGATGATGATTTGGGAATTGCATTTGGAAAAATTGAAAAAATCAACTGGTAACCAATTTTTAGTTTTAAAACTGGACGATTGATTTTCAAAACTTTTCTGTTGTTGCAAAAACTTAACTCATCTGGTAGAATAATCGTTTCTAACGCTTAAGAAAACTTAATTAATGCATGATTAAAAACGAGTAACAAAAAGCACCTAAATAGTTCATTTTCGAATTTTCCTAGAATTATACTGAGCCAGTTAGATCATATACATCTTATTAGATCATCGAGACACAAAAGAATCCATTGTACACTTTGTCTGTGCACTAAAGCGAAAAAATACCGGTTTTCCAGATACTTACTTAAACTCAAAGTCCACCTACACTTATTATCAACAAGAATGTCAAAGCAAAAGACGGAAGAACCTGGATCCGTTTCAAAATTTGAAAATGTAAGAGTAAACATATTGTATTCGAGGGCTAGAGCTGCGTATGGGTCTGTGCAAAACTTGAGCAAAGCGAGCGGTTCATCAAAACGGGAAGTAGAACAATTCCTACAAACCAAAAAATCGTATCCGATATCACGAATTATCCATCCTTTACGAATATATATTTTGAAAATTTAGTTTAAATCGCTTTTCATAGCATTAAAATTAAACTATAGGACAATACAGGCTTTAAAAAAAGTCTTCTGCGTACATAAGGACTACTTGAATTGTTCTCCTATTCCGCAAGATTTCGGATAATTATTTTCCATTTATACTCCATACAAAATGGCTGCTCAAAGCTCAGCTTCTTTTCCCATTTTCTGTGGACATGCAAGACAGAGTGGAAGAAATTTTGGTGCTCTTGCACAAATTCATTGGAGAACTGCAACCCCTTTATTAAAAAATTATAGTCCCAACTGCGAAAAGATTTGGAGCTTCTTTTTTGAAATTGCAGCACCAGAGATTGAAGAAATTGTTATTGGACAAAAAGAACTCAAAGTATTTACAAAAGTTGTTTGAATAAAAACAGTTCGGAAACAATTGGAAGGTGGCAAAAATCCAAGTGTCGAGTTAGTAAAACCATTTATTGAAAAAGTAGATTGAAAACCAGTCGGTCTCGCAAAGACATTTTTGACAAAAAAATGAGTATAAATCAAAGTAGTGATTTTCGGTACGAAGCTTTTTTTTCTTCGGAGATTTTTGATAAAGTCCCTGTTTTGAAAACAATTATGTCATCGTACACACAAGAAGCACTCTTCGGTACTTCTCTAGATGAAAGCAGTTTTGCTTTGAGTTTGAAACAGATCACAATCTCTACTTGGATATGCGTGATACCCAACTGAGTTAAAAACTTCAATGATTCTATTAAGGAATATTGTTTGATGCTTTCAAAAAAAAATTTGAACATAAAGCAATATCAGAGGATCACTAATACAAGGAATCAGAGCCTTACATAACCTATGTAAACAATCTACTATATTCTCTATTCTCCAATAAGGAAATTTTTTTTCAACAATACAATGGTTTACAATGCCAATGGACAGGGATATTGTTTTCACTGAATAGGAGGCTTGCCATTGTTTTGCTTAGTTGTGGAAAATTGCTGCTACCAAACACCAAAGTTCAAATTAAACTAAATCGAGCTAGACCCAATAATCCAAATGTTAGTCCGATAATCTTTTTTGACTGTTCGCTGTTTACTAGAAGAGTTTCATTAGCTGAACTTAATCATCAATACTTGCAATGGAAACTGGTTAGCGAACCTATTCAATACAATTGCATTGAAACTGTAGCGAGAACATTTATCATTCTTCAAAACCAGTTCATTCAGGAAAATGTTTTCATATATGCTTCAAAAAGAAAAATAGCTGTTGCAACGAATACAAATTCAGCTGTCGCGAGATCTTTTCATAAAACTCTTTTCAATTACCATCAATTTCATTTGAGAGATCTTAATTTTGTTCGGAATGGAAGAGCAATTTTTGCATTAGAACTTCCCCTTGTCTCCCTTATGTTACAACAATGAAAGCAAGGTAGTTTAACGAAAATTATCCAGCTCTTCCTCTGGATTTTTTTCAAAGTCACTTTTTTTTTCTTCACCAGAGGATGCAGCTGAACAGTCACATTATCCAGAATTTAGTGTTGAAATCTTGAGAATAGAAATGTTTTTCCAATTTCTCTTGGAGTGAGTAACGAAACTGATAGTATTGGGAGAAATATTCAAAAATAAAAATTCGGAACAGCTGCTAAAATTGTTTATTTTTTCGAGTTTTTTGTTCCTATAAAAATATTGTAATTTTTTTGAGACTTTCCATTGTTGTTTCCATTGTTGTTGTTTCCATTGTACAACCTATTTCGTTTTTTTTTTCAGACCAAAATCTCCAGAACAAATAGACAATGAATGTTGCCTAATTAAAAACCCAAGAATATTCTACAACATAGACTGGAAAAGAGTGTTCAATATCCTTCATCCAGTACATAAGAAATGTTTATGGGACTTTGTTGAGTCAACACCTGAAAAAGCATAAGTCATCAATCTTAATTTTTGATCTCAAAAGACATTTTCAATTTATCATTTTTTATATTTTAAATGTAAATCAACAAACAATTGCAAAGATGGATAATTTTTCACTCTTGCAAAAAATCGAAGTAAATCCTGAGCTCAGGTTCAAGTATATTGGGTCTTGTCCCTCTGATAAAAATCCTCAACCAACCAAAAGATCTTTTGCATGATCTAAATCAGCTTCAAGAAATGATAGAGGAGAACATTGAATCATGGTTGCTCGATTGGACAAAACTTATCACTTTCTTGATTCTTCTGGGAGAAAGCGTTTAAAATTCTTCTTTTCCAAGAAAAATTAGCAGCGCATGATTTAAAGGAATTTTCAAAAAACGGATAATTTGTGTGGTTTTACAAAATTTATTCGGCGTTTCTTATTTTTAAATTCTTACAGATGAACTTGAACAACTTCATGATGCTAATTTTTTGTATTTTATCAGTAATTACTCGTAAGAACGAGATATGTTACTTCCTAAAGAAAAATATATGTATGCAAAAAATTATTTTTGATGCGGGGATTTTTACTGTAACTGAAATTTTGTAACTGTAACTTTGTAGTTGTAATTGAACTTTTCTTTATTTATTTTCTTATTAAAAAAGGAAACTTACGATTTGTAGATGTCCAGTTGAAAAAATCCGGCAATAAGTAGGAAATTTTGGAGAGAGATTTTTTTTTATACTGGGATCAAAAAATTCAAAAAAAAGTTTAAAAAAAATAAATTGAAGGCGATTAAATATAACAACATTTGTGAATAGGAAGTTTATCCAGATAATTTTTGTTTGCTTCAACACTAATCTTCTTAAAAGTTTTTTTTGGGAGATGTATACACTACAGAATTTGAAGATCCACAGATTAAATCTTTTTAAAATCTTTGTCAGAGTGAACTACTAAAGACATTTGGTGTAAAATGACAATTAAAAAAAAGAAAGCTGCGATTTTGCAGTAAATGGAGATGATGATTTAAGAATTGCAGTTGGGAAAAAGGAAAAAAAATATTTGGTAATCAATTTTCAGTTTCAAAATTGAGCAATTGAATTTCATAATTTTTCTTTTATTTGCCAAAACACACCCCATCTGGTAGAATAAACGTTTCTAACGCTTGAAAAAACAAAAGTAATTTTTCAAGAAAAATTGTTTATGGTGATCGGCGTCCCTGCTCAAATGGGGGGGGGGGGGGAAGCATCTGGTGTTGCAATTTTGACTTCACTACCTATAAATTTTTGTTTACGTTCACTACCTCGCTTTAATAACAAACAAAAAAATTGATTACATACTTCAGTTTAGAATCATTAGCTTTGCTGTATCGGCAAAATTGGGCGCCAAAAGTTTTTTCTCAAAATTTACCATCTTACCATCTAAAACTCTGAAACATATAACTAATCTTAATATATTGGAAAATCTATGATCACGTTAAAGTACCAATTAGGTAACGCGCGCCGCAAACTTTGCGAAAAATTGAAAAATTGGACATTTCAACGCAAACTCCAAAAAATTACCGTTTTTTTTACCATTCTCTTAACATCATTCAAACCATGAAAACTTACCAATTCTAATTCCTATCTTCATACATTAGGAAATGTTTTAAGCCCCGGACGATTTGGCTCTAACATATACTACTGGCGACTATGTAAGACATTCATTAAGATTTGCCAAAATGCGTAAACACAAAACATTCTTTTTACCAAGATCGAAAGCAGTCTTTATGGACGCCAGCTTTAATAGACCATCCTCAAAATCAAAAAAAGGGAAAACGAAACGCAGCGGCTTAGGCAAAAAAAATTCGAATTTGAAAAAAGCAAAAGAAATTGCAGATGGCCAGGTTCTTCAAACATAATAGAGGTTTGCAGTCATTTCATATTCAGGTGGTTGTATTACTGAAACTTCAGTTTTACAGCAATGGGAATTAAAATATATCATATGTACGAAAACGAGAACTAAAACAGTGAAACTTTGTCGAAAAAACTTTTTAATGTGAAATTATAACAAACTAATTTTGCGAGGTTAATTAGCACTATCGGATTCCAATTGTTGGGAGCCATATGTAGCCTTTCAACATTTCTGGTACCATTTTCTGTTAACCCCATGCAAAATAATAATTAAGTGCTGCATGCAGCCTTTGAAATTCTTACTATTCGCTCATACAATTACCAGTTCGTTGATATAGAATCGACTACACGCAGGTAATTATAATCTTATTAAAATTACTACCGGAACCAATGCTTTAAAAATTAGACTGCCTTGGTTTAATTCTAATTTGTTTTTTGTTTCTTGTCAAAATTGAAACAAACTGTTACAGTATTCTATTTTTTTCTAATTTTTTTTTAATTAATCCCAACAAAAAGTGTAACATTTTCATCGTGGTGGTTTCGCGTGGAAAACGAAAGTTACTATCACTAATTTTGAGTTGGACAGAAAAATTTACCATACTTAGTTTTTGTATGACAAGAATTTTCCACATATTCAACTTCTGTAATAAACATAAGGTACAACTGTGTAATGAAGTTTAACAACAGAGTTTGAACCCGTTTTGATCTGAAAATTCTCTGTTAAACTACATAAAATCTCAATCAGTACAAGAAGAAGCCAGCAAGATCTCACTGCTACTTCGACCTATGAGAACAGTGCAATCAGAATCTAAACTATCAACTCTCAAAATATTTGCAATGTGGATTGGATGATGATGAGTACTACCAAAATCAAGACATTGAGTAACAATTCGATCAGATCTTCCATGACTACAATGACAGAAATGGCTCAATGCAGAAAACTTTTGAGGAAAAAAATTGACAAAAATGAAGAAGAACGAAAATTAGATTTGTAGCGAGTTGGTTTCAACTCTAAGTATAATGTGTTTTCCATATATTTAACTTAATCATTTTTCACAGCTTATAAACATAATTTGATACCAGTCTGCTTGCAATTATCGAACAAGTGCCTATCTTAGAAAGGTGTGAGTTGTAGTATAGCTGATACTAAACTGACATAAAAGACTATTGTTGTAAGTTTAGTATAGCTGATACTAAACTGACATAAAAGACTATTGTTGTAATTGTTTACCTAGGATTAGAGCGGACTTATCTGCTTTTTAATTTTGTCAACCCTTTAAATACTAATCCGATTAGAAGGATTCTTTTAATATTGGATTTCTTTTAAGGTATCAAACATTTTTTCATGGACCATTTTGTCGGGTATCAAAAAGAAACTGTATCGCTATAAAGGCTGATCAGTTAAAACATCCTGCCTTGAAAAGCAGACAACAACGCGATAAGCACCCGGTTTGTTTGCAGCATAACAAAAAAACAAAAAAATCGAACATCTGCAAATCAAATACTAAATGATTAAAAGCTTTTTTGTTTGTAAAAACTGTTGAAACGAGACAACTGAAAGTTTTCTTAACAACGGAATATGAAACAGCTATCCAATGAAATGAAACCTATCAATATTAGAATTAGACAAAGGTACTTCGAAGCATTCTTGCAACAAAATTGACCGGTCTAAAATCTCCATCTTTTTTTATTCCCACTCTCGTTTTCACTTGGTCAGTAGAGTTACCTTTTTTTTGGAATTTTTTTTTTTTTTTTTGATATATTAAAATTTATGAAGATAAGATCTTAGAACTTTTAAAAGTTCCCGCAAATTAAAAGCAGCAACACGGATCTAGAAGAACCGATGACACAAAACTCTGAGCGACAATAGGTGGACACAATCAATCAGAAATCTAGACGCGGACTACAGGCAAATGAGGTGATACTTCAAATGTAAATTCTAGGTATCGACCCAATCTCTATTGGTACTAATGACAGTTGTTCATTCATGTTTCACATCATTTTTAATTAACAATCCATAATATAAATTCATACTCACTTTAAACTATTGTTTCTAATATAAATTTTGACAACAAGTTTGACAATTTTAGGTGAGATTTATAGCAATATGTTGAATTACTAAGCAGACAAGAGAGGCTATACGAAGGCATTTGTCTTCTTAGTAAAAGAAGTATCTTATGAAAAAACTTTTGTCGTTTTTGACCCCTCTCAACTTCAAAAAAATAGTATTTTTTGCAATTTAAAGACGTTTTCAGAACGAATCATTCGAACAATCTCGGAAAAAACTGCAGTCGTAAAATAGTACCAGGGCAAGCACAATAGTCCTATTTGGACGATCAAGATGACGATTGGTAATCCCCTATCTAATTCCTGTTTGTTGATGCAGGAGTTGCCTGATGTATTGAAGCAAACCAGTGGCTGAAGTTTGAGGGCTAGCAGAAATGGCTAGTAGCAGAGTGACCACTTTTTCAAATGAAAATCAAACTACCTTGGATGACGGAATTGGTGGTTATGCTTCAGTCTAAGAATCATTGCACATTGCTTTAAGCAGTTGATAAAAATATTTGTGTTCAGTTCGTTAATTATGTTTCTGTTGTTCTGTACTTCACAATTTCTTCAAATTTGTTTTTCATCAATTGATAGTTTTTAATCACCCACGAAAAAAAAACTTATCGGAAAAATGCAAATAAAAAAAAGTTTTGACCGTTCTTACAACCAAAATCTTTCCCAGAAATGGTCGGACAAAAGTTCGTGTATTGCTTAGGTTTCTGAAAGCGTTACAATAGCATGACAACAAATCTAATTATAGAGCAATGCTTTTTGAGAATTGAGTATGTTTTACTTTCAAACAATAATAGAAAACTTCCAACTTTGTGCTTGTTATTGGATTGGACTAATTTTGTTGTTTTAGCTTTATTTGGAGCCCAAGATTAACTCTTGTGTTTTCATAAAACTTACAGAACAGTGTTGTCATCATCTTGTCGCCAATCAGGGTTCCAACTCAACCATAAAACTTTGACAAAATCGATGGCTTTATAAGTGGCTTTTGTGAAAGACTTTGAGAAGCCGTCAAAGAAACGAAACTAAAAAAATTTGTTTTGTAGCGACCGGGGGTCAAAAAATTTGTTTGTAGAATTGTTTGAGTGACACATTGTTAAAAGTTCTTTGGATTCCTTGGATGTCTGGATTCTTCGGATGTAAAAAGCCACAAATAAATGGTACCATAGTCTCAGGGAGATATTGAACCTAGAAAAACTCGAGCACGTATGACCAGGGGCGGATCTAGGATTTTCTCGAGGGCGGCGGATTTTCAGAAAATTTTGACGACTTTTTTTTAGGTCGACCAATTGATTTTTCGAGCTCTCCCAAAGCACGGTTTTGTCCTTATTTTGGTCAAATTTTTTGCGCCGAAAAATTGCGTTTTTTCGGCGGACTCTCCCCCCTCAAAATTAGTATATATTGGCGGCGAAGGCACCTTTAGAAAAATTTTAGGGTCGGTCGGGCAAAAATAGATTTCTTAAACAGTACCAAAGGGGGGACCCTTTGGGTCGGCAGGGGGTCGAATCCCTAAAGGGGGGCGTCCGCCCCCCCCCCCCCCTAAATCCGCCCCTGAGTATGACTCAACTTTGTAATTTTAAAGGGATGAGGTTAAGACCAGCATAAGTCTGTTATTACTTCCTGTCGAGGAAGTTTTGTTTCTTGACATTACTCAGCTTGGCTTGAAGAAACCGTTCAGAGAGCCTTTGAAGGGTTTAAAGTCGTTCAAGAACCGAAACCTCCTTTACTTTATCGAACTGAGCATTTAAAACTATTCCGATTGAAAAGGCAAAGTATACGAGTAAAAATCAGCAAATAACTATAATGAGCTCGATGATTGACCCCCAACTCCTCCCCCCTCAATTCTGGTTGACAAATTTTTCCAACGACCCTCCCCCTTTGGTACAATTTCACGAGATCCATTTTGGCTGACTAATTTGAAAATTTTTCTCGAGGCGCCTTCGGCCTAATTTTTTTGAAATTTGATTGCGGTGCAAAAAATGTTTGCTAAACAAGATCCTTATAGTATTTTTGGAGAGCTCAGAAAATCAAATTGGTCAACCTAAAAAAAGCTAGACAAAAATTTCGGTTTTTTTAAAACCGCCCCGCCCATCTTAGAAAAGCGTCTGGGCACTCCATTGCAAGCAACAATTGGTCAGCACTCTGGTCAGCGTATGCAATCTTGTTCGGATAGTTCTCCTAAACTGTAAGATCTTGTCAAATCTTAAAGCACTCCCCAAAGCTGTTCGTTTGATTCACGATCTTGTTACTAAATATACTTTTTTGCCTTCTGCACCCAACGAAAAGCACAATATAGATCTTTCTTATTTTGTCCACCTCGCATCTTTTCATACTACCGAACTTTCTTTTCTCTTCTGTAATTCTCTTGTTTCGGCGATCTCGCAAAATTGCATTGCATGTTTTTTTCTGATCACTCTTGTTTTCTTCGTATGTTCCTTTTCTAAAACTAGAGGTCCTTCCGGTTTTGGAATAATGATTGCTTCCATCAACGCTTTTTTCAAACTGTCAATTTGGAGATTTTCTTTCGCTATAAGTGCCAAACGAAATAGTTCCATTCAGTTGTTTTCTTGGGTAGACGGTTCTACAGTGTGATTCAGTCAAAAAAGCAGGGAGCCCCCGCATATTTGAATTAAAAGGGTGCACCATTATAATGAGTATTGTAATGCCACTGGTATACCTTATTTAAAAAGATTGAAAAATTAAAGACTGCCTACCCATTAAAACAACTGAATCCACCAATTTCATTTGGCAATTATTGCAAAGAAAAACTCCACCTTGACAGTTTGAAAAAACTATTGGTGGCGAAAACCAGTTTTCTAAAAAAAACAAACGAAAGCAAGACTGGTCAAATAAAAACATTAGTACAAACTTACGAAATCGCAGAAAAAAAAACTTAATGGAGAGAAAAAAAAATCGGTGGCTTGAGAAGATACGAGGCGGAAAAAAAAGAGTAAAATTACGGTACGAAAATAATGTTTGAACAAAAACACCCTCGGTTGAAAGTATTGTCAGTATATTTTAAAGATTTTTTTTCGATCTCCTGGAATCCGACTTTTTAAAATCATCAAAAACTAATTTTGGGCATTACAAAATCCTAATTTGCAAACAAAAAGATCGTGAATCATATGAACCTTTTTGGGGAGCGCTTCTGGATTTGGCAAGATCTTGCGATTTAAAAGAATTGTTCGAAAAACAAACTATCTTTTTTTTTCAACTAGAAAAATGCCACAATTATATCGAACAGACACACTAATAATAGATATCTAATTAAGATGTGATAGTCAATTTAAACTAACTAAAATTACTATTCATATCAGTTGATTTGAAATTACGATTCATATCAGTTGATTTGAAAAAATCAGTTATGTCTATCTTGTCCAGAATTTTTTCTGTACTCTAAGTGTCACAAACTTTTCAAAAAGATGTTTTTGCATTGGGATCCGACAAGCATTTGGGTTGATGAGCGTTTTCGAATGTCACTTAAACAATATCCTATCTGGCATGAATGATTACAAGGAATTTTATATAGCCGGACAACTAACTTAAACTCTGTTGTTCTTTCTGGTTGGATATTTACAAATGTACGAAAGGAATTTTAAAAATCAATCAGTCGATAACAGGCGCGAGCTTATTATAACTTTTTATCTTGGGATTTCAGGATTTCAGAAAGGCTGAAGAACATTTTGGTCGACCTACCCAGCGGTCCTTCATAGTTTCTGAAACTCTGAAATCTCAAGGCTAGAGTTTTAATTTTGCGTCTGCTGTCACCTGATTGATTGAAAACCAGCTTTCTCAAAACGCTACAAAGACGCTTTTCGTCTCAACCGCCTCAGCCAAATGTAAATAACAGCTTTTGGATGCTATTTGGAAGGTTATGACCAATATAGCGTTTTTCAGCGTTCCTGATTCAAAAATAAGTGAGATTTGGTATCCACCACTTTTCGTTCCCTTTTGCCTCCCCCTAACACTTTTTAAACCAAAGTTAGTTCTTGTTTGATTCATATCCTCTCCGTTAATTGAGTTTTCATTTGGCAAGCAACTTAACAGGCACCTGTGTCTTTCTCACTACTCAATATTCGCCCAACCAATCAGCTAACTCAAAAAACAAGCTTGGGCACTTGTTCACTGAGCGCTTTCCCGTTTTGGGATTGAGACAGTGCACTGCTTCCCAAAAACATAACTGAAATTGTTCGGTTGTGTTTGCCGCTTGGCTGAAATTGAATTCAAAACCAAGCCCTCGTTCTCTATTTTTTTTTTATATCACAGAATTCTCACTTGTTCGCATACTATGAAGACGCTGACTTGATGACATAAATTAGCTTAATTTAATTTGGTTCTAAATTATCTCAATAATTGTTTGAGTGGTTTTTTATTAATTAATGTGCAGGGAGGCGGAGCAATAAGTAGAATGGTCCAAGAGCAGAAAGGTTCTAAGTGCAGAATAACGGGAAAATATTGATTTTTATTAGCCAATCTATTAAAACAACCACTAAAATTGTCAATACTACAAATAAAATGAACAGTTCATACTTAAGTTGGGTAATTTCATCGAGTTTATTTTTTAAAAAGTTTAAAAAATTTGATTAACGTTTCCAATTAATGTGTAATATAATCTTTTCAGTGGTAATATTGAGGATTCTAAAACTTGTTTCACCCAGAAGCTCATATATTTTTTGTTCTTCTGCTCTTAGACCCATTCTGCTCTTAGACCATTATGCTCATTAACCGGCCACCTTTGTGCAGATACCATTGCTTTGAGCCGAATTAATTTTTCTTTATTTATAACTTGACTGATGTAAGCTGATGGTGTTATAACGTTATTTAAACCGAATGTTTGTATTCTTTTATTGTTAAACAAATGACCATAATTGAATAAGCATAATCATTTTTGACGAGTATTCGACTTCATTCACTCATTTGCAAACAAGTTTTTTTTTGGTTTTTGATCCGTATATGGTATATGCATATCCGTATATGGTATAACTAAACGGCGGCTGCCGAACTTGTCCTCCATTAGTGCGGCCAGTAACAATTTAAATGGCCTAACATCATTCGAACCATGTGTTTGTGTGCCAGAGTGACAGATAAAAATAGTTGTTACGTTACACCAGCCAGTCGTAACTTTTAGCCTCATTCTTCACGAACCAGTTGTTTAATTTTAAACCCCAAATGATCACTTCTACTATGCTTTTGGCATTTGCTTTCTTGTTCAGCTGTTTCCTTGCTTCAATTTATGGAGACTCAAACAACCAGTTAGAAGCATGTGAAAAGAACCGGAATCACTTTGGATATCTTTACACCTCTGGAAGTTACTATCCAGGTTACAATTCAAATCCTCTGAAAACACTTCCTAATTCAGATAAATTCTTAACAAGAATCTTAGTTAAGTGTTCATAACAAAAAAGGTGATAAATTTTCGTGTTTAAGGATTCAACGGTACAGACTGTAAGTTTGGGTACAGTTTGTTCAATCACAAGACCCCCACGCTAGACTTGTCTAGTTGCGAGATGACAAAGGACCTCAAAAACAACTCAATATGTCTCGAGCATATCAAAATTCAGTAAGTTTCACGTTTGTAAATCTTATAAAAAGGTCTATTAGAGACGCCGTTCGCCACATAATCAAAATTTCAACCTTACGTGGAAAAACATAGGAGAATATCGATCGGAGATGGTTTTGTTTCCATTTTTATGACTGAACTTCAATTCAATTGGATGGCTGAAAAGAATAAACCGAAAGGCCGAAACGAAGTGTTCCCACTTGAATGTTTTTTTTTCTCGCATCTAGTTCGAGTGATAAATGAATGATTGAAATTTTCTGCAGGAGTGGAAGTGATCCTGCAGACCTCGATGGAATCCACGTTGAGCTGGTCATAGAGGGAAAATTGAAACCCCGAGGATGGCCCATTCTGTTTGAACAAACTCACACAGAGTTCATGTTCAAGCAGTTGAACTTGACTCTGATGAGTGGATTGGAAGAGGGAGGCACAATGTTCTGTCTCGAGCTGCAGCACTTCAATCTAACAGTTCATTCCACTAGTGAGTTACATAAAATAATGCCGTTCAAGATATCTCGAATAAGAGAGGATACACCACCACCTGACGATAAATAATACCAATCAGAAACATCATGGATAGTTGAAACAATTAGTACACGGTAATTACTGAAGTGCAGTAAATTGACGTCCATTCAGTTGAAGATGCACAATTTGTAGAAATTGCGAAAGGGCCAGTGAAATTTACAAGCCAGAACAACTGAATTGAAAAAAGGGTATGAATTTTTGAAATAAAGGAAAAGTAATTAATTTAAGAGATCTTAGACCCATGTGACTAACCCATTGAAACAAAATATAAGTATTCCCGCTGTTTCAGGTGGCATGATAGAGGTGTTGGTGTGGATAGATGCTCTACCAATCGACTATTCAGATTCATACCAGGCGAGATGGATAGTAGGAGATATGACGCCAACCTCGATACGAGGAGGTGGAAAAGAGTCGGTGCCGGTGAGTCTTTTGAGTTGATTCACGATATAGTCCAAGCTTTCCAAATTGTCTATTCCCATATTGAGAGAAAATGTGAATTTTTGATTTTTCTTCAAGTTAAGGTAATTGTGAAATATTTAACAAGACTATTTGAGATAATCAAACCTGTATACATGAATGTCTTTCCATGCTAACGCTTAATGCTTAATGTGTATTAAAGTACATGGCTTACAAAAAGATTTCGGCTCATTCACGGCAAAAAATAATATTCAGTTAAAAATTAGATTTAAAAACTTGCAAAAAATCAACTAAACAATCCTGATTTGAAGAACCCTTGAACTTTTCTTAATTATAGACCGCTAATCTTGCCTGGGGTCTTTTTACTTATTCCGCCCGAACATCAATATTTCTACACTTTCAACTAAAACTAATTTGCTTCAATCTGATTGGCTTAGGGAAGCCAACCAAATTTCAGCAAGATCTCAATTTGTTTAATTCAGAATTTTAAGTCGACTCATATATCAGCCAAATTTGCCAAAAAATAGAGAATGTTTGGCTAATTATTCATTTTTTTCAGTTTTAAACAGACCAGAAAATAACTCAGAAAAAGGCAGACAATAAAAAGCAGCTCCGGTAAAAAATGAACACCTTCACATCTGCTCAAAATTCGGCTTTGTTAAAAACCGGCTGAAGTGATCGCAATTGCATTAATCAAACCAATCAGTGCACCTGTTCGCGGCATCATTTCTACCTTTCTCGTAGAGAGACCCAATGATAGAAAACTTTTAACTAATCAGAATCGTTAGACGTTCCTATTGGCTACATATATTTTGCACAATCATTTTCATTTGCACAATCAAACAAAATATTTTTTTAACGAAATTTTGTTTGGGCAACTATTGCCTCGAAGAAAACAAGTAACCATGGTTGGTGCTATAACCTTGTATTTGGATACCAAAATTTTTCTCCGTAACACCTTATTAATGTACGCAAAAGCAGTTTTTTTTTCCATTTAAAGCAGAAGTCGGCGTTATGTGCAATCAGGGGCGGATTTAGGGGGGGGGGGGGGGGCGGACGCCCCCCCCCCCCCTGCTCAGGGATTCGACCCCCTGCCGACCCAAAGGGCCCCTTTGATACTTTTTAAGAAATCCATTTTTTGCCGACCGACCCTAAAACTTTTCTAAAGGCGCCTTTGGCGCCAATATATACTAACTTAGAGGGGGAGCGCGCGCCATAAAAACGCGATTTTTTTCAAATTTTTTTCGAAAAATGCCTAAAAACGGCTTTTTTGATCTGTTTTTCAAAAATTTGCCTGCGGCACAGAAAATTTGGCAAAAACAGGGACCTTTTAGTGCTTTAGAAGAGCTCGGAAAATCAATTTGGTCGACCTAAAAAAAAAGGTCGTCAAAATTTTCGTAAAATGTTTGAAAATCCGCCCCCCCCCTCAAAAAAATCCAAGATCCGCCCCTGTGTGCAACAATTTTAGTGATTTCTGGAAGTAATTTTTTTGTTGTGATATTGTGAAGTTTGGTGTTACGGATTCCTTGGAGAATCTGACTCACGATTTCATTACGTCCAAACTATTTTCAAATGGTTCAAAACATGTCTCAAGTGCCTATCGAGTTGAGCTATCTCCCCCTACGCGAGAATGGCAACGGGGTGGAGAGGGGAGAGATTGCTCAATTGATCCCAATCATTTAAAATCGCTAAATTTAGAAAGTAGGATTAAATAAAAGACCCCAGCCTGAATTGGCTTTTATTTTATTATACGAAAAACTATCGAAACATCTATTATTGCGGTTGGCTACCTTCCCGGTTTTGTATGACACTCCAAAATATACAAACCAAACTGGAGATACATGCTGTGTAAGTTCGAATCAGCAGTAACTGTTTTATGTAGGTTGATATAAAGCTTACACGGTTTGTATAATACTCAATCTGTAATACAGTAAACTGTTTTTAACGCTTAAAAACGCACGCAAGCACAATATCAACTTGTTTATTTTCAATCGTTGAGAAACCGCGATTTCGTTTTGATACGTGATTTACGGGGGCGGCTATTTTAGGCGAAAATTAATTTAGGCGAAAGAAGCGGTGAAAGAAGGGGAGCAAAGAGTAAAAGAATGTAGCTTCCATGATTCAGAAGGATTTCGAACGAGGTAGATTCATCATGCTGCTTATGCATTACAGATTCAACTTGAAAAAACTGAGTTTGACCTGTTGTCAGGGCATACCTGAGCGCGCTTTGACTGCCCTACCCCCATTAGTTTATCGAGTATTTGTGCTTCATTCAAGCTATGAAACCTAAATTTTGTATCAAAAAATTAGAATCTCAGGCTACAAATGGTTCGATTTGCGCTTAGTTGGAAAAAGCAGAAACAATCAAGTTTCCAAAATATCAATTCCTTTGGTCACTACTGCTAATAACATCATTTCCAAAATTGACAGAAGAAGAGTAATGCGAGCAATAATAGTCTTCTTATTATCAACCTTTCGGAGTAGTCTGTCAGTTCAAAAACAAAGTGAATTAGTGAATACCAGTTGGTATACTGGAACCTGATCTAAACTACATTTTATGATTGGATAAATTAGATATTTTACCACTGTAAAGTATTTAATATTAACCAATCATGATCCATCTAACTAACAACCCACTTATTTGTAAGTGCTGAAATTACTTGTAATTTCAGCACCAGAGAGATTTGAATTTAACTTAGAAATTAGTTGCCTCTCCAAGAGAACTTCAGCAGCCGCAATAAACCAGTATACCCTAGATCTATTGAGCCTAGCAGAGACTAGTTAAGCAACCTGAGACTAGATAGTATAAGGGTAAGATTAGGATCGGTATTAGACTAAGAAGTTGCACGAATCTATCCGGCCGAAAATAAGATAGCGTGACGAGCAGACGGTGTACCCTATCCGAAATTACTCTATGAGTTAACCACATCGGACTTAACTCATCTGGTGCGACCATAAGTCTCGAACAAGACCTTAATAGCTTAGAATAAACCAAAATTAGATTAGAAATTAGACAAAACATTTTCAAAATGTTATACGACGATAATTTAATCGAAATGTCTCTACGACTGAATAGATCAGAGCCAATATTCCGAACGATAATAGAACTAACCGGAATTGGAAGAAGACCTCGAACCAGAGACGACATATGACAAAGTAGAAACTTACCAAATAGTTATATGATAGTACGGCAAAAGCCAACACAAACTTTTATATTTAGAATCTTATTAGCAATGAATTTAGATTTTCATTTGCAAACATAAAATCTTGAAGTCAATCTTCATGATCATTTCAGGCGCTAAACAAAATTATTAATATACAATAACGATTGATAAAAAGATCTCAGATCGTTCTCCTAAATTCTGCAGTATTTTATAAAACATGTTTGGAAAATATTTATTGAAAAACAAAACAAAAATTAGTAGCATGACAATAAATTGTTAGTAATCATAAAAATCATCTGTAGTCCCAGCTTCATCACCTAAACATAACAGCAATCATAAGCTCACTAAACATCAAAAACTAAAATTTTGAACAATTTAAACCATTTTAAACTTAAATTCACTTAATTTTAAAATCAGATCAAGGCTTATCCTTGGATCTACATTAAATTTTTCTATTTCATTAAATTTAAAACTTGATCATCAAGGCCTATCCTTGGATCAAAAAGAACAATTTTGTTCTCCCCCCCCCCCCCCAATTAACTAGTGTCTAACGACCTCAAACGTCGATTCACTATCCAACCCTTTCAAAAAACCCAAGACTAATAGAAATTTTTCAACAAAACTAATCATTCAAATTAGGATAAACAGTGAAGAATTTCGGTTATTCATCCTTCACTTGAACCCTCCTCTTACCAGACCCAGGATAAATCTTAGACTTAGTAAGTTTAAAATAGTATCTAACGAACTACTCGCGTTCTAATTATACCTGAACCTTGTGGATCGATTTACTATTCTCCAACCCTTGAACACAATCACTACCCCTACGTAAGATTAAGTAAGTTAACACCTTAGCTTATATTAGCCACGAAGAAGTAAAAATCATTCTTCGGAATCGATATACCTTTCTCTCCAACCCTGAACAAATAGACCCAGGTTAAGCTAACCAAAAAATCGTAAGGACTAACAGGTTAAGAAAATAGAAATCATCTAACAACTTTTTGCATCCGTCATCCTAAACCTTATGTCATTTAAAAATCTAGGAAACAAACAAACAATCGTTTTGCACAACTGTGAAATAGATAACAAAAAATACGACCCTGTAATCATACCTCACACACAAACAGTTGGATATATCAGAACAAAACGACAAACACTAAAAAGGAAAATAATAACCAAACAAAGACAAATAACACGAAAAAGATTTTCCAAAAAAAGAAACGCTTTCTCAGAATCAGAAGCCAGCAATTTAGACGAACTTTATAAATTAAAAGAATCCATTGATAAAAATTGCCCCATTCACGATCAATTATATTTTTCCGACTCAGAAACAACATCACAATCATCAAAAAGAGGAAAAAGAAGAATAAAAAAGCAATATAAACACAAACCAGTACACTTGTATAATTGGAATCAACCAATTAGACACATCGATAATTACCTAATAACAGTCATTAAACGAAAAAATGAGCCAAACACACACTCCAAGTGAAGATAGTCCAGATGATGACGATATTTACCCCTTCCTCGTAGATGCACCCGATAATAGAGGACAACATGATCTTTGCAAGAATTTTCTTCTAATATTGTTTGAACCCGGAATCAGCCCATGTAAAGCAGAGTTCCCAGATGTAAAAATAAAAAGACAGATTATTGATCACTATCTGAAAGATATATGTAACTTAACACAACAATACGGAATCTACACCATAGAATTCAGCTCACCAAACCAGAATCACCGCAAATATGTAATTCAAACAGACAATCTTGATTTGGAATTTTCAAAAGTATTCTTAGAATATATAAAAAGCATACAATATCATAACTCACAAAGAGCAAACTCCATATTTACTAATGAAGTTTTTGCAATAATATATAGTCATATTTCAATATTAGAAAACGAAAACCCAATCCCACATGTCTCACCGACAGAGACATCCAAACATATAAAGGTACGACATGAAATCACACTATTTTCAACTTTCCTACATATAATTAAAGAAAATTTCACTAAAGATGAAGTTTCACAACATACAAAACATGACTTACAAAAAATTTTGGCATGGTTTATAATAGATTATTTCACACATAATATAGATTTAATTCCACAAGCAAGAAAAAATTTCAGACCTCAAAATTCAAACGATGATACCGCCATCACAGAACAGTCAGACTACGTTTGGGACCCCGAATGGTCTCATTATGCATTCATAAATATCCCACAATCAATCTCAAGTCAAGCAATAAGTACAATATCTTATGTAAGAGATTATGTAAGAGTAATACCATTAACCATTGACGCAACACCTTCAAACAACAATACATTTTTACCTGATACGCGAAATAACAGTTTAAATTCGACCGTCATACACAATGAAAACCTTAATGGAACTAGGAACCTCACTCAACAAGATATTCAAACACCATCACACTTCATAAATGAAGAAATCGTCCAAACAACAACAACTACACAACAAAGTATTTCACCAATACGTCCAAATTTAACAACACCAAGAAATACAAACACTTCACTAGCACAAGTAACCTTACAATCAACCGTTAAACCTTCGGTTGCTCCAAAATATTCACAAATGGATTATCAAACATATAGACCCATGACAGTACCGTCAAAAACACGCAGAACATTCACAAGAAACACTTTTGCGGAACACAATTATAATTACGCACATTCATCAAAAACAAACTATCCCCCACGAAAAAATAATAATAATCAGATAAGATCTCGATATTGGGATAACCCAATGGCAACAACCAACTCAGTAAATTTTCAAACTAATTCACATCCTCCACAGGATCGTAGTGAAAATTACCCATTCTTTCAACAGAATAAAAATAAAAAGCAAGCACCTCATCAAACGGATTATTTATCCTCTGATGATGATTATTTACAACCAGATATATTTGCACCATATACTCAAGATTATCGTGGACAAGGAGTGCAGAAACCACATACATATCATAGAATTTTTTCTCCACATCCAACAGATACACAAAATCAACAACCAATACAAATGCAAAACCCAATTAATACACAATCTTTTCAACCAATTCAGCCACAAAACCCAATGATTACACACTCGTATCAACCAACACAAATGCAAAATGAAGTACCACTCCCATATTACCTTCAACAACACGAAATAACAAAAAATCAACTCTCAAATTTTTCACAAATGCCAAATGCCGCAGAATCATTACAAATGACAATGAATCCATACCTTATGGGTGGATCATCAATAACATCAAATAAACCATTAATGGTATTCACAGGAACAGACCCTGAATATTCTGTAGAAGATTATTTAAATGCAGTAACAGCAAATTTAATTTTAAATATAGGACCTGAACCAATTAATACGCCACTACATCAAAATTGGATACATCGACGCACAGCGTTGATACAAACAACCTTAGATGGCGCAGCCCAAAAATGGTTTTCAGTATTGCCTATAGAAATAAAATCAAATTGGAAAAGATTTACACAAGAATTTTCAAAAATGTTTGACTCCGAGAGAAATAAACAACAACAAAGAGTTTTATGTAATGAAATTCGCAGATTACCAAATGAAACCATCAAACAACTAGCAGTACGTATCGGAACACTAGTTCGAAAAGCATATTCATTAAATACGCACGACTATAAAAACACAAAAATGACAGAAATCTTAATGATGACCTTAACACCTCAATTAAGGAAAATAGCAATAAAAAAGAGAGCATCCCATCCCTCCTCAATTCGAGAGCCCGATCTGGATTTTCGAAAACTAGTAGACAAACTAGAACAAGCGGAAATCACAATGAAACTTGAAGAAACAGAAAATCTGAAGTTACAATATGTTAATCGAATTGAAACAAATACCACAAATATCAACAACATACAGGAATCAGATACAGACCTAGTTGAAAAAATCACTGAAATACTAAATATTTATGAAAAACACCCAAATTTTAAAGGCAAACTATCAATCCAAAATATTCACAAATGGATTATCAAACATATAGACCTATGACAGTACCGTCAAAAACACGAAGAACGTTCAAAAGAAAAACTTTTGCAGAACACAATTATAATTATGCACATTCATCAAAAACAAACTATCCCCCACAAAAAACTAACAATAATCATGTATGTTCTCACTCTTGGGATAACCCAATGACAACAACCAACTCAGTAAACTTTCAAACTAATTCACATCCTCCACAGGATCGTAGTGAAAATTACCCATTCTTTCAACAAAATAAAAATAAAAAACAAGCACCTCACCATACGGATTACTTATCATCTGATGATGATTATTTACAACCAGATATTTTTGCACCGTATACCCAAGAATATCGTGGACAAGGAGCACAAAAACCTTATACATACAATAGAATTTTTTCTCCAAATCCAACAGATACACGAAATCAACAACCAATACAAATGCAAAATCCAACTAACACACAATCTTTTCAATCAATTCAACCACAAAACCCAAAGATTACACCATCGTATCAACCAACTCAAATGCAAAATGAAATACCACTCCCATATTACCTTCAACAACACGAAATAACAAAAAATCAACTTTCAAATTTTTCACAAATGCCAAATGCCGCAGAATCACTACAAATGACAATGAATCCATACCTTATGGGTGGATCATCAATAACATCAAAAAAACCACTAATGGTATTCACAGGAACAGACCCTGAATACTCTGTAGAAGATTATTTAAATGCAGTAACAGCAAATTTAATTTTAAATATAGGACCTGAACCAATTAATACACCACTACACCAAAATTGGATACATCGACGCACAGCGTTGATACAAACAACCTTAGATGGCGCAGCCCAAAAACGGTTTTCAGTATTACCTATAGAAATAAAATCAGATCGGAAAAGATTTACACAAGAATTCTCAAAAATGTTTGACTCCGAAAGAAATAAACAACACCAAAGAGTTTTATGCAATGAAATTCGCAGATTACCAAACGAAACCATCAAACAATTAGCAGTACGTATCGAAACACTAGTTCGAAAAGCATATTCATTAAATACACATGACTATAAAAACACAAAAGTGACAGAAATTTTAATGATGACCTTAACACCTCAATTCAGGAAAATAGCAATAAAAAAGAGAGCATCTCATCCTTCCTCAATTCGAGAGCCCGATTTAGATTTTCGAAAACTAGTAGACAAACTAGAACAAGCGGAAACTACAATGAAACTTGAAGAAACGGAAAATCTAAAATTACAGTATGTTAATCGAATTGAAACAAACACTACACATATCAATAACATACAGGAATCAGATACAGACCTAGTTGAAAAAATCACTGAAATACTAAATATTTATGAAAAACACCCAAATTTTAAAGGCAAACCATCTTTCAAAAAATGGTGTAATTATTGCCGACGATACGGACATAGTATTTCTGAATGTAGACAAAAACAACAAGATAACCAGAACAAACCTCAAAGTATAAAGAACCAAATAAATCATTTTATCAATATATGAAGAAAGATCAAAATCTACCAAACAAAAACGTATACAGTAACAACAGTTCAGGAAAACCACTTCCGAACAATACAAATTACACAAGGAATCAATCACCATATAACTCAAGTTATAGAGGAAGATCACCAGAACGAAGAAGTACACAGAATTCTTCACAAAATCATTATAATCGACCAAATAGTCGAAATAACTACTCGAGATCAAATTCAAATACAACACAATTTGTTTCTAGATCCAATTCCCAATCAAACCCAAGAAATAAATACTATCCAAACAATCAATCACGAAACTCATCATATAACAGAAATTGAAACTATTCAAATAATCGAAACAGAAGTTATTCGAACAATCGAAATCAAAATTACCCAAACAATCAATCCAGAAATAACTCATATAACAGATCAAACTATCACAGATCAAACGACAATTATCAAAACAGATCACGACACAATTCACAAAATCGAAATTCAAGTTAAAATAATCGATCTAGAAATTATTCTCAATCACCACAAAGAAATAATAACCATTATAGTAATTCTAAACATCGCTACAGAAGTAGTACACCCAAACATCAAAGACATATTAATCAAGTACAATCAAATGAAGAAACAACATCAGACCCCCCAGGTATTGATGACACAGGAAATAACGAACTACAACTAAATCAAATAAACTGTGGATCATCAGACACAGAAAGTGATACAGAAAACACTATTTCCATAAATATGATAACAGTCGAAAATGACTACGAACCTATCATATATGAACAACCTTTTTCATCACATATATATGAAAATCAATTACAACTCCTTCACAATTATTATATTGAACCCATCCATACCACACAAACGGCACAAGAAACTAACGAAATCAACACTGTAAATAAATCCAATGAAAATGACAAAACAAAATGCTTGAATACAAATCACATCTATCAAAATATACAAAAAGAACAACCCAAAGAAAAAATTTGGACAATACCATTTCTTTTAGAAAGTCCAAGAAACAAAGAATTTCAACCACCAGATCTTGAAATTGATTTTTTAATTGATTCAGGAGCAGAATCAAACATAATAAACATTCCCACATGGAATGAGATAAAAACATTACACCCAAAACTAACACCCCTTGCAACCTCCAGTAAACTAGCAACAGCACAAGGATCAACATTGGTAAACTATGGAAAAGTTCAATTATTTCTTCTCCCCACAAGAACAATAGAACAAAATAAAATTTTAAATAAACCATTTAAACAAATATTTCATATCACTGATATTAAACACAATATCATTGGAATACCATTTATCTCTAAATATATACCAACAATCAACATCTTGAATAGTAAATTACTAATCAAAGATAAGTACACAAAAACAAAAGACACATCCCTAACATTTTTTCAAAGATTAAATAAACAATCACAATTCTTTTCAAAATTTTATCCAATATATAACCAACAAAGAAAACACCTGAAACCACTATCAGGAAACATATATAATTTTTCAATAAAACAAGTTCACCAATATGATAAAAATCAAAATAAACAACAACTCTATATGTCAGACTTTGAATTCAAACCTATCCATAAGTTTTTCAAAATCACAATTTCATCCATAAAATATTTGAAAAATTCGAATTCAGATATTATTTCGTTACATGTATACAACAATACACCGTATCAAGTAACATTACCCTTAGGACTTTTAGGATATTGCGAAACCAACGCTACGATATCACCAATGCATGAAAAAGCATACCGCGTAAATAATATACTCCAATTATTAGATATTTGTCAATCCACAATTCTTAATGAAGAATTATCCATAAATAATATAATAAGTAATGAAAAAAGAAATACAGATTATTTCACAAAAACCCCATATTTCAAACCTACATTCAACATAAATAACTATACAGAGGATCAACAGAAATTTTTAACAATGTTCAACTTCCAACATTCACAAATAACACAAGACGAATTTGATAAGTTAGCCAAACAGCTAATAAAATATTCATCAGTCTATGCAACATCCAATTTTGATGTTGGCAAAATCAGCTCATTACTACATCTCCCGTTAAAACCTGACGCAGTTTTCAAAAAACAAAGTGCAAGTAAAGTACCAATTCATTTACACGATAAAGTGAATAGATTACTCGATATTTTAGAACAATACAAAATTATCTCACCGGTAAACAAAGAAGAACAACCAAAAGGTAACACATTTATCAACCCGGTTATCATCCTAGCAAAAGGAGAATCATAAAAAATAGTTCTAGACGCTAGATATCTTAATTCACTAATAGACGAATCAAAATGCAATTGGCCTATTGAACCAATACAAGTTATTTTAACAAAAATCAACGGAAAATACTTTACAACCGCAGATATGAATAGTGCATACAATCAAATGCCACTCGATGAACAATCGCGACGCTTAACAATTTGTTATTGGAAATCAACAATATGAATTCAACCGCCTATTCTATGGAATATCCATAGGACCAGTAGCATTTTCAGCTTTTATGAGTAAAATTTTTAGACCACTAATACTCAAGAAAAACGCAATCACCTATTTAGACGATGTTTTTATGCAATCACAGACAAAAGAAGAAATGTTTAAAGTTTTAGAACACTATCACAAAATACTTCAGAACGAAAATCTGAAGGCCGCTCCCGATAAATCACATTTCTTTTTAACACGAGTTAAATTCTTAGGACACAATTTAGAAAGAAAAACAATCACTCCATTAAAATCACGCATTGATGCTATTCAGAAGCTTCAACCACCAACAAACAAAAAGAAAATCCAAGAATTCCTTGGAATGTTAAATTTTTTAAGCAAATACGTCTATAAAATGCAATTATACTTAAGACAATTCTATAATATACTCAGACAACAAAATAATTTTGAATGGAATACAGAACATCAAACACGATTTGAAGAAATTAAAAAACTCCTAACTGAACAAATTTCGAATACAATTCCAGACCCAAATCAACCATTCTATGCAATGTGCGATGCTTCAAATTTTGGCATCGGCGCAGCGTTATTACAATCACACAATGGTACAAACAAAATGAACCTTATATCAGCAAATTCTCGATTATTCACTCAAGCAGAGCTAAGACTCTCAACCCTAATGAGAGAATGTACAGCCATAATCTATACACTTACAGAATATGAATTTCTGATACTTGGATCAAAACATCCAACAGTTCTATTCACAGATCACAAACCAATCATTTTTCTATTTACACAAAAATCCAACCCAAATCACCGAGTTTACAGATTTCAATTAATTCTAATGAAATTTCCAAACTTACATATAGTTTGGGCAGCAGGAAAAAATCTTGCATTACCAGACACATTAAGTCGAAATACACCACCTGAATTACTTACACGTAAAACTACAGTTGAAATACCCAAAAATATAAAATTTTACCTTGCAGAAAACGAAACATCACCCCGACTAGAATGCAAATATGCAGTAAAAACTGACGTTGAACAATCACAGATAAATAATCTACAACACTTCCCACTTTATTTAGATTGCCAAAATAACCACTACGAAGTTGATCTACTTGGAACATCAACTTTCAAACCAATTCAATATTCACAATGGATAAAAAATAACACCCAACAAAAAAGAGTAAAACAACACTCGCATAAAAAAGACCTTTTTCCTTTAATTGAAAAAGAAAATCTAACTGATGAAATAAATTTATCAGGACCACAAACAAACGATTCAAAATACACAATAAATCAAGTTTTTGACCTCCATGACCCACTTGACACAATTCCTATATCTAAATTAGAAATTGAAAACATTTTTCTCCTTCCAACAGAAAAAATTACAATTAAAACCTTGAAACAATATCAAAATCTTGACCCAGTAATTAGACAACTAAAATCATGGCACAAATATAAAACTAAACCCGTAAAAGCAGATACCACAATTTTAGGAAATAAAACACTCCTCCGATATTTTCGAAAACTCAACAATACAATAATTAATGAAAACACAGACCTTCTAGAATACCAAATAAATGAATCGACAGTTCCCTGTCTCCCTTTAAGTATGATTCTCATAGCTTTTAACATTTCACATACACAATACACTAAAGGACACTCTGGATCAGAGAAAACATATTCAAATTTCATACAAAACTTTTATTTCCCAAATGCACCAATTTGGATAAAAGTACTATGCAATGATTGTATAGTATGTCAGCTAAATAAACCTTATCCAAATCAAAAACAAATAGCACAAAAACAAGATTTTAAAGGACAAAGTTTGTACTTTAACCACCGTATTTCATATGATACGAAAGGACCAATTTCACCATCATCCGAAGGAAACTCCTACATTATGGTAATTGTTGACGCATTTACACATTATGTAGCACTTAACCCAGTACCACATTGTAACGCTTATTACGCTTACACAACACTTTATGAACACTGGATAGCCAAATTCGGACTACCAGAAATTTTGGTTACAGACAACGGCACAGAATTCATAAATAATGAAATCATCACATTATGTCATTTATATAACATCAAACACAAACCACGTACATCTCATGCACCTTGGACAAACGGCTTAGTCGAAGGTATGAACCGTTCACTACAAGAATATCTTAGATGTATCATCAATGGAAATGATACAAGATACACCGAATGGTCAGCAGATAAAAAAATATGCATTACAGATTCAACTTGAAAAAACTGAGTTTGACCTGTTGTCAGGGCATACCTGAGCGCGCTTTGACTGCCCTACCCCCATTAGTTTATCGAGTATTTGTGCTTCATTCAAGCTATGAAACCTAAATTTTGTATCAAAAAATTAGAATCTCAGGCTACAAATGGTTCGATTTGCGCTTAGTTGGAAAAAGCAGAAACAATCAAGTTTCCAAAATATCAATTCCTTTGGTCACTACTGCTAATAACATCATTTCCAAAATTGACAGAAGAAGAGTAATGCGAGCAATAATAGTCTTCTTATTATCAACCTTTCGGGGTAGTCTGTCAGTTCAAAAACAAAGTGAATTAGTGAATACCAGTTGGTATACTGGAACCTGATCTAAACTACATTTTATGATTGGATAAATTAGATATTTAACCACTGTAAATTATTTAATATTAACCAATCATGATCCATCTAACTAACAACCCACTTATTTGTAAGTGCTGAAATTACTTGTAATTTCAGCACCAGAGAGATTTGAATTTAACTTAGAAATTAGTTGCCTCTCCAAGAGAACTTCAGCAGCCGCAATAAACCAGTATACCCTAGATCTATTGAGCCTAGCAGAGACTAGTTAAACAACCTGAGACTAGATAGTATAAGGGTAAGATTAGGATCGGTATTAGACTAAGAAGTTGCACGAATCTATCCGGCCGAAAATAAGATAGCGTGACGAGCAGACGGTGTACCCTATCCGAAATTACTCTATGAGTTAACCACATCGGACTTAACTCATCTGGTGCGACCATAAGTCTCGAACAAGACCTTAATAGCTTAGAATAAACCAAAATTAGATTAGAAATTAGACAAAACATTTTCAAAATGTTATACGACGATAATTTAGTCGAAATGTCTCTACGACTCAATAGATCAGAGCCAATATTCCGAACGATAATAGAACTAACCGGAATTGGAAGAAGACCTCGAACCAGAGACGACATATGACAAAGTAGAAACTTACCAAATAGTTATATGATAGTACGGCAAAAGCCAACACAAACTTTTATATTTAGAATCTTATTAGCAATGAATTTAGATTTTCATTTGCAAACATAAAATCTTGAAGTCAATCTTCATGATAATTTCAGGCGCTAAACAAAATTATTAATATACAATAACGATTGATAAAAAGATCTCAGATCGTTCTCCTAAATTCTGCAGTATTTTATAAAACATGTTTGGAAATTATTTATTGAAAAACAAAACAAAAATTAGTAGCATGACAATAAATTGTTAGTAATCATAAAAATCATCTGTAGTCCCAGCTTCATCACCTAAACATAACAGCAATCATAAGCTCACTAAACATCAAAAACTAAAATTTTGAACAATTTTAACCATTTTAAACTTAAATTCACTGAATTCTAAAATCAGATCAAGGCTTATCCTTGGATCTACATTAAATTTTTCTATTTCATTAAATTTAAAACTTGATCATCAAGGCCTATCCTTGAATCAAAAAGAACAATTTTGTTCTCCCCCCAAATTAACTAGTGTCTAACGACCTCAAACGTCGATTCACTATCCAACCCTTTCAAAAAACCCAAGACTAATAGAAATGAAATTTTTCAACAAAACTAATCATTCAAATTAGGATAAACAGTGAAGAACTTCGGTTATTCATCCTTCACTTGAACCCTCCTCTGACCAGACCCAGGATAAATCTTAGACTTAGTAAGTTTAAAATAGTATCTAACGAACTACTCGCGTTCTAATTATACCTGAACCTTGTGGATCGATTTACTATTCTCCAACCCTTGATCACAATCACTACCCCTACGTAAGATTAAGTAAGTTAACACCTTAGCTTATATTAGCCACGAAGAAGTAAAAATCATTCTTCGGAATCGATATACCTTTCTCTCCAACCCTGAACAAATAGACCCAGGTTAAGCTAACCAAAAAATCGTAAGGACTAACAGGTTAAGAAAATAGAAATCATCTAACAACTTTTTGCATCCGTCATCCTAAACCTTATGTCATTTAAAAATCTAGGAAACAAACAAACAATCGTTTTGCACAACTGTGAAATAGATAACAAAAAATACGACCTTGTAATCACACCTCACACACAAACAGTTGGATATATCAGAACAAAACGACAAACACTAAAAAGGAAAATAATAACCAAACAAAGACAAATAACACGAAAAAGATTTTCCAAAAAAAGAAACGCATTCTCAGAATCAGAAGCCAGAAATTTAGACGAACTTTATAAATTAAAAGAATCCATTGATAAAAATTGCCCCATTCACGATCAATTATATTTTTCCGACTCAGAAACAACATCAAAATCATCAAAAAGAGGAAAAAGAAGAATAAAAAAGCAATATAAACACAAACCAGTACACTTGTATAATTGGAATCAACCAATTAGACACATCGATAATTACCTATTAACAGTCATTAAACGAAAAAATGAGCCAAACACACACTCCAAGTGAAGATAGTCCAGATGATGACGATATTTACCCCTTCCTCGTAGATGCACCCGATAATAGAGGACAACATGATCTTTGCAAGAATTTTCTTCTAATATTGTTTGAACCCGGAATCAGCCCATGTAAAGCAGAGTTCCCAGATGTAAAAATAAAAAGACAGATTATTGATCACTATCTGAAAGATATATGTAACTTAACACAACAATACGGAATCTACACCATAGAATTCAGCTCACCAAACCAGAATCACCGCAAATATGTAATTCAAACAGACAATCTTGATTTGGAATTTTCAAAAGTATTCTTAGAATATATAAAAAGCATACAATATCATAACTCACAAAGAGCAAACTCCATATTTACTAATGAAGTTTTTGCAATAATATATAGTCATATTTCAATATTAGAAAACGAAAACCCAATCCCACATGTCTCACCGACAGAGACATCCAAACATATAAAGGTACGACATGAAATCACACTATTTTCAACTTTCCTACATATAATTAAAGAAAATTTCACTAAAGATGAAGTTTCACAACATACAAAACATGACTTACAAAAAATTTTGGCATGGTTTATAATAGATTATTTCACACATAATATAGATTTAATTCCACAAGCAAGAAAAAAATTTCAGACCTCAAAATTCAAACGATGATACCGCCATCACAGAACAGTCAGACTACGTTTGGGACCCCGAATGGTCTCATTATGCATTCATAAATATCCCACAATCAATCTCAAGTCAAGCAATAAGTACAATATCTTATGTAAGAGATTATGTAAGAGTAATACCATTAACCATTGACGCAACACCTTTAAACTACAATACATTTTTACCTGATACGCGAAATAACAGTTTAAATTCGACCGTCATACACAATGAAAACCTTAATGGAACTAGGAACCTCACTCAACAAGATATTCAAACACCATCACACTTCATAAATGAAGAAATCGTCCAAACAACAACAACTACACAACAAAGTATTTCACCAATACGTCCAAATTTAACAACACCAAGAAATACAAACACTTCACTAGCACAAGTAACCTTACAATCAACCGTTAAACCTTCGGTTGCTCCAAAATATTCACAAATGGATTATCAAACATATAGACCCATGACAGTACCGTCAAAAACACGCAGAACATTCACAAGAAACACTTTTGCGGAACACAATTATAATTACGCACATTCATCAAAAACAAACTATCCCCCACGAAAAAATAATAATAATCAGATAAGATCTCGATATTGGGATAACCCAATGGCAACAACCAACTCAGTAAATTTTCAAACTAATTCACATCCTCCACAGGATCGTAGTGAAAATTACCCATTCTTTCAACAGAATAAAAATAAAAAGCAAGCACCTCATCAAACGGATTAGTTATCCTCTGATGATGATTATTTACAACCAGATATATTTGCACCATATACTCAAGATTATCGTGGACAAGGAGTGCAGAAACCACATACATATCATAGAATTTTTTTTCCACATCCAACAGATACACAAAATCAACAACCAATACAAATGCAAAACCCAATTAATACACAATCTTTTCAACCAATTCAGCCACAAAACCCAATGATTACACACTCGTATCAACCAGCACAAATGCAAAATGAAATACCACTCCCATATTACCTTCAACAACACGAAATAACAAAAAATCAACTCTCAAATTTTTCACAAATGCCAAATGCCGCAGAATCATTACAAATGACAATGAATCCATACCTTATGGGTGGATCATCAATAACATCAAATAAACCATTAATGGTATTCACAGGAACAGACCCTGAATATTCTGTAGAAGATTATTTAAATGCAGTAACAGCAAATTTAATTTTAAGTATAGGACCTGAACCAATTAATACGCCACTACATCAAAATTGGATACATCGACGCACAGCGTTGATACAAACAACCTTAGATGGCGCAGCCCAAAAATGGTTTTCAGTATTGCCTATAGAAATAAAATCAAATTGGAAAAGATTTACACAAGAATTTTCAAAAATGTTTGACTCCGAGAGAAATAAACAACAACAAAGAGTTTTATGTAATGAAATTCGCAGATTACCAAATGAAACCATCAAACAACTAGCAGTACGTATCGGAACACTAGTTCGAAAAGCATATTCATTAAATACGCACGACTATAAAAACACAAAAATGACAGAAATCTTAATGATGACCTTAACACCTCAATTAAGGAAAATAGCAATAAAAAAGAGAGCATCCCATCCCTCCTCAATTCGAGAGCCCGATCTGGATTTTCGAAAACTAGTAGACAAACTAGAACAAGCGGAAATCACAATGAAATTTGAAGAAACAGAAAATCTGAAGTTACAATATGTTAATCGAATTGAAACAAATACCACAAATATCAACAACATACAGGAATCAGATACAGACCTAGTTGAAAAAATCACTGAAATACTAAATATTTATGAAAAACACCCAAATTTTAAAGGCAAACCATCAATCCAAAATATTCACAAATGGATTATCAAACATATAGACCTATGACAGTACCGTCAAAAACACGAAGAACGTTCAAAAGAAAAACTTTTGCAGAACACAATTATAATTATGCACATTCATCAAAAACAAACTATCCCCCACGAAAAACTAACAATAATCATGTATGTTCTCACTCTTGGGATAACCCAATGACAACAACCAACTCAGTAAATTTTCAAACTAATTCACATCCTCCACAGGATCGTAGTGAAAATTACCCATTCTTTCAACAAAATAAAAATAAAAAACAAGCACCTCACCATACGGATTACTTATCATCTGACGATGATTATTTACAACCAGATATTTTTGCACCGTATACCCAAGAATATCGTGGACAAGGAGCACAAAAACCTTATACATATAATAGAATTTTTTCTCCAAATCCAACAGATACACGAAATCAACAACCAATACAAATGCAAAATCCAACTAACACACAATCTTTTCAACCAATTCAACCACAAAACCCAAAGATTACACACTCGTATCAACCAACTCAAATGCAAAATGAAATACCACTCCCATATTACCTTCAACAACACGAAATAACAAAAAATCAACTTTCAAATTTTTCACAAATGCCAAATGCCGCAGAATCACTACAAATGACAATGAATCCATACCTTATGGGTGGATCATCAATAACATCAAAAAAACCACTAATGGTATTCACAGGAACAGACCCTGAATACTCTGTAGAAGATTATTTAAATGCAGTAACAGCAAATTTAATTTTAAATATAGGACCTGAACCAATTAATACACCACTACACCAAAATTGGATACATCGACGCACAGCGTTGATACAAACAACCTTAGATGGCGCAGCCCAAAAACGGTTTTCAGTATTACCTATAGAAATAAAATCAGATTGGAAAAGATTTACACAAGAATTCTCAAAAATGTTTGACTCCGAAAGAAATAAACAACACCAAAGAGTTTTATGCAATGAAATTCGCAGATTACCAAACGAAACCATCAAACAATTAGCAGTACGTATCGAAACACTAGTTCGAAAAGCATATTCATTAAATACACATGACTATAAAAACACAAAAGTGACAGAAATTTTAATGATGACCTTAACACCTCAATTAAGGAAAATAGCAATAAAAAAGAGAGCATCTCATCCTTCCTCAATTCGAGAGCCCGATTTAGATTTTCGAAAACTAGTAGACAAACTAGAACAAGCGGAAACTACAATGAAACTTGAAGAAACGGAAAATCTAAAATTACAGTATGTTAATCGAATTGAAACAAACACTACACATATCATTAACATACAGGAATCAGATAGAGACCTAGTTGAAAAAATCACTGAAATACTAAATATTTATGAAAAACACCCAAATTTTAAAGGCAAACCATCTTTCAAAAAATGGTGTAATTATTGCCGACGATACGGACATAGTATTTCTGAATGTAGACAAAAACAACAAGATAACCAGAACAAACCTCAAAAGTATAAAGAACCAAATAAATCATTTTATCAATATATGAAGAAAGATCAAAATCTACCAAACAAAAACGTATACAGTAACAACAGTTCAGGAAAACCACTTCCGAACAATACAAATTACACAAGGAATCAATCATTATATAACTCAAGTTATAGAGGAAGATCACCAGAACGAAGAAATACACAGAATTCTTCACAAAATCATTATAATCGACCAAATAGTCGAAATAACTACTCGAGATCAAATTCAAATACAACACAATTTGTTTCTAGATCCAATTCCCAATCAAACCCAAGAAATAAATACTATCCAAACAATCAATCACGAAACTCATCATATAACAGAAATAGAAACTATTCAAATCATCGAAACAGAAGTTATTCGAACAATCGAAATCAAAATTACCCAAATAATCAATCCAGAAATAACTCATATAACATATCAAACTATCACAGATCAAACGACAATTATCAAAACAGATCACGACACAATTCACAAAATCGAAATTCAAGTTAAAATAATCGATCTAGAAATTATTCTCAATCACCACAAAGAAATAATAACCATTATAATAATTCTAAACATCGCTACAGAAGTAGTACACCCAAACATCAAAGACATATTAATTAAGTACAATCAAATGAAGAAACAACATCAGACCCCCCAGGTATTGATGACACAGGAAATAACGAACTACAACTAAATCAAATAAACTGTGGATCATCAGACACAGAAAGTGATACAGAAAACACTATTTCCATAAATATGATAACAGTCGAAAATGACTACGAACCTATTATATATGAACAACCTTTTTCATCACATATATATGAAAATCAATTGCAACTCCTTCACAATTATTATATTGAACCCATCCATACCACACAAACGGCACAAGAAACTAACGAAATCAACACTAAATAAATCCAATGAAAATGACAAAACAAAATGCTTGAATACAAATCACATCTATCAAAATATACAAAAAGAACAACCCAAAGAAAAAATTTGGACAATACCATTTCTTTTAGAAAGTCCAAGAAACAAAGAATTTCAACCACCAGATCTTGAAATTGATTTTTTAATTGATTCAGGAGCAGAATCAAACATAATAAACATTCCCACATGGAATGAGATAAAAACATTACACCCAAAACTAACACCCCTTGCAACCTCCAGTAAACTAGCAACAGCACAAGGATCAACATTGGTAAACTATGGAAAAGTTCAATTATTTCTTCTCCCCACAAGAACAATAGAACAAAATAAAATTTTAAATAAACCATTTAAACAAATATTTCATATCACTGATATTAAACACAATATCATTGGAATACCATTTATCTCTAAATATATACCAACAATTAACATCTTGAATAGTAAATTACTAATCAAAGATAAGTACACAAAAACAAAAGACACATCCCTAACATTTTTTCAAAGATTAAATAAACAATCACAATTCTTTTCAAAATTTTATCCAATATATAACCAACAAAGAAAACACCTGAAACCACTATCAGGAAACATATATAATTTTTCAATAAAACAAGTTCACCAATATGATAAAAATCAAAATAAACAACAACTCTATATGTCAGACTTTGAATTCAAACCTATCCATAAGTTTTTCAAAATCACAATTTCATCCATAAAATATTTGAAAAATTCGAATTCAGATATTATTTCGTTACATGTATACAACAATACACCGTATCAAGTAACATTACCCTTAGGACTTTTAGGATATTGCGAAACCAACGCTACGATATCACCAATGCATGAAAAAGCATACCGCGTAAATAATATACTCCAATTATTAGATATTTGTCAATCCACAATTCTTAATGAAGAATTATCCATAAATAATATAATAAGTAATGAAAAAAGAAATACAGATTATTTCACAAAAACCCCATATTTCAAACCTACATTCAACATAAATAACTATACAGAGGATCAACAGAAATTTTTACCAATGTTCAACTTCCAACATTCACAAATAACACAAGACGAATTTGATAAGTTAGCCAAACAGCTAATAAAATATTCATCAGTCTATGCAACATCCAAATTTGATGTTGGCAAAATCAGCTCATCACTACATCTCCCGTTAAAACCTGACGCAGTTTTCAAAAAACAAAGAGCAAGTAAAGTACCAATTCATTTACACGATAAAGTGAATAGATTACTCGATATTTTAGAACAATACAAAATTATCTCACCGGTAAACAAAGAAGAACAACCAAAAGGTAACATATTTATCAACCCGGTTATCATCCTAGCAAAAGGAGAATCATAAAAAATAGTTCTAGACGCTAGATATCTTAATTCACTAATAGACGAATCAAAATGCAATTGGCCTATTGAACCAATACAAGTTATTTTAACAAAAATCAACGGAAAATACTTTACAACCGCAGATATGAATAGTGCATACAATCAAATGCCACTAGATGAACAATCGCGACGCTTAACAATTTGTTATTGGAAATCAACAATATGAATTCAACCGCCTATTCTATGGAATATCCATAGGACCAGCAGCATTTTCAGCTTTTATGAGTAAAATTTTTAGACCACTAATACTCAAGAAAAACGCAATCACCTATTTAGACGATGTTTTTATGCAATCACAGACAAAAGAAGAAATGTTTAAAGTTTTAGAACACTATCACAAAATACTTCAGAACGAAAATCTGAAGGCCGCTCCCGATAAATCACATTTCTTTTTAACACGAGTTAAATTCTTAGGACACAATTTAGAAAGAAAAACAATCACTCCATTAAAATCACGCATTGATGCTATTCAGAAGCTTCAAACACCAACAAACAAAAAGAAAATCCAAGAATTCCTTGGAATGTTAAATTTTTTAAGCAAATACGTCTATAAAATGCAATTATACTTAAGACCATTCTATAATATACTCAGACAACAAAATAATTTTGAATGGAATACAGAACATCAAACACGATTTGAAGAAATTAAAAAACTCCTAACTGAACAAATTTCGAATACAATTCCAGACCCAAATCAACCATTCTATGCAATGTGCGATGCTTCAAATTTTGGCATCGGCGCAGCGTTATTACAATCACACAATGGTACAAACAAAATGAACCTTATATCAGCAAATTCTCGATTATTCACTCAAGCAGAGCTAAGACTCTCAACCCTAATGAGAGAATGTACAGCCATAATCTATACACTTACAGAATATGAATTTCTGATACTTGGATCAAAACATCCAACAGTTCTATTCACAGATCACAAACCAATCATTTTTCTATTTACACAAAAATCCAACCCAAATCACCGAGTTTACAGATTTCAATTAATTCTAATGAAATTTCCAAACTTACATATAGTTTGGGCAGCAGGAAAAAATCTTGCATTACCAGACACATTAAGTCGAAATACACCACCTGAATTACTTACACGTAAAACTACAGTTGAAATACCCAAAAATATAAAATTTTACCTTGCAGAAAACGAAACATCACCCCGACTAGAATGCAAATATGCAGTAAAAACTGACGTTGAACAATCACAGATAAATAATCTACAACACTTCCCACTTTATTTAGATTGCCAAAATAACCACTACGAAGTTGATCTACTTGGAACATCAACTTTCAAACCAATTCCATATTCACAATGGATAAAAAATAACACCCAACAAAAAAGAGTAAAACAACACTCGCATAAAAAAGACCTTTTTCCGTTAATTGAAAAAGAAAATCTAACTGATGAAATAAATTTATCAGGACCACAAACAAACGATTCAAAATACACAATAAATCAAGTTTTTGACCTCTATGACCCACTTGACACAATTCCTTTATCTAAATTAGAAATTGAAAACATTTTTCTCCTTCCAACAGAAAAAATTACAATTAAAACCTTGAAACAATATCAAAATCTTGACCCAGTAATTAGACAACTAAAATCATGGCACAAATATAAAACTAAACCCGTAAAAGCAGATACCACAATTTTAGGAAATAAAACACTCCTCCGATATTTTCGAAAATTCAACAATACAATAATTAATGAAAACACAGACCTTCTAGAATACCAAATAAATGAATCGACAGTTCCCTGTCTCCCTTTAAGTATGATTCTCATAGCTTTTAACATTTCACATACACAAAACATTAAAGGACACTCTGGATCAGAGAAAACATATTCAAATTTCATACAAAACTTTTATTTCCCAAATGCACCAATTTGGATAGAAGTACTATGCAATGATTGTATAGTATGTCAGCTAAATAAACCTTATCCAAATCAAAAACAAATAGCACAAAAACAAGATTTTAAAGGACAAAGTTTGTACTTTAACCACCGTATTTCATTTGATACGAAAGGACCAATTTCACCATCATCCGAAGGAAACTCCTACATTATGGTAATTGTTGACGCATTTACACATTATGTAGCACTTAACCCAGTACCACATTATAACGCTTATTACGCTTACACAACACTTTATGAACACTGGATAGCCAAATTCGGACTACCAGAAATTTTGGTTACAGACAACGGCACAGAATTCATAAATAATGAAATCATCACATTATGTCATTTATATAACATCAAACACAAACCACGTACATCTCATGCACCTTGGACAAACGGCTTAGTCGAAGGTATGAACCGTTCACTACAAGAATATCTTAGATGTATCATCAATGGAAATGATACAAGATACACCGAATGGTCAGCAGATGTAAAACTATTTCCCTTGGCATATAATTCACAAATCACGACAACTCTAGGAATGTCACCAAATGAAATGGTTTTTAATCAAAAGCCACGCAAACCAATCATGTTTACAGCAAACTCTCATAAAAATGCACAAAGCCATTGTCAACCGAATAAAGACTCAATTTGTTATAACCTACCTTTACACACACATGATGAAGATCATTTTCATCACCCACAAATTCTTAAATTAGCCTCCGGTACACACAATGAATGGATTTTAAACAGAGATAAAAAACACAATGAAATTTACCAAAAAGTAACAAAAAAATTGTTACAAAGGCAAAACATTAATGAACAAATAAATTCACGCTTTACACCAGCCTCCGATTTAAAAATTGGAACATTTGTTTTAATACCCAATTTTAACACTCAAAAAGGAATTTCTAAAAAATTACAACCCCTTCGTAAAGGACCATACCAAATAACTTCCAAACCCACTGATGTCACATATAAAATCACCGACTCAGAACAAAAAGAAATTGTTCAACATCGAAACAATCTATTACCTTATTACCCAAAAGAATACGCACTACGCGAACTAACTCAATTATATTCTTTCACAGGTTTAAAAGTTATTCAAAATAACCCACATACAGAAAATGAAACAAAAGACCAACATGACATTCATCCCGAAAACCAAAGTAAAAAATCAACTACAATAAAACACAATACAAAAAAGCTAGAAAAAAAAAATTCCCAAAAAGAAAGAAAAAATAGAAAAATGACAGAAAAAATTATACCCCAAGAACAAATCGACACATCAGAACATAGAGAGTCATCACGACTTAGAAATCAACCACGCAAAAACTATAAAACATTCATCCCACAATCTAAAATATTAAAGAAAGTTGAATTTCAAAAACAGCTTTAATTTTACATTTAATAATCTTTGCACCTCTGAAATATTTTGAACTTTCATTTTTCAAAATAACATGCTGACAGACACGAAACGATTCTAGTTCAAAATTAGCCAATAGGATTCATCCAATCCGTCACCTTCTATAACACTAACACAAACCAACTAGACGAAAGATATTAAACTCCAGGCATATCTATAACTATAACTTTGCGACCTCCAGGTCAAAAATAAGCAAACCATTCCAACTTGACAACTAAAATAAATATCACCATAATATCATAACCCTCCCTTATCTAATAAACCAAAGATCAACAATATTTCCCCAACTCAGACCTCAAATACCCCCCAAACAAATATGTTAAATTAGCCTAAAGTAAAAGAACGACCATTTTAATTAGCCTAAAGTATCCAAAACTCAAAAATACCCCAGATCACTTGACAAATAAAAATAAAGAAAAAGAAGACCCCCCGATCACCATAAAATTCGCCCCCAACAATTTTTCACAAAACTCAACCCACTTGTCAAAAAACCAATAAATAATTCGACCACACTTGAAAATTGCCTCAAACAACAAAAAATATCCGATCGAGAAGCCATTTCTTAAATGCTCTTCTCTCGACCAGTCAACATAATTCTTAACATTCTCATAAACTTTTTAACGATATTTTAACTTTTAATCATATTTCTTTTTGATACCTTTGAAGCTTTTATAATAATCTTAATCATTTTTTGCAATATTTTTTAAATTTTCTATTCCATATTTGAACTATACCTCCAACTTTCAAAAGCTATTGACTATATCCACAGGTACGATTCACAAAACTTATCTAAATGATACGAACCATTTTTAGTAGAACCGATATTTTTTTACTATTTGTAATTTTTATAACATTTCTATCATCCCTCATCTTGACAATATGCAAATGTATAAAAAAAGCAATCATCACATTCGCCCTAGCAACAATTCTCCTAATTCTTTTTCTAGAAGAGTACTACAATAAACATAAATTTTTTCACTAAAAGAAATAGATCAAAAACCATCAAAAATTGCTAACCAACAATCACACAGTCAGTCTTCACCGACATCATCCCAAGAAAACCCAACACCACCTACAACTACCCAAAACCCCCAAACATCTACACGAATTTCTTTCCAAGATAACCCCTATACCTTTGAAGAACGACACGCTCGCTTATCTGAACCACTAGAACCAGTTCAACGACAAGCACCTCTAAGTGAACCAACATATAACTTATACCCAACACTACCACAAGAATTACGTAGAATACGAAATCTTAGTCAAAATCAAAATACAGTTGAAATAAATAGACAAATTATACATCCTCGACGAAACAGAAATTTTCAAACCCCCCGAGTTCATTTTGATATACCCCAATCCCCATCACAAAGTACTCCAGAAAACCCCATTGGTATATTACCAGAAACCCCTACGCTTCTTTCACAACGTAGCACCTCAAGCCTACCCTCGGATTACTTAGGTTCAACACCAACATCTGAACAAATACGTGAAAATCCCTTTAACCCCCCAAACCAAACATCACGACTACCATATTGGACAACACAATCATTCACACAAGGTGAACCAAATTTAATCAATGATCCAATAGATATTTCTACGGATACAACAACATCCTCATCACTACCAGAAACATTATCACTACCATCAACACCATCAATAAGCCAGATTTCACCAACGCCTTTTAACTTAAATTTCCCAAATAACCTCGACGCTAGATATCGAGAACAATCATCAACAAATATTCCTTTAAGACTAGACTGGAATACATTCACAGCACCTCCACCATTATTTGGACAACACCCAGAAAGTAACCGACTCCACAACTGGGCACTCAATAGACTACAATATAGACAAGACATCCACGAAGACATTCGTGATGATAACATCCAAATACTCCAACAAAATAGTCTACAATTAAAATTTGAAATCACGGTTAAACTAAACCACATTGCTCAACATCCCTACCCATTAAACCCACCAAATATAACAGCTCAATCACTACCACCACCATTTATAACAACTGAAGTAATATACAAATACGACAGATCTACCAAAAAGACAATTGGTTACATCACATTTTATAACCCATACTCAGGATTATCATACACATGTATATTCTAAAAATATTAATTTTTCTCCAACTCCTTTTTCTAGTAATCTCCAACCAGAACATAAATCCTTCCCCCCGCACAGGACCCCAAGATTTATTAGTAACACATTACGATTGTGAAGAAAATGAACAAAAAACACTACACAAATATGCAATAAATCAAGTATCACAATGCGAAACAGAACCACAAGCTATAGAAACTACAAATGTAATAGCGACACTTCATTCAAAAGCCCGAGCAACAACAGTTATAGGATATAAATTCACAGCAACATTTTCTGAAAAGAAAGTACATTGTTCACAAGTCTCAAATGGAAATAAAAACCGACTTGACCACGAATCATTCTATCAGAGTAATATCGAACGACGTTTACATCTCAATCCCGAAGATTGTAAAAACGAGTTACTCAGACTAAATATAACAAGAAATAAAAACACAGATAGAAAGTTAGTATATTTCCAAGTTTTTGCAGATTCTGTACATCAAGCAGAACTTGAAAGATATCAAGGACATATAAAACTAGATGAAAAATACCCATACAACGGCGCACACGGAAGATTAACTTATGACATACACGATAAACACTGGATACCACAACATGGTATAAATAACCCATCAAACTGCAAAGCAGACACAAAAAATAAAGGATATCAAGAAATAATGTTTTTTTGCGATTGGAAAATACAACTCGAAAAAATACAACTCACACGCGATTTATCTGACAACACAATGATCTATCAAGGAATTAGATTACCTTGTAAAAACGATCAAGGCTATTGTGACCCTACAACACGAACACAAGCAACAATTGTTTGGTTCCCCGAAGACATGTACAACATTTCAAGTAGCAAAAATACACGCTCGAATGATAAAATTTCACGAAAAATATTTTATACAATCAATTCCATATGAACAAGTAAATCTATCACGAAAACAAAGTTCTAATTTTAGAAACATACACAATATAGAAAATAAATTGACACGTTTTCAAATATATCAAGAAACAGAACTTGCATGTAAATACAGAAACCCACTTCACAAAACACAATACTCCGAAATATTAGTTGAATACGAAAAAGGATTCGACATGACCACTGGAAAAATAAAAATCGACCCATACGCCACAAGTCATCCTATAAACGAAGGAACATCATATATACCAGTTAATTTTCAAAAAAGTAAAGGTCAACCTGGTGGACATCTAAAGCCCCATGACACTAGAACCACACGTTTACAAGAATTATCACTAATGAATAGTACATATTTCGGTAATATCCACTACGATATTCACTTAGATATGAAATTAGACTACACAATTAGCCGAATTTTTCAAGAAATGTCACTCTCTGAATTAGAAACACTTCACCAACTATGCGAATTAGAAAGAACACAAACCTTACAATCACTAGCACTAGCAGTACTAAAAATACCCTACGCAGGATATTTACTATCAGGAAATAGATCAAATTTTTTAGACTACGAAGGAAACATTTTATGGTTTTATACCTGTACCAAAAAAGTATCACCACTATATGTTTTTGAAGATAAACGATGCTATAAAAGAATCCCTATCTTTTATAAGAATAAAGTACATTTCGTTGACACATTTTCAAGACGAACCTATTTCTGGGATACCGCAGTTCCATGTGGATCAGAAAATAGCCACAATGTAGTACAACTGAACCCTGATGAAGATAAATATTACCTTCTTACCCCATACCCCACATTAATGCAATCACTCAAAAAAAAATTTTCACCAGAAAGCATAAGAGCTATTGCTCGAAACCCAAATATCGACTTACAATCAATTGGAATATATTCAAAATCCGATATCCAACATCACATTAGAACACAACAATTCCAAGAATTATTAACACAAATGGACACTATACAAAGACAATCAATTGACCAAAACTTACGCAAACTTGCCGAAACCGCAGGATTTGCAGATATTTATACACAAGATTATAGCGGATATTTTAAAGACATTAAAGACTATATATATCTAAACGGTGAAAAATACCGACCACAAGATATCTCACCTTTAAACATTTTTAGCTTTGTTACACTAAAAAATGAAATTCTTGATTTTCTAGGATGGCCCTATTAAATCTTAGAAAAGTTGACTATTCTATACGCAATGTTTAACTTTATAGGATTTCTTTTTTCACTTTTAAAAGGAATCTATAACACATGTGCTATACACACACAGGTCAATAGACAAGCAAGTGTAGCACGCATACTATTTGCAGGTTTTTTTGGAATTTTTTCATCATCAATGAACAAAATTCTTTTAGACGCACAAATAAAAGAATACAACACAAAAATAGCAACAAGACAGAACACATACGATGAAGAACATAACAATGTAGAAATAACGCCTACAGCACCACAGTTACCACCCCTACCACATAACCATCCATTATCCCTAGTCCCACGAAATTTTCGAAATTTAGCAATAACACATAATCCAAATTTCAGACCAACCATATCACAAAGTCCCATTCAACATTTAATGACACATCATTCACAAGATGAAAATACATATGAACAAATTATAGAACAACCCCATACCACCGCTTTTCAGTCTCAAAATAATAATTTTTTTAGCCCACGATGAGCCGACAACTTGGATCCCTGCACCGCTCAAATTCCCACCCAACCAACCTCAACACTCCAATTACAATAATTCCACTTTTTGCTTTCCCGCCACCCGATTTCCCAACCAGTAATATAACATCAGGCATGAATTCAGACTAGGCATGAATTCACATATTTCAGTTTTATACTCCATTTCACAACTCAATAACCCTAATATTGAAACCCCTGATGAATTTGCAGACTCTGAACCATCTCCATCCAATAATTTTCAAACCAACTCCTCAATTTTTTCAACACCCCTTTTCAACCAATCCCACCAAATAACCCACTCCCATCCATTTCTACACCCTCTTACGCTTCCCAAGTCACCCCAACCTACTCTTCATTTCATTCAGACCGATCATCCAATTCTCCAGATACTCCCCAAATCTCCCAAGAACTAGATAATTTCATCACCCTACAACAACAACCCTTCCACCTTGACACCCCCACTATAAATCAGATTTCATCCACAATAGAATCATCAAACCCACCTACCCCTACACTCTCTTCAGCTTATATTATACCGCATCATTAGCACCATCATCCACACCCACCGAATCATCAAATAGCACTAATAGAGCTTATCGCACTTTCAAAAGAAAATTCCCAAACCATCCATTTCCAACAAAACCAGGAATAGCCCGTGAATATATTAATCATCCAAATCACACTAACACGAAAGATTTTTTAACAATCACCCTACCTTCATTTCCACAGTATACTTTAAACACCCCTCATGACACTAACGACACACGTAGCTTTGTAGACGAACATGTTTTAATGCCTACACTTCATTGGACATCATATTATCATTTTACTAATCCCCTTTGCCTACCATTATCTAATACTCACATCGATATAGAAAGAAATTAAGATATGCTATACCGACTCACCACACCACTAACACATAGACAATTTACTTATATAGGATATAAAAAGTCACTAAAAACATACACTGCACCCCGAGCTAACGAATATACGCTAGAATATTACGATCATAACATCATCCGAGCTAACCAAGACCAATTTTTAGATGATGATCGCTTCGCTAACCCACAAATCACAGAAAAATTCTTCATCAAAACACCATATGTATTTACACTCAATATATTTGATCGCAAATTCGACCACGTCATTTCTGAAGCACTAACCGACATGCAAGCTTACGAAAGTTTTAAAGAAAGATTTCAATTATTTTCACTAACCTTTAATTTCCTTGCACCACATGAACGCGATTTACACTGCTCACACGACATTATGTTACGCACTAAACAAACCCACACATATACATACTATCGCTTCATACAAAATCATTTTGACCTACACACTCCATCAAGACAACCACACCACCGTTTTCAATTTATTAACTCTAAATACACTTCACCATTTTTTCTTAACTTCACATATTGCATCAAAGATACTAACCTTCACGGTATTCTTCGCAATTATGATCCCATAACCCAAATGTATGTTTTTTGTCCCATCACGAAGACCCTTAACGCAGAAGAATCCAGACCCTTCCTTATCCCACATGAATTTATTCAACCTATAGAAATCCCAATATTAGAATTCATCCACAACACAAAATACAATCACAAATTATATAATCTCATCCAAAACACACCTTATGAGTTTGCAGTTGGCACTGAAGAACTAAAAACTATTAAAGCACTTCAATTGCTTTGGCCACTGCTTCAAACTAAAAACATCATTCGCATACTAGCAAAATTACTAACAAATTCCGACATAATACACGACATCTTCCCCCACGGTTTTTTCCCCGACGACTAACAGGTAAGTATAACTTATACATATTCTTCACTAATAAATTCAAATTAAAAACTAATCATTCTTTATCCATGTCTCATTTAGATTTTTAGTTTTCATCCCACGATCATCTGCAAAAAACACAAAAGAAAAATAAAAAATAGAAAACTTCTTCAAATTCTTCAAAACTCTATTACTATTTTGCACTAGATAAATTCAATAAAATGCATACCAATGTAGTAAATTAATTTATAAATTGTATCCCCACAAGCAGTAAATTTAGTAATGATGAAAATTTGTAACTTAATTTTTCCCCAAAACTAGCAGTAACATTGACATTCTATGTAGTAAATTGATAAGACGAAAATGCAGTACTAACCTTTTGATATTTTCATTCACTCGCACAAGAACTCTATCCAAACTCGCACAGCTTGCCCACGAAGAATTGTTTAAATAATGAATTTCAGTTTCAAGTTTTCACACTCAACAACTCTAACACACGATAACAAGTTTCAAACTTTCCTTTAACACGGTTGGAAAGGAATTATATACTAAACAAAACTAACCAACGCAGCTTACTAAACACCACAACACATAGAATAACAGCATGACTAAGAAAAGAAACCAACGGTACCCAAACGGGATTAACCCAGTTTAAAACTGGATAATTTATTCTTTTGAAGACTATTATAAAGTCTAAGAAAGAAATAATAAAACACAAAAAAGTCGAAAGACAAACCCATACCAAAAACAATTTGATTTTTGAAAAAAGGACACAACCAACGAAACATAAGAAAAACCACCACAAACCCGACATAAAACGTTATCACATAACAGGACCACTCCTGGCCTAACCAACCAGAGAGGACGTCCTGAGCATGCTCTATAGCCGGCCTAACCAACCGCGCTACATCCACGCTTTGTGACCACACTTCTATTTTTAATAAGAGGTACTCAAGGGTGAGTAACTCTTCAAAATAACCGAACTAAAACAAAAAGCTTTTGTGAAAACAAATAACCAAAATCATAATTAAAACACTGAACTAATAAAAATTTTATAAAATGTAAATTATACCTTGCAGTATATAGATCAGCATACAACACCAAAAAGAGCATCCAAAGACAAAATGACCCCACTACACTCGAAAAAGAATGGCCAACCACAATCAATATGCCGTCCACAATCACAACTCAAAGGATTTAGAGTACGACTTGACTTCGCAGAAAAGGACTTCATTGAATTAGACCAATGACCACCTCGATGTTCAAGTATACGTACAGATCCGAGTAACCAGGCATCCCCTCCACGCACAATCTCCACGCCATTCCCAGACAAGGTCGAACACAAAAGAAGTTCTCTACATGAAACAGAAAACCTGTCATAGCCAACCATTCTGAAATCAGATTGAGTTTGTTGAGAAAACCCATTCGTTGTCATAAGAAGACACAACGATTGATCCTGGAACTTCTCTAACAAGAGAACCCAGAAGAAATATGATGTTCGCCAAATACCAACGTCCATCATCCATCCTTTGAATTGCAGAAAGGCAATTCTAAAAAACTCTGTAAAACCCGGATGGGTGGAACCTGATCTAAACTACATTTTATGATTGGATAAATTAGATATTTTACCACTGTAAAGTATTTAATATTAACCAATCATGATCCATCTAACTAACAACCCACTTATTTGTAAGTGCTGAAATTACTTGTAATTTCAGCACCAGAGAGATTTGAATTTAACTTAGAAATTAGTTGCCTCTCCAAGAGAACTTCAGCAGCCGCAATAAACCAGTATACCCTAGATCTATTGAGCCTAGCAGAGACTAGTTAAACAACCTGAGACTAGATAGTATAAGAGTAAGATTAGGATCGGTATTAGACTAAGAAGTTGCACGAATCTATCCGGCCGAAAATAAGATAGCGTGACGAGCAGACGGTGTACCCTATCCGAAATTACTCTATGAGTTAACCACATTGGACTTAACTCAATACCATGTTGTGATATGCCACGAGTCATATTTTATTGTTCCTAGATAATAAGGATGATTGGAATCTTGGCTGGAATCTTCATTTGCATCTTGATTCTACTGGCTGTCGGGATCTGCAGCAGAAACAGACTCTCCTGTGAAAAGAATGAATATGCAGTGTAAAATGACACACTGAATCAAATACCAACAACTTGATTCAGGTCATTGAAACGATACGCAAAATGGTACACTGCTCCACAGCTGGCCACTGAACTAGAATGCAACCAGTACCCCGAACCTCCATCCATGAGCAAACGAAATAACTTCATCAATGCCGAAAATTTCGAGAACGACTGGCGTCAAGTTTTGCGAGAAGTTGAGAACACGACAGGAAAATTTAGAAACTGGAATTCATAATGGATCACTTACGAAACTTGAAAAACAAATAAACTTCATAATAGCTAACTTAGCAATTTTAACTAACACAAATGCATGCTTAGATAGCAGACAGCTAATTTAGTTAGTTTTTAGTTTGGATCAACTTAAAGAGAACAGAACTAGTCATGCAAACTGAGAATTGCTGCAAAACAGTTTATATGAATATAAATTATTGAGATAGATATAAAATGTAGTTTATTAAATATATATTCAGTTATGAAACTATAACTTTCTAATCTATGATAAGATAGATGGAGGACATATGCTTCACATGTGTAAAGGCAGTTCCAAGATATGAGCGGGGATGTAGTTGGACAAGAGAGTGTCGTTGGAGTCGGAGATGAGAGCCAGCTGGCGCATGAAGTGCAGCACCTGGGACAGGTCAGAAGGAAGTTCCGAGAGGGGCTTCGAGGGGTCACCAGAGGGCAAGAGAGACACCAATGACGTCACATATGAGCCCATGTACGAGAACACCTCTAGGAGCACCTGTGAAAAGAAGAGTATCACATCGCGCCCGAGCAAAAATGGTCGAATAGATTCAGTCGTTATAGACCAGACTAACAAATAGGGACCAAAAATGAAGGATCGTCTAAGAAAGACAAACATAGATAGATAGAGAAAAAAAAGAGAGAGAGAGAGAGAGACAGGTGAGAGAATAGAAGCCTAAAAAGACCTTTTTTTTCAAAACATGCCTAATTTCCGTCTAAAATCCCCAATAACCAGAAAGAGGATGTCGAAAGATACTAGCCTGGTTGTGGAACTGCTTGAGGAATGTGTGCACTCCTAGGAGCAACATTCGGGTGTCCGCGTAGTCGGCTGGGACGCCCACTGCAGACGATGAGGAGGGGGAGGGGTTGATGAAGGTGGCCATGTTGCGGGCGAAGGGGGCAGATGCCCTGTTGAGGTGTCCGATCACTAGCAGGGTGGTGATAACAGGTACGAACTTCATGCTGGGATCCGGAGTCAGGATGTAGACTTTGCTGAGGGGGTCACTCAGTCCACTGTGGTTCAGATACTCCGACAGATCAACTAGCAAAACAAAACTCTGAGAATACTTTTAATACTAATCCGGCCTCTATATATTTATATAGAAACAAGTCGGGAAGTTCAAAAAAAGCAACTGAACAAACACATCAGGTTTTTTTAAAATCTAAGGCCCATGTTTTGAGACCTGACTTTACTTCTGCAGTTACTCTTCTACAAGGCACATTCTCGACTAACATTCCTGTACCGAGGTCTACTTTTTTTTATTAGCAACCGGCCCTGCTCATTTATAGCCAGCCTGAGGGAGAGGGATGTCATCCATTTTACCAAAACCGGTCCCACCTAGAGGAGGCGGATGACACTGGGAACCCACCGACAGCGACCGAAGTGGGATTCGTACTTTGAAAATAATTATCGAATCTTTCTTCTTCTTTTGAGTTTTCAATTACTTTAGTTGCCATGTTTTGTTTCCAACTTTATGTTTCAATCCTAAGTTACACAGTGAGGACGTTTACAAATGAAAAGTCACGAATGGCTCGAGCAATCAACATTAAGAAAAGTTAAATCATTAACATACCTAACAGTGGGTCTTCGCTAGGGTATGGCTTGTGTTTGGGGTTGAGAGTGTGTGCTTCTATGTCGTGCAGAATGGCCTTGTTGAGAGTGAGGAGACAGGAGTGCAGGTATTGGGATCTGGAGGAGGAGAGGAGAGACAGCTTCTGGTTCAGGTGCATCCTCAGCTGCTGTATCTGACCCATCCTGCTCAACACTGTCAGCAGTGGCTGGATGAAACTACAAAACATCACAACATAAACAACTTGCCCATCCCATCCCTCCTCCTCCACTTGTGAATATTCTTCTATTCCAACAATCAAGTTCAACAATCTCCTTAAAAGTTTAACCCAAAAAAAACTCAGTGGGAATCTGCGAGCAGTTCGTTCATTAGTCCGCTTCATCTAGTTTACACACACCTAACTTGATAGCATCCTCAGTTTTTATTTATACAATAAGATTCGCATGATGCATGACGAAATGTAACAACGAGCCAAACAAGTGTCTTACAATCACTGAAAACAATTATGGAGTATGGGTTCTTCAGAGAAACAGCCAGAGAAGAAAAAACTGCCGGCGCAAAACTAAAACTTTTTGCAATTCAGAACAAAATGGTAATTATTCTTCATTTATTTGTCAGCCAATATTCACAATCAAATACAAAACATACAAGGATGGAGATAGTTGCAACTGTTCAGTACAGTAAGAGGTTCACTAACTTTCTGAGTTTGTTGAAGGCGGCCAGTAGCATCTTAGAAGGCTGGTCTTTACTGCCTTGACTCACTCCCTTAATTCCACTCAGTCCTTTAATGGTGGCTGTCAAGTGCTCAACCACCAGCTGCTGTGAAATCACCTATATAAACACACAGCAAATATATCAAGCTCATCATGTTTCCCTTGTTTATATAATGAACGCATACCTTCAGTCATCCCATCAATGCTCTATATCACGGAGGAAACCGGTCGAGTCGACAGGCAATTGACCGGCCGAGTCGACCGGTGGCAAGCCGGTCGTGTTGACGATTTCTAACCACACAGTCAGTAATTTTCTGAGCATGACAATTGCGCTCACTTACAATAACCAAACTAATAAGCACAACTTTGGTTCGATTCGATTTTTCAATCATGACGTAATTGCGTTTGTGTCAAATGTGATATCATATTGTCGACATTTTAACCTTTAGGTTATACTCAGTTATGATCATACTAATTGAAACACCTGCCAAAAGCGCAACGGCTTTTGGCAGAACTAGTGTCCGATCATTAACCTTTATTGATACGTAACCAATTCTGTGCAACTAATTCTTAATTCAACTTTTTTATTTAACTCTTAGTTTAGCCTAGTTACTCTTAGTCTTTTAATCTAGTCTTAGATAACAGCCTACAACTAACTTGTAGGGATCTTAAAACCAACCTGTCTTAAACTAGTCTTAGTTAAAGTTTAACCAATTTAATAAACCGACGGTTTCATCCTATCTTTTTAACATGGCGCAGTCAAATGAGTCGAACCTACGAGGACTAGAGTTTTTTTTGGAAAAACACATCGAGCAAAAACCAGCACGACTGGGAAAAATGGTCAGAAAAGTTCCAATTAACAATCATCGCGAAAGATTCCGTGGACATTGAAGACGTAATCAACTCCCCGTCAAGACCCGAACTAGCAAACCCTATGGCCGAACCAACGGATACTGCCGATGATTAAGCCCGTCGGACCGACAAAGACGAACGTCACCGACTAGCTATCCAAGATTACACAGATAATGCAAAATCCATCGGCCGAAGAAAACGAGTCTTTAGAGAAATTCCACGAAACACTATCCGAGTTAGCAAAAAATTGTAAATTAGGAGAACTTGAGTCAGAATTAGTCAGAGATATTTTTATTACAAATACGCGAAATGTCGAGATTCAGAAAAAATTATGTATCGAATACTTGACTCCAGAAAACGTGCTGTCCTACGTACTCGTCCACGAGAAAGGTACCAAAATTCACCAGCAATACCTGAAATTCCCTGTCTATAATGCGGCGCAAAGACCACAATACGTATAGAACGAACCGACCCTAAATATTGTCGAAAACAAAAAATGTCGTAACTGTGGTCAGCAGTTCAAGAAAGGACACCTAACTACATGCCCAGCCAAGGATAGAAAATGCAATACGTCCGGCCGTAAAGGTCACTTTGCAAAGTATTGCACGAGTGCATTAAGGACGCAAACAAACGTAGTCGAACAAACATCTCACGATAAAGAAAATACCCGGGCTAACCGCAAGAGAATCCCGAATTCGAAGTCAACTTGGATGATTTTTTTAAATATAGCGGTGGACACGGATATTCAAAAAAACGCAGTCGAAGATAAGATCGAGCGCGGAGTGAGAACCGTTTTCAATCACGAAGGACTAAAACTAAAAAATACGCTCATGGTATCTCTAGGAAACTACAACCCCTACCACACAGAAATTCAGATTGACTCAGCAAGCCCAGTTTCATTTATGAAGAAAGATCTACTTCATGAATTGAAAACTCGAGATAGATTTTTAAAGATAGAAGCTGTGGAAAAAATCACAAGGAAAGCGTATCAGGGCTTCGGGAGCGCAATAAACATCATTGGAAGAGTTCGAGTGAGGATTCGATCGAAGGGTTGGGACGCTAGAGATCAGAAACTCTTTATTACTGAAGGAGCAGAAAGAAACCTCCTCGGAAATGACATTACCGAACATGGGGATAGAAGTACTACAGAAGCAACCCCCACCCAATGGGTCAGAGTTACGGCTAACCCAGAAAGGATCTCCTATCGGGACAGACGTCAACCAAATAAAATTTGCATCAGACAGAAAACCAGACCGGGACCAAGATACACCATTACAAAGTGAGTTTAAAACATACATATCAAGACGATTTTCAGACCTTATAAAAAGATCCGGTAGATCGAAGAATTTCATAATTAACACTTACTTCAACGAACCAATAGAACCGATACAGGTCAAGGGGAAACGCATTCCAATCCATCTTCTCCCTAAGGTGAAATTACGCATCGACCAACTACTAAGAGATGGTCACATTGAAAAATTGTCTAGATGTTCTGAAGATTGTTTCATCTCCTCTATCGTAATTACAGCCAAAAGGGACGGATCAATTAAATTAGCGTTTAACTCAAAATTATTCAACAAACAGATATTTCGTAATAGATATCAAATGCCGAATCTATTTGAACTAATCGATAACGTAGCAGTGTTGATTAGCGGTCACGATGAAAACAAAATTTGGTTCTCATCGATCGATCTAAAGTACGAATATAGCCAAATACCGTTATCAAAAAAGGCAAGCAACCAATGTAACTTCAATATCGTAGGGAGAGACGTGACAGGCTCCTACAGTTTTAAAATCGGATTTTACGGGTTAGGCGATATGCCCAACGAATTTCAACGCATAATGGACCGTATGACGGAGAAATTACCAAACACCCATTGTTATCTTGACGACATCTTAAATGCTACCGTGGTAGCGAGGACGAACACCGAAAACTAGTTACTAACTTTTTAAAAACACTAGACGACGAAGGATTGGCCAAAAAAATGGGAAAAGTGCACATTTTTGACTCATAATATAATGGCTAGGACTTAAAGTCGATGCAAAAGGGACGACACCACTCATACAGAAATCTAGAAATCTGACGCTATCAGAAATCTGAAAGAACCAAGCTGTATCAAAGATATAAGATCACTAATGGGATCGATTAACCAATTCAACAAATTTATACCAAATTGAGCGTCCTTATCAGCACCGTTTAGAGAACTTATGCAGAATAATAAACCATTTAGGTGGTCCACGGTGCACGCCGAGGCGTTTAATAAAATCAAGAAAGAAATCTGTAACACTGTAATGAATCACCGTTTTGATGTAAACCTGGACACTAGAGCGAAATGCGACGCATCACATTTAGGACTGGGCGCGTCCAATGAACAAGACCATCGGAGGATTTGGAAAACTGTAGCATTCGCTAGCAGATTCTTGAACGTAGCTGAACCAAAATATAGCACAAATGAACTCGAAATGCTGGGTCTAGTGTGGGCATCAGATCATTTTAAAAACTTCTGATTGGGCAAACAATTCTTCATCTTAACAGATCATAAAGCTTTAATTGGAGCGCTGAAAGACGACAAATACGCAAAAACGGCCCAATCACATCTCACCCGTTGGGCGGACAAATTACTACCATTCGACTTTACTGTCGAACAATTGCCGGGCAAGGACATGGGATTTGTCGACTACTTATCTCGACACCTATCGGGTGAACCCGTACCAGTTTCCCTCGACGACGAGAAATTTGTTATCGGTTCGCTAAACCAAAGTAGTACTCTCCTAGGTTTTGATCATTTGATGCCTAGAAATTCTTGGCCGCAAATAAGAAATAAATTCGCTCAGCAAGTCTTAGCGCATGACGTCATACATTGCAATACGGTTGCCCAGTCGATAGATCACATGACCAGTCAAGAAATAGAACGTGAGAAACGAATTGTGAACGCCGCTGAAACTTTCCAAGCTATCGTTAACCACTCTAAAATTTCAGTGTGCCAAAATTTACGTTCACGAACGGAAAACTGCGATCCATCTTGCAAAATTATCGATTTTTCAACTAATTATAAAACTCTGAAAGATATGGCCGAACAATTTGAACTAACTGAACAACTTGAACATTCCAATATTGATAACATGAATACTTTAACACCAAGTACTAGCAACCCATCGGGTAATCCCGCGGAAATAACACCTAGTAAGGGAAAAAGCTCGAAAACAGTTAAAATTAACATATTTCCAATCACGTGGCCTGAAATATTTGATTCGAAATTTATGTCTCTATTATCTAAACAGGACCTGGTATTAAAAAAAATCATGAAAGCAATTGAGGAACACCGCAAACAAGATATTACACAATTGAGAAATTACTATGAATCTTATATTAATAATTTACACGTCAGCGGAGGATGTCTCTATTCCGACGACCGATTAGTTATCCCGGCATGCTTGAGATCGACAATGCTTCATAGATTACATGAAGCCCACCCAGGCCAGTTCGCGATGAAAAGCCTGGCAACTCAATATATATGGTGGCCAAAAATTTACCGCGAGATCCAAGTTCACGGCGAAAACTGCATCGAGTGCGTGAAAGCAGGTAAAAATTTGAAACCTCTCCCAAACCATAATAACCTCGAAGAACTCCCAACGATCGAAGAACCAAATCAAGAAATGGAATTAGACTTTGCCGGTCCGTTACCGTTAACATCGGGAACAAAAAAATACATATTGGTATGTGTGGACAGATTTTCCAAATTCCCATCGGCACAAATAACATCGAGCACATCGGCTTAATCAATCATAAATTTTCTTAGCAAATACATAGCTCTACATGGGATACCTAGAACTATTAGAACGGATCAGGGATCAGGCTTTATCTCTAAAGAAGTTAGAGAATTTTGTCTCGAACATAACATAAAGGTATTATTTAGCCCGGTGGGTGACCATAGAGCTACGGGATTGGTCGAACGTTTAATTAGAATCATTAAATAAAGGCTCTTAGTCATGGCACAAGAACACCAAAAACCGTCGCTAGAAACCGCACTACTGAAGATTATAAAATGTCTAAGAAATGTAGCGCAACAGTCGTTAAACTGCTCCCCCTTCGAAGCACACTTTGGTAGATCACCAAGTACTATCTGGCATAACTTAGTCAAGTCACCATCCTCAAATAACCTTGATTAGTACAAAACCTTATTATGTATAGATAAAGGCAGAAAATTCATGAGTCGGGAAAGAAGACACGACTGGGACACTCCCGACGATATTGAAGATGGAGATCTGGACGATAACTCATCTTCGTCAGATGATATCTCTAATGCACTAGCGCTGGTTCTCCCGTTAAAGTTCTCTCCCGCGCCGAAAAGAGAGATGCTCTAGGCATCAAAAACTCCGTGTTGAGCAACCCGCCGGGTAAGACCACTATATATAGAAAAGTTCAGGATAGATGGACAGTAAGGGAGTTAGACCGCACAGTTACACTGAAAAATGGAAAATTAATACGTAAATCTGATTTAGCCATTTAAAGACAACCTGCTCCGAAGAAGGCTAGCCCGAGAAAGAGAGACCAATTAGTAAAATTTTACGCAACCAAGGGACCGAGGAAAATCATGAAAGCCCAAAGAAACGTCGGTTTTAGAAGTTCAAAGGCGACCCAAAAGAAAAGAAACCTTCAGAACAAATTCGAAAAGCTGGATATTGCGAGGCGGAAAGCTGAGAAGAATAGTTCGAGAGAGACACTCCTGAGAGAGGAGGAAGAACAACGGAAACGGTTGAGGTTTCCCATTGGCCTCAAAAGTGACCATGAGTCAAGCCCGCCGGGCAAACTTTACTATTCCAGAATTAGTAAAATGAAAGCAGAGCGACGAATCCTTCCGTGGAAACATTATCAGATGACGATTCAAGTGACCTAATCTCGCTAAAAGAATTAAACACTAAAACTATAATCGATCTAGAAAACCAAACGGAACGCTCACCACAAGATCAAGCAGACCTTAAAGTTGAAATCCCGAATCAGACTGAACCTAAAATAGAAAAGGCAGAGATCCCACTGATCGATCTGAACTCAGGCGATAATAGTCAGTCCCGCACCTAACCCCGCCGCTCATCTTCCTGGACAGCCATGAAGAAGTAGAGACAAGCAACAAAGGGATACCAAATTACTCGGAGAATCCCGGAGCAGAACAAACCGAAAGGAATGCTAAACCGGACTCAATAGCTGAAATGGAAAATCAACTAAAAGATCCGGCCTCTACCAAGATAAAAGCTAAACCGTCTGGCACGGCTAAAAGGAAGGCCTCGTCACCAGTGAAATCACCTCCTTCTAAAAAAACTGCCTGACACTTATGCTCGACACAACACTAGACCCATGAGATCTAGACAACCTCCGACGATGTTGGGGGAGAGAGTGTTTACCAGCCTAGTAGACAAATCGGACGAGAGGCCAGATGAACATGCACTTCATCGAGCTCACACCTCTCCTTATTGCTCAACGATCGAAGCGACCACTACCGAATTGGAAAGCCACCAAATCGACGTAGTATACCTACCCCCCCCCCCCCCCCCCCGACGACATCTTCGACATCGCATCCAACGACAGTTTACTTATCTGAAGAAAGACCTGAGCAGTCGAGTGATGTAAAGTTCCTCGTATCACCCTCCCAAAGTATCTCACCCAGGAAGGTTCAACTCAGCCCTGAGCTTCGGACGACACAATTCCACCCATCGGGCCTTCCTTCCGAATCAATTGAGGCAACATCAACACCGACCGTATTCGATCCAGACTGGTTAAATACCCCTTCTATCATTTGGGCGATAGAACTTCTTGGACGACCAATGACGCTCGACGAACTGAGAAGGTGGACAAATTATCGAGCCGCAAACCGGGATGCCTTTTAGACCCCACTGAGGAGTAGTAACAACACACATTAAAACTAAAACTTTTGAAAAACTTGTATTCTATAGTTTTCAGTAAATTTAGCACTGTCCTCGATATGAGCTTTGGTACCTTTGCCTTGTGATGCAATTCTTCGCAGATAAGATAACCCTTCGGCTGGACTAGTATACTAAGGATACTGATCTATTGAAGAGTAGCGTACTAATTCTTAGTCGCTTTAGCCATCAACATCGAGCAGTACAATTATTTATCTAATTAAATTATTATTTGACCCATCGGGTACTATCGTGGGGTAAACTCATCATCTTACCATTCAGGTGCTAACGTCCTACCCATCGGGCGCTAACCTGGGGCTTTCCCGACGAGGCTACCCCACCCCTGAGCCAGAACATTTTTTTTTGCGTGCCGAAAGTATATGCTATAGCTAAAATTTCGCGGGGAATGTCAAATGTGATATCTTATTGTCGACATTTTAACCTTTAAGTTATACTCAATTATGATCATACTTATTTAAATACCTGCCAAAAGCGCAACGGCTTTTGGCAGAACTAGTGTCCGATCATTAATCTTTATTGATACGTAACCAATTCTGTGCAACTAATTCTTAATTCTTAACTCAACCTTTTTATTTAACTCGGTTTTATCCTAACTTTTTAACAGTTTGCTTGCCGGGGAGGATGGGGGGGTTATTCTCATGATGGAGTGACTGAATGATGGAAAACTTCCAAACTTTCAACCATCCCGAATCCTTAGAAGTTGACTTGAAGCAGCACAGCAAAGTTTTGGGGTCTTATGCACTAAACGGCTCAAAATTACGAAAATAGTCGCTCGGAAATTGAAAACACTCAATCAACAAACAAATACCTCAGTTATAACATAATATACGAAGAAAGTTTCTGGGGCGCGTCAGAAGTGAGCAATTTCTTTGATAATTTGGGCAAATGGATTACAGCTTTTAATTAAATTTTGACGCTCTCTCCACTAAAATTCGCAGAGATACGAGTCCGCTTGGCTTCATGCCGTACCACAGTGACGCTTATTTCACATTTTTGCATTTCTCCACTAAGATTCTATAAGAGTCATATGGCAAAATGTGAACGGGTTGAGAAAATTTTGGCTATGATTTACAGATTCACGATGAAAACCCTCATTTAAGAAGCCATAAGCTTTGCATTTGTCCTAGCAAATCAGCGTTCCGGGACATTTTGACTGACGTATGACAGGGATAAGGGTAGCGGAAGAGCGATCAGGGACGGCATATAGAAAACTTCTCTTTGATTCGCGGCAATAACCCCCCAAAACCCATTGTTCTGGGTATCCGACCAATGTTATTTTTCGACGCGAAAATAAACTTTCATCAATTTTGACAATTTTACCCTCCCCCCAATAACAGTACGCTTTTCAAGAAGGGCCATAGCACATATTTATCTCATAAAAGAACTCCAATCAAAGGTTGAATAAACACCTATTTCAAGCTCTATTTCGCAAAATTTAACACTGGAGAGCTCATAGGCCCATGAAAAGATGAATAAAATAATATCGTCAAGTGGTAGATGGGTTGAAATTGAGAAAATTTCAAGTGGTTGAAATTTCCTTGATTTCTCAGAGATTTTTTGAATACCCAATTCTGATTGGCTAAAAAGAAGTGAAAATAAATTTCATAACATTCGGTCCCTTCATGATGAGAGACGCCAGCTTCGCTTACAATAACCAAACTAATAAGCACAACTTTGGTTTGATTCGGTTTTCGAGTATGATTTAATTACGCTTGGTTGTATAACTTGAAATTACTTATGTTGAATGAAGGTTTATGAACCAATGATTTTCAAATTTTCAGTTGTGACCGGTCGACAGGTGACCCAACCTGTAAAAAAATTTGACCACTTGGGGCAGGTCAATTCGAGAAAAAAGTGACCGGTTTCCATCCCTGCTCTATACAACAAAAAAAGTTGCATATGCACCCTCACCAGAAGGTTTAAAATCTACCGATAAAAAGTCACGACATTTTCACATCTTACTGGAAAAAAGTCCGACAGGCACCTGGAAAAGAGTCAAGAAACCCAAAAAAGTGAATGACTTTTCTGAACTTTTTTCCTTTTGGCAAATTAATTTAAATTGAACTTGAACATAAATCTAAAACAACTCTAAGTCAACTTAAACATAAATCCGCAATATCTGAGCCCGAACAACTTTGAAACAAAACATAATCTAAGTAAGATAAACACACTTCGATCATTACCTCTTAATACAACAATCTTTAAAATTCATTCTACTTAAGTTAAATGAAGTTTAGAATTACAGCTTTTGCTTCATACTTATTAGTTTTACTCAAGTCGTCATAACAGATGGTCCATGAGAAGATTAAAAATTGCTCTATGGAAACTGAAAACATCAGATTCGATATGTGAAGCCTGAGTATCATCGCCAGCAGATAGCTGGAAAAGTCTCAAAAAACTCAAACCAAAAAAAAAAGATTGATTAATTTTTAATCATTTTTAAACGGTCGAATTTCCAAAATTTATATCACGTTAAACATTTTTCAATTTCAAAAAACTATGACCGACGCTTTGTTTATACAATTAACCCAATTTGAGAAAACTGGATCAACGGTTGATTTATCTTCTTTTTTGGACAGAAGAGCTTCATTTGCCGTTCGTGCAGCAAATGAATTGAAACTAACTTAGAAAGAACAAAGTCAACAGTGAAATAAAAAATTAGCAACTTTAAGACTGTTTCCTAAAAAACTGACACGACGTATTTTAGTGTCTCAATACGTTCAATCACACTTAATGACACTTAGACATCTCAGGATTCCGGTTTTGTAGCAGAAAAATATTACAATTGTGTCTTTTAGCATTTCGACATATTACTGTTGACCCACAATTGATTGAGAGGCTAAAAAAAGACGCTTAGTCTTTGGTTGAGCTTCCCGTATTAGGACATTTGTCCTAATGCGAGAAGACCAACCAAAGACTAAGCGTCTTTTTCACCTCTCAATCAATTGTGGGTCAATACAAAACAAGAATGCCGCTAAGTCGAAAAAAATTCGAAAATTTTGAACTAGGTAAATCGATAAGGCTAGTTTTGAAACAAGAACGAGCCAAGACAATAGAATATAAAACTAGCATAGAAGGAAAAATTATCACGCGGTAACAAAGCCAGAAATACCTTAGCAAAAACCCTTTAGGCCATTTTTCTCTAAATTATCGAGTCGCCCACACCCTCAAACAAACAAACAAACACACACAAACAAACTTACTCACGCGTCAAATGAAACACTATGCCCATATAACAATGGCCGATACAAACACACTCACATACAAACTATTCACGCATCAAATGAAACACTATGCGGCCACTATGCCCATATAACAATGAATGGCCGAAACCTATTAAACCCAAAAAAGGAAAATAAAAAAAAACGAAGCCGAAAAAATTTTTAGGACTATTGAAAAATTATTAAATTCGCTCACCCTCAAAACACATACACAGCTCGTGCAACGACAAAATATGCGTCATAACGCCGATGCAAAATAGGCTAAATCCTAGCAAGCCGAAAAAAAAACGAAAAGAAAAAAACAAAAAAAGTCAAAAAAATTTTAAGACTATTAGGAAGTTATTAAACCCCCTCGCCCTTAAAACACAGACACGCACAAGCAAACTTTTTTCTCCCATTGAAAGGCGCAAAATGAGACCATTAAACCGATATAACATAGGCCGAAACTTATCAAGCCGAAAAAAATTATTGTCATGAAAAACTTGAACTATAATTTCTATTAAGATTTCAGCTTTTTGTGCGATCTTGAAACTACTCAAATTTAGGCCACTAAGCCGATATAAAATAGGCCCGAGCCTATTAACCCAAAAAAGACAAGAAAACAATTTTAACAAATCGAGTCGGAAAAAGCACAACCAATATAAGAAGAAAATTTTGAAAAGCGCCGATATTCAAAAGAACAAACTCAATCATGCTTGATATTTACAACCGAGAGGAGTACTAATTGCAATGAGCACAAAGAAAAGAGGATTTGCAAACAGAATTTGTGAAGAAGTCCAGATGTGAGTCCTGTAGACAAAGTTGTTAACGAGAAAAAGTCTAGCACCCGATTGCAATACCCTTGCTATCGCAATGGTGATTACACTTGTCAACAAAAATCTATCAAGATCAGAAACAAAAAAAAACATAGGCAACAGGGAATCGGCAAGGAGTCAAAGAACGCAAGTAAACAGAAAAACACGAGAAATTTATTTGTTTTTTTGAAAAACTTTAACTATCGAAATTCAAAGAAAAATATTATGCCCTTAAAGCTCTTAGAATTTTAAGAACAATTCAATATTTGGTATTTTTTTGGTTAAAATAACCCGATTTGAAACAATTGAAATAATAGCTTAGGTTTTTGTTCAGCTGGGAAATATGAAAATTAAAGTTTAATTTCTAAACTAGATTTCGATCAAATTTTTTGTGAACTATACACTTTTGCTGTCGATAATGGAGTTTACCTTTCTTTTAACAAAGGAAAAGAACTGAGTTTTAAAAAAGCGCGAACAAATTTTAGGACTTTTTTCTGAAAAAAAAACAAAAGAGCACAAGACTTGAAGAATAAGAGTCTTGTCCGGACGAAACGCACAAGACTTGAAATTTAAAACACATTTTTTTCAAAATGGGTTCTTTTTAAGTTAAAAAACGCTGAAAGAGTTAGCTCAGAATTGCAGTAGAATTAATATGGTGCAATTTGTTTTGCACATTCTGGCCTCAAATTCTACCCCAAAAAAGATTATTTTCGACTTTTCAGTCAATAAAAATAACGTACCCAGTCAATCACTGACAAAACTACATCAAAGTGAGCCTCTCACGCAAGAGCAAAAAAGTTAATGCGCCTATAATGTTTCGCGTATAATAGTTGTAAAATAAAAAATTGGTGGTTTACATAGAAAAAATGACATTTTTGTCTATCAAATAAAATGGATTAATTCTAACAATTTTTGGATATTAAACCCTTCTTACATTTTTGGGGCTAAGCAATATGCTCATGTTCATTTAAGTTTGTCAGTAATTGACTCGGTAGTTTTGGCGTAATTGTCGATTGATCTTTGGCCGCTACTTGCCATTGCTACATTTAATGTTAACGATCTGACTGACTTGTTAATTGGTTTGGGTCTTCTGAAAAAAAACCAGGTCTGCTGAGCAACCTAGCACCCTCAGGACTAATTCTGGGACAATTACAAAAACATACCGAGTTTCCACTGAAGGTCGTCAGATTAACTTGAAATTTTTTAATGCTATCAATCAATCAATGGCAAAAGCACATTTTATTCTTCTTAAATTAGTGGCTATTTTTGCTCCAAATACACAGAGGACCTTATTGTGTCAAATACAGCCCAATTCGACTGGAACGGTGAGCAAATTGGCGAAATATTTGAGGGGGGAATTGTGCAATCCATATATGGCGGTGATTGAGTTAACCTTGTCCTGTATGAAGTTGGAAGCTCTCTCCAGCCTCTTCTGGAGCATGAAGGAGAAGAATCTGTCGATGAGGGCCAGTCCAATGGGGCCGATGCCATCCACCACCTTCTGCAGCAGCACAGTGTCCATCACAGGCTCCCGACTCTTCAGATCGAACCACGCCCCACTCTGCTCAATGTACACTGTGCTGCTGAAGTCTGTCACGCGCAACATCTCACGACCTAAATCAGTGTACTGTGCTGTGTAGTCACAAGAGGGTCCACTGGACGGGATCAGGCAGGGGGGGGGGGGGGGGGGCAACCACCCTTCTCCCCCTCAACTCTAGCTGCAAAATTTTATCAGAAGGGTCCACATTTGGTACTATTTTACGCAAGCCACTTTTCGTTGACCAGCTCTATTAATTTCTACAATATATAGTAATATTTCAGTTACAAATGTTACAACGCTTCGCTACGCCTGTGCCAAACTAACTCGCACATTTTTGTTATTGTTCCAACCATTGAAAATGGAGAGGAACTTTATAATCGGGTGTCTTCTTGCTTTTGGATTTCCACGCAAAATCAGATACCACAAACCATCATCGCACTGGGTTGAGTGATATACCATATAAAAGCCTTTTCAGCCATGATTCAAACGACGTAAAAAAATTTCAAAGCTCTCCCAGTTTCGACAAAACCGGTTTGAAATTTTTGATTTTTCGTCTAATTTCGAGCGAGTCATCAGGCTTACATTAACTTATTTATGCTTAACTTAAGCCTTGAAAATTTAATTTCACGCAAATAAATTTATTTACTGAAGTTTTAAGCGCCCTCTTAGAAATCAAAAACTTCAAAATTTTGAAAACTTAAAAAAATGAAAACTTGTCTTTTAAACCAACATAATTAAAGCCGATAGCTAATAGGCTGAAAATCAACCAAAAAAAATCGGGGTAATCTTTTGGAAACATATACATGTACTGCCCACATAATATTCACGAAGGCCATTTAGGAAGTGAATGCAAGGTGATATACGAAATTGAAAAACTAAACCGAGAGCTTAATAGACAACCATAAAGCAATGCCCAGACAATGCAATACGAGATAAGTTTCGGAAGAAGACTTACCAAGCGCTAAAAATCCCTAAAATACATGAGCAGAAACTGTTCCAAAAGATTCAAAAAGTTATTAGGCATAGCCACTCACCCACAAAACTTACTCACCCGCGCACAAAAAATTCTTTCGCTCATCAAACGGCGCAATATGAGGTCACTAAACCAATATAACATAGGCCGAAACCTATTAAGCCGAAAACAAAGGAACAAAAAAAGAAATTTTAAAAAATCAACAAAGGTAAAATTTTAAATTACAATCAACATAAAAAACAAACTTCGAATAGGACGGATATTTAAAACACTAACATGTTCAAAATATATCTGTTGCATGAATTTTAACAGAAAGAACCAGGAGATAAATGAGTGAAGGAGATGAGTCCTGTTAAAACGTTTTTTAAGAGAAAATTTTTTGTACCCGTTCGCAATACTCTGGCTGTTGAAAATAAAAAACACAACAATCAAAAATCTATTTAGTTATATTAGATACAAAAACTTAAGCGATGCAACGAGAAGCTAACACACATATCAGACAAAACAAAAGATTGGAAAATTTAGAAACTTGAAAAATGAAACTATCTTTTTAGCTAGGTTTACGTTGGTTTTTCTTGTCTTTTTTCTTCAAAAACTGTTTTCCAATTTGAATATTTTGCTATGACCGACAAAAATGCCTAAGCTCTATTTTTTCGTTCAGATTCTTTTATCACGCCACGCCAAAAAACGACATTAATTTGAAAAAAAAAATTAAATTTTTTAAGACTGGTAGGAACATTATGTGCTATTTGCACAGTAACCGGCTATCCTTGTTAATTTCTGAGTTCACTTTTATTCATAAATTCTGCGACCCAAAAACTAAAATCAAAACTTCAATTTGCTCAAACAATTCTACACATTTACTTATAGAACTGTATATTAAAGCTAGAACTATAAAGTTCTCAACTAAAATTAGCTAAACAACCGGAACTACCTGACATTTCTTCCAACAAAATGCAAACTCTCGAGAAATCGAGAGCAAGCAAAAGCGGTCATGCAATAAAAAAAACTTCGCAGAAAAATATTTACTAGCAACAAAAAATTGTCAGTCGAACAAATGCCAATAGAAACTAAATACCACATATAGCAAACAGGAAAGGAGGACCACTAAAAACCAACAAAAACGCAAAAAAATCAAAGTGTTGTCTGGAATGATGTTCTATTTGCGGAAAACACGTCCAAAAACACAATCAACGGCTTTATAATGGAAACTCGCAAGAAACTATTGAGCGGAAGTTGAGCCGACAAAACCTGGGTAAATTCCCGTTGAACCGAAAAAAATGTTGCCATGAAAAACGTTGAACTATAAAATCTATTCAAAACTTTTAACATTTGCTATTCGGAGGGGGGGGGGGGCTTAAAAAATATGGCTCCCTTCAAACAGTCGTCCAAAATTAGTCTGTTAAGCCCATAAAATATAAGCCGAAATCATTTGGGCCGATCTGAAATATTTACGCGAAAAATTAACAAATTATTACAAATTGCGGGAGTAAATCAAAATATAATCAACTGACAGTAGGAAAAGAGTAATAAATGCAATGAAACTGAAACAAAAACTGACTTGTTTTTTGAAGAGCCTTCAATTTTTTTGCAAATAGATGGTGTTAAAAGCTCTTTGAATTTGTAGAACAATGTATGATGGACACTTTTTTGTTAAAATAACCCAATTTGAGAAAACTGGATCAAAAGGCAAAACTTTTATTTCGCTGACAAATCTGATACTTAATTTATATTTTCAAAATTAGATGTCGATCACGTTTTTCATGACCTGTTGCACCCGATATGTGGATATGTGTGGGTGAGGTTCGCCTGACAGTTAGACACTGACCTAGTCTTCCCACGAATGTGACCGAGTCCTGGTCTGTCGGAGGGTATTTGGGGATGGGGATGGTGGAGGACTGGAACTGACTGTCCTGGTCTGAGATCTTCACCCGTAGAAACACATTACACTCTCGCTCCACGTTGTAGTGCATCACTCTAAATTATAAAAAGAATAGCATTGCTTTTAGTTCTCTCTTAAGTTGTGACCAATGGCTGCTTTACCGAATATCACAAGCATAGCAGATAGAGAATCGTTAAACTCAAAGACTGAACACAGAGACAGCCCGTTTTTGTCATAAAAAATTTGTAAAAATTGCATGAAAACCTAAAAGGTCAGGAACAGCATCATGCTACAAACAGCATTCATGCTACAAAAAAGCCGAACTTTCAAGAAAGTCCTTTCTGCGGGAACTAAGCCGGTAAAAAGAAGCATGCAGACAAAAATCTCAATTCGCAGAAAAATAAAAAGTCCCGAATGGAATCAAACTCCCCGGGTTTAAAGTTAAGACAACAACCTAGAAGAAAGCTGAACCTTCAACAAAATCAGCCAACAAAAATAAACAGACGGACGGACGATAGTCCGAAAGAGCAGAAAAAACTCAATTTTGCGAGAAAAAAAACAGGTCCTGGCCGGGTTTGAACCACAAACCTTTGCCATCTCAAGCAGATGTCTCACCTCTACATCATATGCGCCAGATGGTTGAGTCAATTTGAATTTATAATAAATAAAGTATATGAGTGAATCCAGGAGACGAATACTGTGAACAAATTTATTAGGGAGAAAAGTCTAGTACCCGATTGCAATACCCTTGCTTATCGCAAGGAGAAAAATGGCCAACAGACAGGTCTTAAAAAATAAGAAGACCAAAAAACGACTGATTAACTTGGAAACCTTTTCAACGTAGAAAAAAATGTGACCTTGAAGCTCTTTAAACTTCAAAAATATTTTCTGATTGACCATTTTTGGATAAAACAAACGCAATTTGATAACAAGGATAGCCTGTTACTGTGCAGGTAGCATAGAATGTTCGACCATAGTCTTGAAAAAAGACGAAAAAGACTTTTTTCAAATAAGGGTCATTTTTCCTGCGTGGTTGATAAAAAGATCTGAACGAAAAATAGAACTTAAGCATATTTGACAATCATAGTCAAATAAGCCAATGGAAACAGTTTTTGTATAAATATTACAAGAGAAAAGAAAAAAAAAATTTGCAGAATTTTTTTGAACTTTGAAGTTTTGCTTAAAAACTCCAAAAATTATTTTTTTACTCAAATAAATTAAAAATTCACGGCCTAAACAAGCATAAACAGTCTATTGCAAGCCTGCACATTCACCTTATTAGCTTAAAATTAGGCCAAAAATTTTAAAATTAGGCCAAAAATTTCTTACTCGTTTTTCTTGACACTGAGAATTGTTTGGGTCGTTCGAATCACGTCTGAAAGGGCTCGAATTCGACCCAATCCAATAAATAACTGTGTAACCTGATTTCGAAAACAAAATAAAGAAAAAACTCAAATACTCGAATACAAAGTTCCTCCTCATTTTTCAAATGGTCGGATCAAAAACTGGATAAAGAAATTTTTTTTTCAAAAGCCACAAGAAACTCTAAAATTTAAACCCACTAAGAAATTAATCCAAAAAACATTCACCCTTTTTCACGTTATTTTTATTTCTGCTAATGGAAAGCGTAATTTGACTTCCTTTAAATGAATTTGAAATGACTTAAAAAGCAATCAAAATCAAACCGCTGAAAAAATTGAGCGTGAACATCTTTTGGGCTGTTCACGTTCAAATTTGATTTTACCCAACTTGACTTTTGATAGATTTTTAATTTACTTACTATGGTGATGTGAAGAGACTGAAACTCGGATCAAAACATGCTTTTAAAAAAGATTATTTATCAACTTTGATGCTAAGATATATTGAAAAAATAAAAAAAATTATAGATCCCGTCAACGACGTCCTCAAAATGAAGACTCAATTTCATCCACTCTCCGCTACAATTGGATTGATTTTTAGGCTATCCAGCCTGAGTTTTTTCGACAAAAAGATCAATGATTTTTGATTTTTTTTGGAATCCAAATCACTAGCAATTGGGGTTTAATATGCCATATTCGACCCCTATAAACTTTTTTGGCGAATTCAAAACTGGACAAAATAACCCACAATGAGTCACATTTCTATGCAATCACTTCTTGAAGTGCTCGGCGCCGTGCAAGTAATACGGACTCTTCCTATGACAGTTGTTACTGCAAAAAAAATCAAGCAGATATTGTTATATTTTTAAAGCATTTTATTTAAACCTTGATAAGTGAATTGAGCGAAAAGCTCACCAGTAAAATGAGATTTTTGAAGATACTTTCATTCATTTTTTGCTAAACATTTAAAGAAAAGACAAAATTGACACTACGTTTTTCTCGACGATCGAAAAGTTTCTTGATTTTTTTAAGGAAATAATCCAAACCTTGACTAAAAGGTCTTTAATATGATATTGATTATGGTACCGGAAAAAATTACCTAATTTCATTCTAGCCTATGCCATTCTACCTTACGTGTTTTTACCCACATTACCCGACAATGCATTTTTACACACAGGCCAAGCTGCGCGTTGCAAACACTAGCGAAACACGACAAAAAAAGCAATTTTATAAGGTGAAAAAAGAAAAATAGAAATACGCCCCGAATTACCAAAACCTTGCTACGTATCGGATTCGACTGAGATTTGGGGTCTGACGCCCAGCACGCTAGGTCACGAACACTTAACAACCGCCAAACACTAGTCACGAATGAAGCAGCTACATATGCCAATAAATTGCCACTGCGATTCAACAAAGTGGCAAATACAAATAGACAGAATTTGGCATGTAATAATTGAAGGCATCCATGCTAACTTTGCATGTAAAAAATAGAAAGCATAAAGCATGAGCATTTCAAGAATATTGCGAGATATATTGAGTTGGAAAATTTCTGAAATCGAATTCTTATTATTGTACTGATACTTGAAGCAAATAGCTTTTTCGATTCATTTGAACAATGAGAAATGCATCAACTGTGTTAACTTATTATGTATCGAACGTCAAAGCATATGCTATCAAAAAACCGCAAGGGTGCCACAAAAGTGGCTCACGTAAAGGTTAGAAAAAAAGAATAGTCATACTATAGCACTAACTCACTAAAGTTGCTAGTGTAATCATCAATGCCAACACACAAACACAAATAGTGATCGCAGTCGAGCCAAAGTAATGTGAGCTTGCGAACAGAAATTAGGACTCTATGAAAATTAGAACTGGCCTTTACGGAAAATCTAAGAAAAGGACAGAGTGGCGTATGGTTAGGGTTAAATAGTATAGGGTAGATTGTAATGGAAGCACTATTTTTCAGCCCAAGAGAAATTTTTTGAGGTAACTTAAATTGCACCAAAACTCATCCGAAGCTAACAATTACTTCACTATAAAGCTCATTAATTTCAAAGTCTTTCATGATAGGAACTACTAATTTTGATAAACATTTATACAATTTGGGAATACTGGACCGAGAAGTATTTTTTCCGGCTGATATATCTCAAAACCTGGCTGTAGTATCAGGAAAAAAACTTATTTTATTAGCACTGGTGAAACTTGTTTTAATCCTAGCACTTTGACCAATGCTACCTGGTATATTCCTCTTGCCATATCTTCAGTCCATACAAGTTGACATAGTCTTGAATGTACTCAAATGACCTCCTGAACCCATCTATCTTCTGGGCCAACTCTGGCAACTTCGTGTTCAGTTCGGACACCTTGGCTTTCGGATTGAACACAAGAGTGGAGTGGAGTGCGTTGGCCACTTGCACCACCAACTCCTTCCGGATCCCATCTTCCAGCAGCTGTCTCGGATCTATCTTGATCACACCCACCATCGTATTCTTCATCATCAGCACGCCCTAGACAACAAAACTCAATATGTTTCATCTGCGCTGACTAACAGACGACTTCCTGTTCCATACTTCTCAATTACTTTAAGCCTCTCTTAACTAAAAACCAGAGCAGTTTTAGTTATTCTTTTTTCAGTAAAATAACATATTTGCAGCATTGTTTTTATAGCCATGTACTTCAATTTTGGCTTTTCCTTCCTCTTCAAAACAGTGCTTCGCTATCGAAGATAAAATTCATTTGTTTTTAGATAATTGCAGATAGATAGATAATTAATTGATTCAAATAAGCGAGATTGACTCTTCTTTCATCTGTGTCAAAACTGGTGCTGCGATCATCCAATTTTGGGCATTCTTTTAAAAACTTCTTTGCACGTCTTCTCGCTTTCAATATTGCAATATTTTGCTTTAGTTCGAAAATTTGTACTAAAAATAGTGCTAAGTGGAAGTTTGTGAATGATATTTTTCGCACCTGTGCCAGAACAGAGGCGTCATGTGTGAGTCTGGCCACTTCGAATCTCTGCGTCTCCAGTGCGTACTCTGTCAGCTTCTCCTTCTCAACTTTAGTGGGCAGTTCTCTCAAACTGGGGTAGTTGGTCTGCAGCCGGATGATTTTGGCCAGTAGGGCGAACATGGAGGTGGGGATGATCTGGAGCACTGCCCGCATGAACATCACCAACTCGTTGCTGTAGTACTGAGAGACACTCATTCTACAGTCAACAAAAACAACTTCAACAAAAACAAAGCGTATTCAGTCGTCTTGCTCGAAACAAACTAAACTCGAATCACGAATGAAAAAGATTTTAAATGAATTATTGTTCACCCCATCTGACGTGTATTTTTGGTTCCGAAGTTTCGGGAAAAAAATTGCTACAGGCCTGAACAACTGACCAATGACGAACCTTTGAAGAGTTAAGTATCAACAAAGATCAAAATCTAAGACTAATTTCGTTTAAACGCTTTCACCAAAAAAAATTACGTTGTAGATTAACAACTTTAAGCTTGAAAAGTTATTTAGCATTCTAGCCTCCATAAATAACAGTCAAACAAGCGATGTAGCTGGCAGGTAAAAACAAAGCGGAAAGTAAGTCGACAAAAAATAAACCGAAAGCGACGAAGTCGAAAAATTAGAAGATACCAAAGAAACATCAATAGAAAAAATTGGACTGTCAATTTATCGGAACACTAATAAGGCTGCAGAGTGTGAGTAACAGACCAATGAATGCAAGTAGGACGGACATACTGCATGCATGTTTTGTACTGCATGCATGCTGAAATCCATAATAATAACATCGAAAAAATCAGTAACATGATAAAAATCATAATAAAAACACTGAACACTAGCGAGAAAGCGACCAAAAAAAAGCTCTATAAAAAGAAAATAAGAAAAATAGGCTTTGACACAGGCGGAGCTGCGCTTCGCAAACACAAGAGGAAAATGCAAAAAAAAGATCTCTAAACAGGCAAAACAAAGTGAAATAATCCTTTTGGTAAATAATCCCATAGATTATAAGGTTAAAAAGACACCTTGAGAAACTTTTTGGCAAGGCTTGGGAAAAACACATTCTCGCATCTGCTTTAAGACCGCTTTTAATTTTACTAACACTAGCCACCAATAAAGCATCTGCAAAGTTTCAAAAATTGTACATTTTCTATGACAATATTTTTTCAAAACGCAGGGCATAGCCGTTTGCACAGGGAAGATTCGCATACCACGTTTTTTATTCAGGTTCAACTCTTATTCTCCGATTTGGCAGCTGTTTTTTGTTGAATTCATTTTTATACTGTTCTCTTTCGTCTGCTTAATCGTCATGACCAGTTTGTTTATTGTTTGGTTTATATTTCAGACAGTGTTGTGCCTTTTGTATGTTGAGTCAAATATACAATTAATTTTTACATGGTAGCAGAATGTCTAAAACGATCTATCCTCCTCCTGAATTTTCTGGTAAAAGTTATGAAGCTTGGTGTCGTGAACTCAAGCTTTGGCGAACTTTGACTGATCTGGACAAAAAAAAACAGGCGCCAGCTATCGGATTGTCCCTGAAAGGGAAGTATCGCGAAGTGGCGATAATCTTGACAGATGATGAAATGACTGCAGAACCGGGGTTCGAGAATTTATTGACAAAACTTGACCAAAAATTCAAAAAAGACAAGGTTGATCTGGCGTATGAAGCCTACAACAACTTTGAACGCTACCGTAGAACTCAGAGTACAAGTATTGTGGAATTCGTCAACGAGTTCGAATCAAGGTACGATGAAATGGCGAAGTATGATATGAAGTACCCCGAAAAGGTTAAGGGGTGTAAGCTTTTAGATATGGCATCACTTGAAATGCGTGAAAAGTAGATGGCGCTCACCGCTGCCAGAGATCTTACTTTTGAAGAAATTGAAAAAACTCTTCGACGTATTTTTGGCTCCAATCAGAGTATAAGTGATTCAAACTTTGACGAACTTGTCCCTTCGCAACCTTCGAGCTCTACAAATATCAAAACTGAAGCTTTCATGAAAAATCGCTACTCCAAGTTCCAGAAGCGCAAAACAACCGATTCAAAACCATATAAAAGAATCCAATTGACCGAAGTGGTAATATAACGAATTGTCGTAATTGTGAATCTGTTTATCATTATGTAGCAGATTTTCCGGTACCCTTTGAGAACAAGCGCCAGAAGGAAACTGAGTCGCACTTTGTTTCGAGTGAAAAAAGTTGACCTAAAAGTTGTGAAGATTCTGATGTCCAGGAATCACTAATTTCTATTGCATTAATAGCAGGAGGGGTATTGCTGCAACAATCTCGGAATTGCGCTACTCTGGACACCGCGTGCACGGGAACAGTTTGTGGGCAACTGTGGTGGGAAGTGTTTTACGACAGCATTCCCGAAAATCTCAAAAAAATGGTCAAGTATGAGAACTCGGAGACAAAAATTGTGTTCGGCAATATAGAGAGTCAAAAAGCAATTATGAAAACTACTTTCCCAGCCCGAATTGGGTCTTAACTTTGTACCATCACATCTGACGTAATTTTGAGCGAATTGCCATTATTAATGAGCAAACAGGCCATGAAAAAAGCTGGAATGAAGTTGAATTTATCCGAGGATAAAGTTATTGTGTTCGGTGAAACAATACCACTCTCCTGCACGTCATCCGGTCATTATTTACTGCAGCTATCAGATAAAAAAGTCAATGAAGTTTTCTTGGCAAGACCGAATGGTGATCTCGATAAGAAGTCTTTGTGGAAGCTTCATATTCCGTTTGGACACTGTTCGAAGTTGAACTTGGAAAGGCTGCTGAAAAATGGAAAGTACAAATTCGATAAAGAAAATTTAGATGAGATCTACACTCACTGTGAAACTTGCACTACGAACTCCAAACCTGTTATCAAGCCGATAACTTGTGTACCTATTTCTTGTTCTCCGAATGAAGTTGTTGCAATTGATCTTCATCAACTCGGTCCCAAAAGCTGGTATGTTCATCTCATCTGCACATTCAGTCGATTTAGCGTTACTTCTATAGTTTCATCAAAAAAACCACAAGAAATTATCGGCGTTGTCATGAAAAAGTGGTTTTCTGTTTTTGGAGCACCATCGCGTGGCTTCTTAACTGACAACGGAGGCAAGTTTTTCAACTCACACTTCAGCAGTCTCGCTGAAAAATTAGGCATCGAGTTGCTAATTCACCGCATATTCACCCCAGAGTAACAAAATCGTTGAGCGACAATATCGCACACTCACTGAGATGTTCTGTAAGGTTTTTCACTCATTCCCGGATATTGACCAAGAAACCATGTTAGCTTTTGCTTGCCATGCTAAAAACAATCTATACAGCAACAATGGTTTCACGCCGTCTCAGATAATGATTGGTCGAACAACCATTTCTCCGTCAGTGCTGGACTGCAAACTACCGTTCCTAAATGAAGAGGTTATGTCAGATTTTGTCGCGAGAAATTTACTCTCGTTGGCAGCGATTCGGAAATCTTTCATAGAATCAGAGAACTCCGAACGTATTCGGCGAGCATTAAGGCACAACATTAGAGAGAGGAATACCTTTGAAGTGGGAGAACCAGTTTACTATTTAGGACGCGGAAAACCTGGTTGGCATGGGCCGGCGAAAATAATTGGGCGAGATGGTAAACTAGTCGTTCTACGCAATGGTTCTTATGTTAATCGCGTTCATGAAACCGATTTAAAGTTATCACCGTTGGATGACTGGTTGAAATGTGATTGCATCGATGAAACGACGGAAAGTGCAGTTTGCAACGAAAAAATTGATTCCGGGGTCGAAAACAGTGAAACCTTGCCCGCTGAAGAAGTTGATGACGTTTCATGGGATTTGCGAGAAGTTGAAAGCGCGGTAGATGACGCCGTTACCAGTGAAAATTGCGCTAACGAAGTAGTCAGCTCACATGAAGTGATCAAACCAATTCACGGGCCAGTTCACTCCAAAAAAGCGTTATTACCAAAATTTGGTCAGACAATACGCTTGAGCAACTCTCATGCTGATATTTGCGATAAAACCTTCATGGGCGAAGTTTTATCTAGAGCTGGTAAAGCCAACGGGAAAAATAAAGGATTTTTCAATGTTAAATGGAGTCATCCGGATGATGTTGCTGGTCAGTCACGATGCATAGATTTATTATCGGAAGAAAACGATTGGAATATTGTCTCAGAACCCGAAGTGTCTGCTTTTCTGAGTAGTACTGACGATTTTGTGGTTGCTAATTGAATGAGTTACAGTCATGGAAGGATAATAATGTCTTCGAAGTTGTTTCCGCGAGTGGCCAGGATGTGATGGGCACAAGATGGGTCCTCACGATGAAAAAAGATGCCTCTGGAAAACAAGTCCCGAAAGCCAGGCTTGTCGTCAAAGGTTTTTGTGAAACTCTAGATACTTTCGAAGATAAGGCACAACATTAGAGAGAGGAATACCTTTGAAGTGGGAGAACCAGTTTACTATTTAGGACGCGGAAAACCTGGTTGGCATGGGCCGGCGAAAATAATTGGGCGAGATGGTAAACTAGTCGTTCTACGCAATGGTTCTTATGTTAATCGCGTTCATGAAACCGATTTAAAGTTATCACCGTTGGATGACTGGTTGAAATGTGGTTGCATCGATGAAACGACGGAAAGTGCAGTTTGCAACGAAAAAATTGATTCCGGGGTCGAAAACAGTGAAACCTTGCCCGCCGAAGAAGTTGATGACGTTTCATGGGATTTGCGAGAAGTTGAAAGCGCGGTAGATGACGCCGTTATCAGTGAAAATTGCGCTAACGAAGTAGTCAGCTCACATGAAGTGATCAAACCAATTCACGGGCCAGTTCACTCCAAAAAAGCGTTATTACCAAAATTTGGTCAGACAATACGCTTGAGCAACTCTCATGCTGATATTTGCGATAAAACCTTCATGGGCGAAGTTTTATCTAGAGCTGGTAAAGCCAACGGGAAAAATAAAGGATTTTTCAATGCTAAATGGAGTCATCCGGATGATGTTGCTGGTCAGTCACGATGCATAGATTTGTTATCGGAAGAAAACGATTGGAATATTGTCTCAGAACCCGAAGTGTCTGCTTTTCTGAGTAGTACTGACGATTTTGTGGTTGCTAATTGAATGAGTTACAGTCATGGAAGGATAATAATGTCTTCGAAGTTGTTTCCGCGAGTGGCCAGGATGTGATGGGCACAAGATGGGTCCTCACGATGAAAAAAGATGCCTCTGGAAAACAAGTCCCGAAAGCCAGGCTTGTCGTCAAAGGTTTTTGTGAAACTCTAGATACTTTCGAAGAAGACTCACCAGTAGTTTCTAGAGAGGCTATGAAAATGTGCCTGGCGCTAGCCGCAATGTTGGGTTGGCCAGTCCTTGCCCTGGATGTCAAGACCGCTTTTTTGCACGGAAAGCATCTTACGAGAGAGATATGCGTTGAACCTCCTTCCGAAAGTGGTACCCCTAATGGTACTGTTTGGCGCTTAAAAAACCAGTTTATGGGTTGCAGGACGCAGCTAGACACTGGTATTTGAGAGTTTCTGAGGAATTAGTTTCCCTTGGTGCTACCAAGTGCAAACTGGAACCCTCTATTTTTATTTGGAACACTAACGAGATGCGTGGTCTGGTATGCGTTTATGTTGATGATTTTCTCTACTCAGGTACTGATGGCTTTGTTGAATTCATCACCTGTGCTTTGAAGTCCAAATTCATTATTGGTTCAGAGAACCAAATGCCGATGACTTTCACAGGCATTGAGCTAAAAGATAGCGGAAATTCTCTTCAGATGAGTCAAACAGATTACGCACATAGCATAAATGAATTACCCATAGAAGGTGCCTCAGATGCCTGCTTGAACGCACATGATGCGACTATTTTTCGTGGAGCTATGGGGAAACTCCAATGGCTAGCAGGTCAGACGAGACCTGATCTAGCGTTTTCTGCAAATTCTATATCTATATCTTCCGTGTCGCCCACTTACCATGATGTTCATATAGCGAACAAAGCTTTACAAGATGGTCTCGACTGTGCAGTATTCTTCCAAAAGCTCTGGAAGCAAATTACAGACCAGTATTTGAAGATTTTTGCTATAACGGACAATTATTCCCTCTACTGTGCCTTACTTTCGGGAAAATCTGTGGAAGAAAAGCGACTCCGAATTGAAATAAGCGCCTGCAAAGAACTATGCGATTCAGGGGATTTGGAGAAAATATTTTGGGTTTCGACAAATGAGCAAATTGCTGACTGCCTGACGAAAAAAACTGGAAATTCGGAGTCCCTTTGGAGAGTTTTGCGATCGAATTATGTTGATGTATCAAAAAATTCCATGAAAAATGGTGAATTTGCGAATGTGTGAATAACTGCTTTGATCTTAACATTTCTACCTAAATAACTTTCAATCAATATGTTAAGTTTTGATGTGCACACTTAATTGAAACACTCATCTGTCAATCAGTTATTCAGCCACGTGCATTTCGTTATATGACGCTTTTTAATAAATTGCTTCAACTTTCGCTTGATTGCTGTCAATCAATTATTCAACCACGTGCATTTCGTTACATGACGCTTTTTAGTACATTGCCTCAACTTTCGCTTGTTTGCTCAAGCAGCGTTTGCATAACACGCCGACTCAGCTTTACGCATAAACGCGTACTCGCTATCATCAATCCTCCAACAAAGAATTCATGGGAGATTGTTGAATTCATTTTTATACTGTTCTCTTTCGTCTGCTTAATCGTCATGACCAGTTTGTGCAATGTATATTGCTTGGTTTATATTTCAGAGAGTGTTGTGCCTTTTGTATCTTGAGTCAAGTATACAATTAATTTTTACATTTTTGAGTCAAAAAAATTAAAAATTAACCAAAATGTCAAAAATCGGGCTTGTTTGAGGCCATAACTTTTTTTCCCATATTTAGGGAATAGCCGCTTGAGAAGGAGAGATCCCAACGATTAGTTCTTTAGCTTAAAGGTTAATCTCAGATTTATGCATTTATTATTTAAGAAAATGAACAAATTCAAATTCAAAAAAGTCAAAAATCCCCCTATTGAAACTTTCGAAAGCCGTAGAAATTGGTGTAAACAGAATTGAGACTAGCAAAAAATGCAGGCACATAGAATAGCAGCCAGTTTTTCCAATGACACCATTGTTTTGAAAATTGGTTGTAGTTTTCCAAAGAGTTGCAAAAAAAACAAAAATTAACAAATCCCATACATTATATATTTTCATAACACCTGTTGATTTCAAACAGGACCAAACGCTAGCCAAAAATAAACCAGCACTACACGCTTTTAAATTACCTAAGCTGAAATATGATGAAATTGAAATATACCAAAAGTGCCACTAATGAGCACTTTTATTTGCTACTTAACTTGGAAAAAAATTGTTCTTAATATTACACTTCGCTTCGCTTGTGTAAATATTAACTTTTGCTGAGGCGGATTTGATCCCACCGCAAAGAGATTTGGAGTACCCTGTCCTCGCATCTCCGCTAAGAGCCCTTTCTAATTTACTAACGCTAGCCAAAAATAAAGCACCTACATATGCTAATAAATTGCCAAAGAGATGCAGCAAATGGAGACACCAAATACAAATAGACGCATCTTTGCATTAAAAAATTGGAATACAACAAACTGAGACATCAACACATACTTTGTATGTAATAATTGGTAAATAACAAAGCCGAATTATGTATAAACTGCATTTCAAAAAATCGCAAGATAAATTGAATTTGAAAATATCTGAAATCGCGTTTTTATTATTGTACTGTAGTTTGAAACAAATGGCTTTTTGGGTTCATTTATGTCAAGTGTCTTAACTTATTACTAATCGAATGTCAAAACACATGATATCAAAAGTCGTTAAGGTGCCACCAAAAGTAGTACCAATAGTACCAATTCTGCTGTTCGATAGCGGAGCTTGCCCTCCTTTTAAAAAATGAAATGATTTTAAAGAGAAGTCACAAGTCAAACCGCAAAAAAGTAAAGCGAGTCTGAATAAATTTTTAAACTTTTCCTGAAAAAAAATTATCGCGACCTATTTAACAGTCCGAACTACGTTCATTGACCCCTCATCATGATTAAGCTATAAAAAAATCAAAGAACTTGTTTTATGACTAACAATTTGTTGGGCCACATTAACACCACTGTCAAATCCGCTTAGGGGGGAGGATGTTATCTCAGTTTTGATTCAGAGTTTTCAGCAAAACAGAATCGAGCATTTTGCACGCAGCGCTGAGCATACTTCATTCAATTTAAACTCTGCGGTGGTAATTGTAATTTGATCCATCTTTTTCCATAAAACTAGCCCAAATAAAGAAAGTTAGACCAATACGTGTTTTTATTCCGCTGTGAATTCTGAAAACTTTAATACGAAACTCAAAATTAGGAACAAGAAATCATTTACGTTTTGTTCGCACCTTTTCCACTTTCGTTATTAGAGAAAATACAGTGCTGATTTAAATTATCCGGACAAAACGAACAGAACTTGAATTTTCACACGCGTTTTTCTTGGGTTCAGAAATTGGGTTCAGATTAGACGAAAAGTGAACAGAACAAAAGTTGCTTAGAATTTCATCAGAATTAATATAGTGCAGTTTTTTCTCCGAAATTCTCAACCAAAATTTTACCCCAAAAATGGGTAATTTTGGCTTTTTTCAATTAATCAAGAATTACGCTGAAACTACTTTGATAATTGATAAGAATATTGTATCATTAGAAGCCTCATACGCAGCCCAACAAAGTTTAAGAAGGGTTAACTCTCCAACGATTTGCGCAAATTTTGTAAAATTTGTTTTTAAGCAAAGATTCTGGGTTTTAGATAGTAACAATCACATTTATTGATTATCAAGTGAAAATTTTTTTCTCTTATACTGGTTAACTGGTTTTTGGAGATTTATACCTTCTTAAACTTTGTTGAGCTGCGTAAGAGGCTTCTAATGATATAATATTCTTATCAATTATCAAAGTAGTTTCAGCGTAATTCTTGATTAATTGAAAAAAGCCAAAATGACCCATTTTTGAGGTAAAATTTTGGTTGAGAATCTCAGAGAAAAAACTACACAATATGAATTCTGATGAAATTCTAAGCAACTTTTGTTCTGTTCACTTTTTGTCTAATCTTGACCCAATTTGAGAAAAACGCGTTTGAAAATTCAAGTTTTGTCCGGATAATTTAAATCAGCACTGTAATCAGCCTTCAATTTGGAAAAGGAATTTGAATTGAACTTGAAATCACCAAATCAAATAAGAGCAGGATCAAATTATGACTTTTTTCCTAAAAAAAAATCAGCACGGCCTAACTATTCACTAAAACCATTGACCCTCAAACATGCCAACTAGTTAACCTGTCGGAGCTCTTGGCCTGTGTGATGCGAATGAGTGGAACTAGAAGAGCAGTGGACATCTTGAGGAAGACGGCCTTGAGTTTGATGACACTGGAGGGGTCTCTCTTGATGAGAGTCTGCATGGAGGGGATGTACTGGTGCATTAGAGTGCCCCACGCATAGGAGAGGTCCATGATACTCTCCACAGCAGACAGATAGTCCTGCTTGACATTGATGATGCGCAACATCTGCGCCAACTGCTGCCTACAACCACACTAGCCTCACAATTAATAACACTAATTATCCACTAGGGAAAGGACAACTAACATCATAGCTGTCCAGCTTATACAGAAGCGCTGGTGAGCCTCATTAGGAATTACAAACAATTCTTGGCTCATTTTTCTTGACTCAGAATTGTTGCCTCAACACACAATTGCATAGTAAGATCGTTTTAGAATATAACTCACACGACTTTTCAGAACTTATAGCCCCGGGTATTCCAAGGAAGTAACTTAAAGCTAAATATATAGACCTAATCGTGTTTCGTACGGACCTTTTTAGGTTTCCTTACATGATAGATGCAATGTTTCTTAAAGTTTTCCTAAACAATTTTAACATAGCCAACAGACAGTTAGAAAAGTGTAGACGAAATCAAGGATCTGTTCGAACACGTTGCAACTTTCAAATTAAAAGAACTTAACCTGCTTGAAAAAAAAAACTGGAGCAATAGGAAATTTTTTCCACTCGGAATTCACAAAACTGAAGTCCAATTTTGAATCTAGAACTAATTCACGTTCTCTTAATTGGAGAACGTAACTTGAATTCCTTTTAACAAAAGAAAAGGAGTGAACTCAAAAAGACATCAAATGTCAAAAGGCGAAAAATCATATTTGAGCCTGGAAAATTTTTCCTAAAAAAGAAAGCAAAAAATCATCACGATCTTCATGAATGCCTTCGCTACATTGATTGACAATTGAAAATTCATGCCTGGTGTCATTGAGGAACTGTTTGACGTATAGGTTGGACTCCAACTGGTGGAACTCCTGCACCTCCTCCAGAGCCTGGCTGAGCTGCTGGATGTTCCTGCCTGCAGCCACCCACTCCTCGTGATTCAGAGCTGCTATCTGCGACTTCACCTTAAATACACACCTATAATTGCAAGCCAAGCTTAGTTACTATTTTTCTCTTCCCATCTGATAGTCATTCAATGCATAGTCCGACACGATGAAATAAACAGGCTTAATTAACAAAAACTTCCCTCGTGTTATTTTTAAGATATACCAAATAAACCATTTTCAGCAAGGGCAAGCGACAGTGAAGGAGTTTCAAATGAGTTCGCAAGATCGAAGAACATCTTGATACATTATAGCCAAGAAGCACTAATTGCAACAAAACACTTCATTCGAAATGCGCCACTAGTTCTCCCCCAGAAAAACTACGTTAAACTCATGATACAACACAAACTAAGATTGGCAAGCTACCCTACAAAAAGAGGGGGTCCAAAAGTGCCGCCTTCCAGTGGTGGACATGACAGATGTACAAACAGCCGCAAATGGCACGTACCCTACCTTCCCCAACAGGGGAGCGCAAAAAAGCACAAAAGAGGAAAAAAGCACAAAAGAGAGTCGAAATAATTTTGAAAACCAAGTCAACACATGGTTGAAAAATTTTCAAAAAAACTCAAGGACAGCGAAAAAATTTTAGAACAATTTTCAACTTTCGATGAAAAAATATAACACGTTGAAGCGCTTTGCTCTTCAAGAATTGTTTCATCTTTCAAACATTTTGCTTGAACTTTTGAAAGCTGGATCAAAATGTAAACTTTTATTTCTAGGAAGTACATGCTTGAAGCCATCCACATTTTTCGCAACATTTCGATAGTGGAGTTTGCCTTCGTTTTAACAAAGGAAATGAGCTGAACTTAAATCTAAAAACAAAAAATCACGACCTAGAAAAAAAGGACAGTTGGAAAAGTGTTAAAGAAGCTAACTAGCAAACCATAAAAACACTCGCTTATTTTTGAAAAACCATATCAGAGTTGATAAATCCACAGCCAATAAAAAAATTCGAATAAAAAGGGCATTTTAAAAGCCTGTTGTTGACAGAATCGAAGAGTTGGTCATATGGTTCAGCTGATTTTATTAAACAAGTAGTTGGCCTGAAAAAAGTCCTATGTTCCAATTTGATAACGCTCTCTAATCATAGAGGTAATTATGTTTGCGCTCAAAGAACACATTAAATACTTGATAAAAAGGCAATTTTTAGAAAATCATTTTGAAAAATTTACATTCGCTTGCTGAAATGCTCCCAAATTTTTTTTGATTCTCGATTGAAAAAGTACCACTGACTACCTCAATAGATGGTCATGAGTTAATTCAAAACTATCACTGCAGGACGGTTTCACCCATATTACAATATGTTTCAGGTTAAGCATCAAAATAGCAAGCTTAGATTTTCATTGAAGGATCCACAAAAACACAAATATTGCTTCTTTTCAATAAACTGGCCAGAGGCCTAATTCGGAGGCTAATTATTTCAGCCCCAACGCCACAAGTAGCATCAAAACGCCACAAGTAGCATCAAAACGCCACAAGTAGCATCAAAACGCCACAAGTAGCATCAAAACGCCACAAGTAGCATCAAAACGCCACAAGTAGCATCAAAACGCCACAAGTAGCATCAAAACGCCACAAGTAGCATCAAAACGCCAGAAGTAGCATCAAAACGCCACAAGTAGCATTAAAATGCTATTACCAGCATGGGTTTACAACCATCTGGTCATGTGATGGCAGGGGTGGGTTGTTACAGACACTGAAGTGACTGCCTATTAGAAGTGTACCTGTTTGAACCATCCAGTGAGGTGTTCGTTCTTGTCTACTCTGGTGAGTGGCTTCACCCCACTGAACACGTCACTCAACTCGTCCATCCTCCCCTCACACTCACTCCTCAGTCTAGTCCAGTGACTAATCTTCTCCGCCAACAACTGCTTGAACATTCGCTTCACCTAAACACAACACTCACTAGTTCAATTAACTCTCTTCACCCAATAACTCATTTATCAATACAAAAGCAAACTTCATCCACCGCATATTTCAGAGCGTTTTAACCAATTGCCAAAACCAGGAAACTATTTTGGATCCACAAACGACATGGGGAAAATAAAAATCTGAGTTTCAAACACTTGTCAAAATAATTTTGAACCCCAAAACGACTCGGAGCAAATGAAAACGACTCGGAGCAAAATGAAAACGACTCGGAGCAAAAGAAAAAAGAAGCAGAGCTTTGCAAATTTTGGGCTGAGGAAAAACGAAAAAAAAAATAGTCAGATAAAACTGTGGCATTGTTGAAAAACATCTACAAAAAATTATGCAAGCAGTAATAAAAGTAGGTCTCTAACTGACATCTTAAACATGCCTGCACTGCATTAAAGTTCTCAGAAGATGCGCGATCAAGCCATTTAAAAATGATAACACTGTTTTCTGATTTGCTTTTTACACGCGAAAAGATATTTAATTGAACACAACCAACAAACAGTTGGAAAAGGGTCAATGAACGCAATAAAACAAAAAAAAACTATAATAATTATTTTTTAAATCAATTTTCGAATTTCAAAAAAAAATAGATGACCTTAAAGCTCCTTAAAATTCAAGAGCAAGTAATGATTGACACTTTCTCAATAAAATTAACCCAATTTGAGAAAATTGGATTTTTACGTACGAATATATATGGCCTTATAGCTCTTTGATTATCAAGACCAATTCATAATTGACATAACAATTCAGGATTGAGAAAACTGGATCAGTAGTTGAAGTTTTTATTCCCCTGGGAAATCTGAAAATTAAAAACCACTTTCAAAATTAGAAGTCGATCACGTTTTTTGTGAATTTTAAGCTCTTGCTTTTCGATAGTCGAGTTTGCTTTCCTTTCAAGCAAGGAATGAACTGACCTGAGTAAAATCAAACTCAAACCGCGAAAAATCAAATTTGCGCGCGACTTTCTCCTGAAAAAAAAAACATCACGGCCTATACAAGGATCTTCACTAGGTGTATTCTATCCTAATATGGAATGAAAAATCCAACTTTAGTCTTGAATAGCAAAACTTTCGTTAAGTACAGGAATCTACCCACTAACTTGGTGATTAAGAGTCTCAAGTTTTCACATCATTGCTAAGTGCTCTTGATAGCATTAAAGCACTAGCTACTAATCAAGCGGATACCCTTCCACACGTCTGGTCCCATTAAAAAATCATCAGTTCCTATAAAAATGAAAATCACTTCGTTCTTTACACTTAAAAACTAGCTCTGAACATTAAATGACATCTACGCGAGATTTGAATCTCAATCCTTGGACTAGTCGTCTTCCATATAGACATGTGCTACTTGCGCGAAAATTTCAAATAATGTAAATAAAACTAAAGCTAAGTTTGGGAAAGCCACAGAGATTTAGCTGTAAAATGCATAAAAACTCAAATTTTGCATGTAATAATTTGAAATGTAAAAAACTAAAGGCAACTTCCACCAATTTTGCTTGCAACCAATTAAAATGTATAAAAACCATATTGCGCATAATTTATGCATTTCGAAAATCTCACGAAGTATATCGAGTTGGAATAATTTTTTTCCAGCTCAATTGACGAATTAAGAAAGCATCAACTGTGTTCATTTTAATACTAACCAAAATTCAAAGCACAATATTGTAGTGCTAATGAATCATACAGATTCAAAAATGCCACCAAAAAGTGAACTTTTACTGGTTTGATAGCACCCCGTCCATCAAAAGAAACAGCTACCTTGTCAAGTAATACAGGTTAGAAAGCAGTGAAATCAAAATTTTAACACAGGCGAAGCTGCGCTTCGCAAACATAAGCAAGGAAAATGCAAAAACAAAGTGAGTTACGGAAAAAATTTAAAACAAACCTTGAAAAAAGGTGTTTAGTTTAGGAGCATCACAATCTCACATCTCTACCACTACTGTTTGTAACTTTACTAAAACTAGCCACCAAAAAAGTAGCTATAGTTTCTATCAATTTGCCAATATTATGCAGCAAAAATTCGACCAAAAAATAGAACTATTTAAATGTTCCAGATTTGAATATCCGACCTAATGATTAGGAGTCCCACGTCCTCGCATCTGCGCCACGGTAGCTTGGAAGTAAACTAGTGGCCCAGTTACAGTTGAACCTACCTGTTCTAATGTTTTTAACCATATATTGTACTGATACGGAAATGCGTAAATTTCCAAATTTCAAAAAAATGGACTTTACGCTAAACCCTCTTCTTAAGTAGGGAATTAAACGCCTACTTTTTCTTTCGATTGAAAATTTTCCCTCAGATTTGATTGGATAATTGGCGAAATAAATAAAAAAAATCCCAAAAATCGTTCAAAAGTTTGATTTTCCTAAATCCATAAAATTTTCTCTACTTAAGCATGGAAATGGCCTCTGCTTTCCACACTCTGATTTTTAGATTGAAGATTTCTGAAACCCTGATTTTTTAGATTGAATCCTCATTATCAGATTTAATCAGTAGTTTTCGAGAATAATGACAAAATTTCTAAAAGTAAAAGTTTCAAACAATAAGGAATTTTCCGGAAGTCCATCTCGGTTTTTCTACAAAAAAAAATAGGATTACGGGGGGAAAATATAAGCACCATGTTAGTTTAAATGAACTATCAACCTCAGAATCAGTAGGTTACATTTTGAAGAAGAAAGAAGTTTCCAAAAAAAATCAAAAATTCAAAAATTGGACATTTCCTAAGGCCATATTCTTTTTTTGAAAAGCAGGACATAGACGCTTGCACAGGGAAGATTCGCATAACTGGTTTTATTCTTTCGGTTAAACCCTTCATCTGCGATTTGGCAGGGTAATTTTTGAGAAAAGACGGAAAACTTTTAAAATTAACCAAAATCTCAAAAAATGGTCTTGTTTGAGGCCATAACTTGTTTTCTATCTCGGATTTGTGCATTTAATATTTGAGAGAATGAGAAAAATTCACAACAAATATGCGAAAAATCCTCCTATTGAAAATTACGAAGGCCATAGAACGTGAAATAAAATGAAAAGAGACTAGCGCAACATCCAGGCACATAGAAGAGCAGCCGTTTTTTCGTTTGGTCTCATTTTGAAAATTAGCTGTAGTTTTTGAGAAAAATTGAAAGTTCATAAAAGAGCTCAAAAATTTTCCAAAGCGAAAAAACGGAAAACAACAAATCCCATACATTTTCATGTTACATGTTTTTACAAACAGGAACTAACACTAGCCAAAAATAAAGCAAATAAAGCAGCAACACATGCCATTATATATTTTTTGCTTAAATAAGCTGAAAAAATGATAAAATTGGTTCATACCAAAAATTCAACCAAATGGGTACTTTTATTTGCAACTTGAGTTAGAAAAAAATATCTTCGTAATAACACACGACACTTCGCTTTTGTTCAAATCTGTAGTTCATTATCTCAAGAACCTTGAAAAATCCTTATGCGGACGAAGAAGACTAAATGCGCGAAAACTTTCAACCAATAACACCTTCAAAGTTTCACTTAATTTCCCTTTTCATTCATTTCAGATTTTCAAATACAGAAATCTTATTGGTATTAAATATTTTAGCATTCGGTCATTCTGGCAGTGAAAATTCAGCACTGGACAAGCGCACTTACTATAAAATTTCAACAAGGGAGTGTCAAAGTCTTAGCACGGAAGCTAAGCTGCGCTTCGCAAACACTAGAGGGAAAACGACAAAAAAGCAGCTCTGTAAAGTGAAAAAATAAAAAGCAAGTCTCGAATTATTAAAACTTTTGCTACGTACCGGGTTCGTTTCGATGACCTCTAGATTTGGAGTCCCACGGCCTTCTCTCTCGGTCTTAGATGCTTAACGATCAATAAACACTATCCACAAAAAAGCAGAGAAGAGACGCTTTGAAAATTCCATTGCTACAGATCGTGATTGTTTCAGAAGTGCCACTAATTGAGCATTTTTATTTGCGAGTTACGTTGGAGGATAAAGAAGATTCATACTAATACATAAATCTCAAAATCAGTTGTGAAACGGTAGTCAACTCTTTGATATTTTTTATAATTAAAACTTACCAAAAAATGAGGTTGAAAGGCTGCCGGTAAAATACGGTTTGTTGGCTAAAAATGGATGGTGAATGGACTCAACAGATATAGTGTGAGTGTTTAGATAGCGAAGGGGTTTAATTGGTGAGCGGAATTGTTGCTAAATGCCGAACTGGCTCAGAAGTTCTGTTTGAAAAGAAGAAGAGATTTGAACCTTGAGTTCCAGCTGGGCACTGTTCATGAGGAGTTCTAGCACAGCCTCGTGTGTGAAGTGTGAGTGGGTGGAGATGGTCTCCTGCACTGTCTTGTACTGCTTCATTCGGTTGGTTGCCTGTGCCATCTGAAACACACTCAACCATCTCCACTCATAACCCACATACATTACTAGACCAAGCCACTCAACAGGGGAAAGAACCAACATACGAGCTGTTCAGCTCATCACTGAGAACCACTGCTGTGCCCCTGCTTCATTATGACTCTCAATCTCAAGGCGAGAATGAAACATCGCATATTTTGACCTTTCATGATACATACATTATCGACAAACTACAATCATTTTGACTTTCAGAGACCATCATTATGACTTTAAATTAGTCAAGTGATATTTCCACCGGGTAGTCAATCGACATTACAGCCCTGCTTCCATTGTTCAGTTGCATTTTCAAATTACTGTTTTACTTCCAAATTTTGAAATTTCTAAATCTACTACTATCTATTCGCTTTTATCTGCTACTTGTTTGCACAGCTACTGCATGATATATAAAAAAAACAGTATGAAGTATAGTGGGCAGTAGTCATATAGTCTGAATGTCTTGATATCTTATTTAACTAGTACATAATTGGGGGCCCTGTTTCGGAATAGCATAGTGAGCATATAGTTGTTGCATTGCATGTACCTTGCTGTTGTGCAGCAGCATCCACTTGAGTGTGGTGTTTGACTCCCGGATACAGTTGAGCAGTTTGTCTCTGTTGTCCAACAGGTAGTTCACAGTCAGCACCCCCTCCTTCAGGAAGTTGTTCACACTCACCCCACACTCGCCCATCTTCTTGTGCATCTTCAGCGACAGCCGCTTCACGTTCTCCAGCATGAGACTCTGTGCCAAAGCTAGACGAGCTGCTCTTGAACAAAACAACACAGCTGCTCTTTCTTTTCTTTTCCACCTCCCGCCAACCCCTCAACAATTGCAATAGTAGGCTCACAGAAAATGTACGGGAGTCAAAAAACGGGCCCGAACATAAGTGAATCAAAAACACACTTTCATCGAAAACAGCACAAGTAGAATTACTAACGACCATTGTACATGTATAAACATCTTTGCAAATCTCTATAACCCATGAGTCATCTTAAGTCTACAAACGGAAATAGCTAGTAAGTATATGTTAGAGACAAGAAGAAAAGCGTATGTACTTGTATGGCTCCCACGCCTCTGCCAGATTGACTGGGATGGTCATGTAGAGGTTGATGATCCAGTTGTCTGGGAAGAACTTGTCCACTATTCCCCTCATCTTGGCACTGTCCGAGTGCAGCAACTCAGGCACAAAGTACAACATCACGTAGATCATAGAGGCCTGTCCAGACAATGCATGACTCCTACAACACCATACATACATACATACATACATACATACATACATACATACATACATAGAACAAAAGCATTCTCAATTAAGATTTCTAAAAGCTTTTTTTATTACCACCGCAATGTAAAACAGGTCCATAATGAAAACTTTTGGCAGCCTTCTAACTGCGCTTATTTTGATCACAACGTGGTGAACCAGTTTATTCACTTTCCCACAATAGTTTTCAATCTTTGTTTATTCAAAATTGAACGGACGAGCGATTTGGGCTCAAATTCATTATTCGACAGAAACTGCTGGTATTATGCGCTTGCTGCTATTATAGGTCAATAGTTGACGAACGAAATATCTGAGATCTCTCAATAGATTTCCCACAGCCCCGTATGGTATCAAGCGGCTAATCTCAACCCATATAGACGAACGATCAAACGTTTTGGAATCCATAAATATTTTTCCGGTCATTGATCCACTGATTGATGCATTTTGCAGACATTGATACATTTGCGAGCATTATTGAGGCAGCTTTTCGTCTCCACCCCACCCCACTCGTGGAATATATCTCATGTCTTCTCTTTGAGTCACCTGTGTGTGGGGTTTGGGTAGAAGGAGATGAGATTGTACAAGTCATCCGACTCCATCCTGCCACATACAATCTGGAGGAAGTAGTCGTTGAGAGGGACCCTTCTGAACAAACTCTCCGGGTAGTCCTGTGGCCGCACACTCTGCTTGTCCACAGAGGAGGAGTGGATGTAGCCGGTGGAGGCCAGTAGTTTGCACACTTCGTCTATGTGCGAGTCTGTGGACACGTGTGTGCCTCCATTGCGGTAGTAGAACACGAGCATCTTCTCCCTCACGTCTCCTAAAAAGAGACTCATTCGAAGAACATATAAAAGTGCACAGAAGATACCAAGGTGAACGAAAGTTGAGTGGCTACTAGTGCCTGTCCCTCTACAGGAAGCAGACTGGTGCTTCTAACCACATCCTGGTCCATGAACTAACTCTCGTCAAGAAAAATCAAGACGTCTTTATTAAGACTATATCAATATCAGTTCCATCTAAGAGCTGAAACGCACGCGACAGCCTTAGTCCGCTATGTCGTTTATAAATGGTTTTATGTTGAAACTATATTAGAACCAATCATTAAATCTTAAATTACTAAGAAGCCGGTTCACTTGACATAATTTCTTTTTTCCAAATTCTTAGCTCTGAGTAGAGACTATTTCCCCCAAATGTTCTCAGTGTGCACTCACCGGGTACCTTGATGTCCAAGAGCAGTAGCATCACTCCGTAGATGTAGACTGCCTCTGCCAGCAACTGTTTGCCCTCTATAGTCTTGATCACACTGTCCGCCGTCTCCTGCACAAAGGAGCCCTCTGACAGCTGGGTGACATACTTGTTCAGGTCGTCCACGTACTTGTACACACTCTCGAACACCAGGTAGAACCTCTCTATGATGAGTTTGTGGTTGTCTCGGAACTCCTCGTTCAGATCCACCAGCTTCCCGTTCCCACTGTAACTCTTCTCAAAGCTCTCTGATATTCTAAGAACAAATGTCATTTTAATTTTGGGCTACATTTTGTGTCCTATACTTGTACAATACTACCTGCAAGGGCTGCCGTGTCCATAACTCTACATAATCGATGTACTTCAAAATCAGATATGCTCTTTCTAGCTCTCAACAAAAGAGATGTATATTTTTTGAGCTACGTTGAAGTGGCCAAGTCTTTACCTGTCAATCGAAAAGCCCTTCGTACTTGTTGCTTAAGGGCGAGGCATCATTACCCAGCCCAGGAAAATAACCAAAAAGATTGCACCTAATTATAACCATGGACACAACCGCGGTCCTCCGTGACGAGCTGAACAGCTGGTATGTTGGTCCTTTCTATTATGCATCACCCATTACAACTTCTTTTCTTCAAATAATCAATTCTTTACTCACGTGAAATAGTGGAAGTCCATAAGGAGGGGTGCGTATTTCTCATGGTCCCCCTGGCCATTAAAAACTGGGGGGATGAAGTCGGACAGTCTCAGTATCTCAGCTATGATCGCATTCCCCCGGGACACCAACTTGAGGATAGTTTGGCCACACAAGTTTTCCTCGGAGAGGAAGTCACCCTGATTGTCGGCCATGTCTGCAACCCCCACTTTCTACAACTTACATGTATTTGTTCTTTAGTTTTCAACTCTTTAGTCGGGAATTATGTCAATTTACTACTGACCATTTAATCTAAAAAATTAAATTGCATCAACCCCACCCACCATACACCAACGCGTTCAAAAACCTAAATTTATACACTTTCCGACTTAAAATAAAAGTTTGCAAGAACGCCAGGATCAGAGATGACCTGTGAATTCAATTGAAGCACGTGGAAAAGATGAAGGTGGCATCTATTGTATACACAGAGGCGAAGCTGAGCTTCTCACCACTTGCTTTACACGACAAACATAAAAAAACATAAGAAATCGAAAACAAAATTCAAAAAGTTCAATTTTTACCTATTTTTTTTTCAATTGCATGCATACTGAAATATAAGGTCCGGCCCATACTCGAACTCCAGACCTAAGGGTAAAAAGGCGAAAGCGCTAACCCTAGGCCAAGTAGGAAGGAACCTGGAAGAAGTTAAGAGAACAAAAAAGGGAAAAAAGAGAAGAATTTGTCAGGCTGGTTTTCGCAAGTGTAATTAGTTATCTATTAATCACTGTTTCGGCATAATTAATTTTAAAATTTCTTAAATATGGGAGCCAAACAGTCATTATCCAACATTATCCCAAAAATAATTGTCGCACTTTGTCCTTTTTGGTCATTGAGCACTTTTTTTTTATTTTTTTTTATTAGCCCCCGGCCTGCTCAGTGCAGGACCAACCGTGGGGGAGGGGGAGATGTCATCCATTTTGCCGCAGCCGGTCCCACCTTGAGGAGGCGGATGACACTGTGACACTGAAACCCCTCCAGCCGTGACCGAAGCGGGATTCGAACGCATGACCCTCGTGTTAAGAGAAATGTGCCTAACCCACTTGACCACGACTGCTCACATCATTGAGCACTCGGCACTTCCCTATCTAGGCCATCTGCAGTGATGTTTAATTGCGCCACTTGGAATTTATTTTCGGAGCGCGTACTTCGTTTTCTTTTTAGCAAATGATTTTAATTTTTTTCTTACAAATCCAAAAAATTTAACGCAGAACGCATCAAAAATATAATTCCGCTCTTGAAACGACGTATCACGAGGCAAATAAAACGATTCAAAATAAGCCAAACAAATCATTCAATCAAAAAGTTATAAAAAGCAATTTATACAAAATCACTCATACGAAATCCTGTGACATAGTTATATCCAGAAAATGGTCTAGTAACCGGTTGCAATAACTTTGCTTATCACAAGGGTAGAGAACAAATCCACGAAAACTTCAATTAAAGAACAACTTCCAAAAACGGCTCCTGACTGAGTCAAATTCAAGGCAATCTCAAAAATCACTTCTAATTGATCAGCACTTGCAGGTCACTTCATCTTAAAAGTAAGAACGAATGATTTTTAAAACAGCGTTAATTCTTTTAATTGCGAAGCCTTGCAGAGCAGAGCCTAAACTTTCTTAGATCTAGCAACTGAATTTGAACTGCACGAAGAAAACATCAAAACTCAAACCGCGAAAACTGTTAGTGATTCGAAAAACGGGCTTTGGCATGTGCGTTACCTCTGCACGCTATTTAAGGATCAACGTCTTGATTTTGATTTTTATGGGCAAAGGTGTCACATGATTCTAAGGATTTTAGCATCGCGAACAAACAGTTGGAAGAAGTCAGTGAACTCAAGCAAACTCAAGCAAAATCTCGAGCTTTCAAGTTTCAAAGAAACAAAATGCTTCCCTTAAAACTCATTGAATTTTTGAAACAATTTATGATTGTCACTTTTGAGTAACCCGGATTCGCAGGAAAACAGACAAAAAAATTGATTTGTTTTTTTTTGAACGCATGGTCAACAGACAGTTGGAAAAGAGTCAATGAACGCAAACAAAAAATACTGAAAAAAACTCAGCTTTCGATTTCCGAAGAAAAAATACATGACCTTAAGGTCATTTGAAACTTTCAAACAATTTATCAATGACACTTTTTTGAATATATTAACCCAATCTGGATCAAAAAGTAAAATTGTTATTTGACTGGGAAATCTGATAACTGAATTCAATTTTTTAAACTAGAAGTCGAGATAGTGGAGTTTGCTTTCCTTTTAACAAAAAACGAGCTGAACTTGAAAAAAAAACTATAGTCTAACCTCGAAAAAGTAATTTTGAGCTTGAATAAATAAAAAAAAAAAAACGGGAAAATCACCACGACCTATTTTGAGTCTATCTACGTTCAGCGATTCTTAGTAAATTAGTCATTTATTCGAGGACCTGAAAAAAGTCTACTCTACGATTTTATACCGCTCGCTAACCTCAAGTGTTAACATACACCAACATCAACTTCAAATCCAATGAAACTTAAAACCTGATTCGCACCAGGTTTTTAACACCTTATGATTCGAAAGCTGTAGCTTCTTTCAACCATCTATTCTATCTGTGAAAAGACTTTAGCGAACATATAGAACAAAAAGATTGAAAAGCGCCAAAGAACCTCAAAAATTAAAGAAAAATCAATTTTTCTGAAACTCTTTTCTGGTTTCCCGAAGCTCAATGTTCTGATGGCTGTATTTGATAGACTCAAATTATAGATATTGTCGGTGGCTGAGAATAGCTACAAGTTTCGGATGAAAAAAAAGTTTTATTCGAGGTCTCAGACACTTGAAAACAAATATTAAGCTCTTCAATCAAGTGCCAAGCATCTTTTTTGATTAATTTTTACTTACAACGAAAGAACCTCACGCCCTAGCTTCTGCACCATGACCGCTTGATGAGCATCAAACATTAGTCAGCTCGAAAAAGTAAGCATCGAAAAGACAGCTCAGAAATGTGGCACTACGCTCCGCATGTGTAGCAAAGGTCTGTTATAAATTTTTTCATGTTTATCATAATTTTCGCAACTTACAAGAGAAGGTACGATCTCGCCAATCTCTAACAATTATGATTCATAAGAGCTCACTTGACATAATCAAAGCATAGCCAACAGACAGTTGGAAAACAGTCAGTGAAAGCAAGGTGACCGAAAAAACATTGCCAAATGACAGTTGAAAAGAGCAATGAACGCAAAGAAACTGAAAAAACACTGACTTATCTTTTGAAAAAACTTGGACTTTTGAATGCCGAAGAGAAAAATAGACGACCTTAACTCTCTTTGTAATTGTCGAACAATTTATGATGATTGACACTTTTTTGATAAAGTTAACCCAATATGAGAAAACTGGATCAATAGGTAAAACTTTTTTTGCTAGGTATCTGATAATTAACTTCGGTTTTCCAAATTAGAAGTCGATCACGTTTTTCGTGCCTTTACATTTTTGCTGTTCGATAGTGAGTCAAACCGCAAAAAAATCAAATTTGAGCTCGAACAAATTTAGGACTTTTTCCAGAAAAAAAATTCCGAGACCCAGATAAGAGTATTCAGTACGCTCATTAATCTTAAAAACGCAATTCAGTTTTTGAACTTTTCTAACAAAACTTACACGACCTTACAGATCTTATAAATTCAAAAAAAAATTTGATTAACCTTTTTTGATTTAAAATAACCTCGTTTGAAAAAATGCATCAATAGGTCATATTCGACAAACAGGTAAAATGGACAACAACTTTTAAAGAAAAATGACTAGAAAAATAAACAAATCATAAGAAAACTTTAAGAAAACAATTTTTTTTGCATAAATTTTTTGAGTTTTCGATTCTCAACATGGCAATAAAAACTCCAACTACTGGAGTACAACTAAACTTAAGCATACATATAGAGGGGAAGCTTCGCTTCGCAATTACTTGCGACAACACGACAAAAAGCAGCTTTATAAAATGCAATGATAAAAATTTGAAATAAGCCTAAAACTAGTAAAAATTCAGGTTTCGAACCAGCGACCTAGAGATTAAGAGTCTCACTCACTAACCACTCAGCAACGGAACCTTAATAGGCACCAAACAATAGCCACAAATAAAGCAGAGGTCAGATGCTATGCAATTTCCAATGCCACAGTGAAATTTCCAAATAAAAAGAACACTTTAATTTGCGAGTTCGTTTAGAAAAAAAAGAAGGCTCGTAAAAATACACTAAGCTTATCGCAAAAAAAATATTTTAAACTGCCTTAACTAAGCATAATAAACCATACTCGATTGCTTTACGAGCTGGAAATTAGACGAAAAATCAAAAATTTCAAATCGGTTTTTCTCGACATTGGAAAAAATTTAGAAGTTTTTTAATGTCGTTTGAATCACGATTGAAAGGGCTTTAATATGATATATCACTCGACCCATTCCAATTATGATTTGTTGTACCTAATTTTGCATGGAAAACAAAAACAATAAAACACCTGAACACAAAGTTCCTCCTCATCCTTCAAATTGCCGGATTAAAAACTAGAGACAGCAGAATACAAATTTCCTCCACATTTTTCAAATGTTCGGACGAAAATAAATTTAATACATGTTCAAATTGAGAAAAACAAATTTAATAGGTATTTTCTATACCACTGGTAAGTCTAAAATGAGAAATTTTTAATACTTTAAGTAACTTTTCGCGTTTCTTGCATTTAAGTTTTCAGAGGAGAGCTTAATTTTAGGAAACATATTAGCTCAAACTGCAAGTAAAGCAATCGAGTCGGTAAAGTTCGTTATAAGAAAATTGGTCAATTAGGCTGAGAAAATTCAATTTCACTAAGCGAAAATCAGTTTTAGAAGCTTCATTTAGCACTTGCTTGGCAAAAAAGTTTATTTGAAGAATTGTTTGAAGACAATCTGTGTTATTTGCACAGCAACTGGCTCTCCTTGTTTCCTTTCGTGATCTTTTCGATCTGGGCCAAGATTTGCCTTTTGATTTTGATATGCTAATTCATATCTGTTTTTATGTGCATTTGTTTCAACTATGACATACAGTCTCACAGGAAAAAAAGGATAATGTAGAATTGAATTGGCACATGATAAAAAGCATAACACATGCCCAAATAATATCATAGACTGTATAGAATAGAATTTGATTAGTATAAATGAGAATTCCAAAATGCAAGCATTTTCTGATGTAAAATGAAGTTTTTGTGACACAACTATAGACCGAAGGATTGTAGCACAGATTATATGATGACTACGTCAAACATCCGTAGCAGCCGTGTATTGTTGCTTTTCCTTCTGTCTCTGTACTGACAAATAGGGCGCGGGACCGAACCAACTCAGGGCAACTGGGAGAAATACAAGTCCATGGAACAGTCCACAGAAAGCCACGAGGAGAAAAACCTGCAAACAAAGCAATACGTTCAGCCCTATCGTGCTTATGACTGTAATCAACACTAATTATATAACGCTTTCTGATCTGATCGCTTATAACGCTTGTTGATTATATAACTTCAATTTTATTATTTCAAAGTAAACAATATATGGCTTTACAGCTCTTTGAATTTCCAGAACAATAAATGATTGACATTTTTTAGATTAAATTGACTCAATTTGAGAAAACTTGATCAATTGCTAAAGTTGTTATTTCACTGGGAAAGCTATTAGGAAAGTCTTTTTTCGGAGCTAGAAGTCAGACAGGTTTTTCGTGGCCTTTCCACTTTTCAATTTGGAGACCAATTTTGGCTGCCTTTCAGCAAACGCACTTAATTGATCTCAGAAAAAAGCACATACCTAAGGGCATTCATAAATGCATTTATATGTATGAATACACTTTCTGTAATTTTAAGACTTCCTGAAAATAATCATCACGACCAAATAAAAGTCTGAACTACATTCATCGAAGCTTAACAAGGAGCTTTTGGAATGCTAGAAAAAAGGCTGAATTTTCAAAACAAAAATTTTTAAGACGGAAGTTTCTTAGGCGCCAAAAATAAGCAAAATTAGCCAAAAAATTTTAGTTTGCAAAAAACAGGTATCGACTGCAATCCAAAATTTGGCGTCTCAATACTGGTTGCAGTAACTTACTAGAAAACTGAACCATCGGAACGAAGTAATAAGTAAAATTTTGCTACGCATCGCATTCGAAACTGCTACCTCGAGATTTGGAGTCTCATGCCCTACCCTCTCGGCCGCGAACGCTTAACAATCGGCAAACACTAGTAACAAATAAAGCAGCTACTGTAACAAATAAAATTGCCAATGCGATGCAGCAGAAGTGGAACCAAACAGGAAAAGACACAACTTTGCACTTTGTTAACTTAATACTAATCGAATTTCAAAGCACATGCTATCAAAAAGCCGTAGAGGTGCCACCAAAATATTTGCCACTTCGTTTGGAAAAAGAAAAGTCGTAATATCACACTACGCCCACTTAAGTTCGCAAGTTTAAATACCAAGCGGTAACAAAGCCGAAAAAAACTAAGCATAAACCCTTCATGCCATAAAAAAATTCAAAAAAAAATTAAGCTAATAAAAAAATTTCAATCTCTTTCGCCCTCAAAACACACACGCGCACATAAACTTTCTTCGGTCCTCAATTGACCCATTAAGAGGCCAATAAGTCAAAAAAAACTAAGCAGCAACTTATTAAGCCAATAAAAAACAAAAAAAAATGGAAAATGAAAATTTAACAGATCGAGTTGAAAAAATTACAACCAAGCTAAAAGAAAACTTCGATAAGGCCAGATATTTAAAATGCTAACATGTTCAAAATATGTCTGTTGCAACAGAAAGGCCCTCAAGATGAATGAGTCCAGGAGATAATTCATTTAAACAAAGTTATTTACGGGAAAAATTCTTGTACCCGATTGCAATACACTTGCCTATCGCAAGGGTAAAAAATAAAACGTCAAGTTAAAGTTCTTTGAAATGCAAGAATCTTTCATGATTCATTATACTTTCACAAAACTAACCCAATGAGAGATAACTGGGTATATGGTTGAAAATTTTATTTCGCTGGGAAATTTGAAAATTAAAATCAATGCAATTTTTGTTCTAAAACAATTCATCAAATCGGACGGAAACAATATATACATTTTATGGGCGTGAAATGTTTTGTCGTAAAAACTGAAGCATCTTGACCTTCATAGGCAATAAATATGTCTGGAATTTGAATTTTGTAAGTGACTGAACTACATTTGAATTCATTTTCATCTTGTTTTACTTGAGCTTGCCAAACTTGTAAAGTGGAAAATACGAAGAAGGAGGAATGGGCTAAGTCGAAATAGTTACTGCAGTTGATAATTTGCAAATAATAACAGGTGGATTGAATGTTCATGTGGCATGCTTAGTGTGTTACCTTGAAGAAGGTGCTGAACACGAATGACTTGGACATGATGAGTGGGAGGAAGGCAAGGAAGGTGGTGATGCCCCCGTTGAACACTGCAGCCCCCATCGCACGCAGACACCTACGCACACGCTCTGAACACAACAACTACATCACTCAATCACTAATCACACACAATCAATGAATGTATTGCACGACCTAAATGAGCGTCTTCTTTTCGTTCATTGACACTTAGAAACGGATGCAAGTTTTGAACGAACATGATATATTGAGCATAAAGTACGCTCACTTTTGGCATTCGACTTTAAATTGCTTGAAGCCAAAAACGAATCTGTTGTATTCATTAGAATTGGCCACAAACAAAAGTTCTCTTTAATTACGAAAGAGAACTTTATTGAATTTGCAATAGTCTAAAGGAACGATGTACCACAGTTCAGATGAAGCGGCAAGTAAAAGTTCACATCTGGTTCCAAATAGAACAACGGCATGTCCTATTAAGGAAGAGAACATTGTAGGTGGGGTAGAAAAGGAAGTGGGTTCCAAATGCAGATCAGATCAAAGTAGATTCAATTTGCGTTGCGTTCATCCAAATCAAGTCCCTCGTGCTTTGCCAGTTTAAATTATGGAACCATAATAATATTTGCAGCACTTCATGCATGCTCTTAATTGAACGCTATTTTCCAATCTGAGTTAAAAAGAAAGCTGAAAAGAAAATTTTGTATCACTAATTGGTGCACCAGCAGCCAATTTGACGTCTTCACCAACATCTCACAATTCAATTTTATGAATGTAATTTAAAACTTGTCGTCATTAAGACCTGTCAGTTTAGTCTTCTTCTTTCAAATTAAAAAATATATGAACAAACACTTTGCTGGTGGCTTTACAATAACAATACGAATTAGAAGCAGCTGTTCCATCATAAAATAATAATATTAATTAATTGTAGTTCCCGCAAATCGCAGAGGAGCTATCAGTAGGCCTTAACAGTCCTGTCGAGGATAGTCCATTTGTATTATCTCCCCACATTCCAGACTGTTATTTTGCTGAGCGAAGCTGTTTTTTTTACGACTCAAGGCCGTTTTTTTGCGTCTAGAACTTTTACGTGGTACCAATATTGCAGCCAAATTTGGTCAGGTTGTGGTAGACCTGAAGCTAGAGGTCAAGTGAGAGCTTGTCCTCACACACTATCATTGCCATGGCATGGATCAAATACACGATTTGTCGATTTCAAAGTGAACGCCTTACCACTGTTCTAAGTGCCTCCAAAAACATAAAATGCAATGGAATCTAGAACCTGTCAATCACGAAATTACTCGTTTAGTATACGATATTATCTGGATGATATTATTACGTTAGGAAAGGTAAAGAGCTTACAATACAGAACAAGGCTATCTACATTTTGTTCTATCTTAAAAGGCTCAGAACACTAGCTTTCAACATGTGAGGTAGGTGCAGTCCTAGAAAAGGTCACAATCGGTCTCGCTTGTACTCCTAATGAGACCTGAGAGGAGGGCGTGGCTCGGATCCAGACATTAGTCAGGAGTCAGGTGAGCATGAGAAATGCAGCTAAATAAGTGGCAACTTACGTTGTTTGGAGCCGGAGGCGAGCATGAACGAGTGTCCAATGTGGGCGGCATAGTCCACCACCAGGCCGATGGAGAGGACGATGTTGATGGTGGTCACCACATTGATGGTCAGACCCCAGAAGTACAACACACCCACCACTTCCACCTGCACACAAACACACTCAGCCACAATGGGAGCGGATGAACTTTAATAGTCGATGCTTAATTGTTGTCAATAGCTGTGGCATTGAGAAACTTAATGTGTCAGGAAATGATGTCTTTTAATATATAACTTTTAACAGGGTTGAATCATTCTGTTTTTTGAAAATGATTTGTTGAAGAACCCGTGGGATAATTGTTAAAATTGAGGAAGCTAGGCTTTTTACACCTGTCAATGAATGATTCGTCAGCTGTATTGTATTACGCTACTCTGCTATATACCAATGTTTTCAATTTTTATGATACAAAATTCGTCTCCTAACAAACTCCCTCATCGAATAAGTTAATCAATGCCACTGCTATCGCCAACCATTTTGCATAAACAATAAATTACTGACTTTGGAGTTATAAATAAAGAGCCAGTTATCAATAAAAACAGCCAATATATAATTGGAGAAGCGTAAAAAACAAGGAAACCAAAACATAGCCAACTGACAATTGGAAAACTGTAATTAAGAGACTAAAAAAACGTTCGGAAACTTGTTCGGCATAATCAAAGCATAGCAACAGACAGTTGGAAAACAGTCAATGAAAGCAAAGTGATAGAAAAAACATAGCCAACTGACAGTTGGAAAACAGTCAGTGAAAGCAAGGTGACCGAAAAAACATTGCCAAATGACAGTTGAAAAGAGTAATGAACGCAAAGAAACTGAAAAACCTTTGACTTATTTTTTTGAAAGCTGGCCTTAAAGCTCTTTGAATTTGTAGAACAAGTTATGATCAATTTTTGATAAAATTACCCCAATTTGAGAAAACTGGATTAATAGATAAAACTTTTTTTTCGCTGGGAAATCTGATAATCAATTTCCATTTCCAAAATTAGAAGTCGTTCACAGTTTCGTAGCCTTTAAATTTTTGCTGTTCGATAGTGGAATTTGCCTTCCTTTTAACAAAGGAAGTGAACTGAACTGAAAAAAAAATCAAAATCAAATCTCAGTGGAGCTCTAAGGCTCTTTTTTCTCAATTTTAACCAGTTAAAGAACACTGGATCAAAGGGTTATTTTTCATTCGCTAAAACTCAGAAAATCGAAGTCCATTTTTGTGAAACTAGTAGTCACTCGCGTTTTTTGTGACCTATACAACTTTTGTTTCGTAGTGGAGCTTTCAAATAGAATTTAATTCAAATGAAAGTCAAACCTCGAAAATCGAACTTCCTCTTAAAAAAACCGAAAAATAAAAATAACCATGACCTATTTAAAATGACAATCACCGATTTTAAACAAAAATTTCGGATAGACAGAACTAAATAAAAAGAGCAATCTGCCCGTTGAGGACAAAAATTGCATGCGGTTTTTGAATTTTCGGCCACCTTGAGAAATAAATTCTGTCTTAAAAACAAGTTTTTTATGCAAAAAAATTTCAAGCACCACAAATAATCATTAAAATTGGTCGAATGATATATCATATTAAACCCCTTTCAGTCGCGATTTGAAAATTAATCTTTTTTCTAAGTTCTTCCAGTGTCGAGAAAAACTAGTAAGAAATTTTTGAGTTTTAACTTAAGTCGAACTATTGAAGCCATGATAATGTTCGTTAAATTGGTAATGTACACTTAAAAAATGATCCTTCTTTGAGTTAATTCTCTATCCGAGTTTTTACAAATCACTAGAGGTTAAGTTGACTTACCATAGTGAATACGACACAGCAGAGCACTAGGAGTACAGTGATAATGTTGGCGATGAGGATCATACAGACTAGGAAGACCACTGCAAATGCAAGACCCACGTTGCGAAACAGCTCCGCACGGATCACCTGAAGCAGACAATCACAAAGATGAACAACCAAATCAAACTCATCATATTTCTAATTGAATTAACTTTCTCCTCAGTTGCTGACGAACATTTGTAGCCTTTGTATTTGAAACAGACCTAACTATAGCACTTCTGTTACTTCAACTACTTTTGACTAACAAGCTTAGGGAACTCACATATCCCGGTTTCGGGGGGGGGGGGGTGGTGGTGGGGTTAAAGGGGATCGATTTGCTTAGCCTGATATTTGGTGTTCAAGTAATCTTTGCGCTAAACCTCCCTCGCTGCTTCCAATATATACTTTGACAGAAGCTAATAAACAATCTACGACTTTTTGACTCCATTACATTAGACTCCCTTACGAACGGTGTCAGAAACTAACAAGAAAAAAAAACGAAATTCACGTTATTTTTTAGTTATAAAACCACTGAATGAAAAGCTAAAAATTAGACCAAGCCCTTTTTCGACCAAAATTGCCATATTTGGCAAAAATCAAATAGCAGCAATCTCTGTCCCGGTCGCTATCCCCTCAAAATTAGTATATTTTAGAATCCTAGTGAGGGAGGGGGGAGGCGTCACCCACACCCTCAATCCGCTTCTGTCAATAACACTGAATAGAAATAAGACGAATGAGTCAAGCGGAGTTCAGCTGAAAAATAAATGCTTGCTGGGCGTGTTTAAACTCACTGTGAAGCCTTCCCACGTGAGCAGAATCCTAGAGTAGATGAAGGCATTCTCATTGCCCAGACCCACACTGTCCACTATGGCTCTGGAGTTGTCCATAGCTTCAATTCCTTCCGAACTCTTGGATGTCTTGTAGAACCAAACCAGCATTCTGGAACTCTAAAAGAGAAGCATAAACGTGGTTTCGTTTATTTTTGATATTCAAAAAATTTCTCAAAATATCCAAAAAAATGCCCAAAAAATTATATTTCGTTTTTAAAAAAATTGCTATATGAATTTTATTTCGATTTACTCAAATAGACTTCAGTGAGCGCAACAACGCATCGAATTAGAAACAAAATATCGCAGCTACATTAATTAAAAGAAGACAAACGATTAGTAACTGACCGTGATAACTGTTTGTTCCTCGTTCATATTAATATCCCTCTCATATTTCATTCCAGAAGGACGTTGTAGGAACAAATTGAGCAGCCGAATAAACTCGTCAGCATCTTTTGGACGACCTGCAAAAAAAAACATTCTAATAACATCATAAACCAGTAATTTAAATAGCCATTTATGATCCAATTTTCAAGGTCAAACTTCTCGCATAGATAAAAACGATCAGACAGATTCTTTCCTTAACATTACAGTTTTATGAATTTATATTACAATTTTATTAAGGTTAATGGCCATGTAATGATGCAGATAGTTCTATGCTTTTCAAGGCCCATGGTTGATTATACATGAGTCTATTCAAAAAGATATCGCTCAAAAGGAGGTTTTTTAAGAATAGGTGAAATTGCAATTTCATATACTGCATGCAAAAAAACAACGAGTCACTCAAACAATGGCCAGCTGTTGCTTCAAACATGTCATTTCAGATCTCGCAATTGACGTGCGATTGATTTGTACGAGCTACGCTCTTCTCTTACTGGTAAACTTTGACACAGGCGAAGTTGCACTTCGCACACACAAGCAAAAGTATGACCGAAAACGCAACTGGGAAAAACTGAATGAGTAATTAGCCTAATTGTTGTGATAAACTTATTAAATAGTTTCAGAGACGATAGATGATGGAAAACCAAATGCAGGAGAGCGAAATGCAGACAAATATTGTGGCGGAGACGCAAACTGAGAACAACGCGGAGGATCAAACAATAACGACCGAGGAGCAAACAATTCCAGTATTGAGATACAAGGATCAGACGCCATCCACACCAGTCAGAAAAGGAGAAAAGCGACAAAAAATTGATCTAAGTCCACTAGACTCTATTATTGAAGGAGGAGATTTTTCAAGGACCATCTCAGACACCATGGAAGAAAAGATGAAAGCAATAATTCCCGAAATTGTTCAAAAAATAAAAGAAAGTTTGAAAACGACATTCGAGGAAATGCTCAACAAAGCCATAGGAGAAGCAAAACTGGAAGTAAAAAACGAAGTGAAAAGACAGATGGCGTGGCAAAGTCGAGAAATGACCCTCAAAGCTTTGTCCGAATCAGAAGTGATTGAAACATATATTAGAAGAGAAAACGTCCGGATAATGGGAATTCCAGAAAACGCCACAAACGACAATCGCCAAAATTGGGAATCAAGTGACGCCACTACAGTAAAGGTGATCGATATTGCAAATAAAGTGGGCAGTAACCTGGAAAAAAGCAATATCTCAATTGCCCATCGCCTTCCTACCCGATCACAAGGACCGAGGCCTATTATTGCCCGATTCGCTAATAGGAGCTCAAGAATTGATCTTTTAAGAAATAAGAAGAAATTCAAAGACATCGATGAACTGAAAAATGTACGAATATTTGAGGATCTAACGCTGGCAAGAGTGAAGTTTTTTAATATGATGAAGACAGATACGAGAATTGAAAATGTATGGACAAGAGAGGGAACAATAAACTACAAACTAGCTGGAGATTCAAGGGTGCAGACTATCAAGAGATTGTTTGAGGGAGGGTTGAAATTGAAGTATCAATTAGCTGATCTAGAGCAATGCTTTGTAACTAACTAACAACCAAAATTGAAAAAAGCAGGTGCTAAAATTGATACAATGCCAATTAGTGTGCTACTTATAAATGCTAGATCGTTAAAAAAACACAGCGAAGAATTAGAAGCGCTAGTATATAGTCTGGAGTCACCGCCTAATATAGTAGCTGTCACTGAAACATGGCTAGATAAAGAGGATGATGAAAAACTATATAAGTTAAGTGGATACAATGTTGTATCCAAGCCCAGGCCAACAAGAGGAGGAGGAATCTTGTTTCAATCACTAAAAGAAGTTAAAATAATTAAAGTTTTGGATTGTTCCATTGATGAAAGCCTTATGCTAGAACTGAAAATAAGAGGAAACAAAGTAATTTTCCTGATGATATACAACCCACCAAGGAATAACAAATTGGAGTTCATTGAAAAACTGGATGAAATATTGGAGAGCTTGCAATACTTAAATTGTGAAGTCATTGTGTGTGGAGATATTAATATAGATAATAAGAAACATAATTCAGCAAAAGCTAAATACATCGATGCAATAGAATCAAACGGATTCAGTCTTTTAAGTTTTTCACCCACAAGGGTTGAAGAAATTTCAGAAACATGTTTAGATCATTTTATTACAAATGTTAGTGATTCAATTGTGAGTGTGTTAACTCATCAAAATTTTGCAGATCATTATCCGGTTATAATGAAATTCAATAAAGACAGTTCAGATAATGATAATGAAGCAATCCTGGTAAGAGATACGTCTTTTCTAAAGAGTGCGGAGAAGGTTCAAAATTTCAACTTCGTTTTACTGCATGAAATGAACAATTTATCATTGAAGGAAAATGAAAATGTAAATAAAACTTTTTCAAGGTTTCACAAAACGCTTATTAAAGTTTTGGACCAATTTGCCCCAATGATCAAAAAAGTTAATAAAACCACCAAGTGTCCTCCGTGGATATCAAATAAAATTAAAAACCTCATCACTAAAAGAAATAAGCAGCATCATTTGTTGGTGCAAAGTAAATATAATCACTTGATTAAGCTGCGGTATAAGGAATTAAATGAAAGAGTTAGATCAGAAATCAGAAGGTCTAAAAAAAATTTTTATATGAAGAAATTTCAAACATGTATTGGCGACTCCAGACAAATATATAAGTTTTTAAATTTGTTAAAAGGATCGAATGGAAGTAATAGAGATGTCAGTGATATTATTAGTGAAAGTGGCGATAGGCATACAGATCCACAGACAATTGCAAACGACTTCAACAACTTTTTTGGACAAATTGCAGATAAATTGGTGAAACAGTTATCAACTCCTGAATTAGAAATTAGAATTAAGGAGCCAATTGTATCAATATACCTAAAACCAGTTAATGAAAACGAAATTGCCTCAATTCTATCCGGTTTAAAATCAAAAGCCTCCGTAGGGCTAGATGATGTTAGTAATAATATTCTGAAAGCATGTGCGTATGCAATTATACCAAGCTTAACAATACTGATCAATGCTTCCATTAAGCAAGCAATCTTTCCCACTGAGTTATCCCAAGCAAAAATACTGCCATTTCACAAGGATGAATCCAAATTAGATATGAACAATTACAGGCCAATTGCTTTGCTTTTGACGTTAGGTAAAATTTTCGAACGTGTGATGTTCAACCGAATATATAATTATTTAGAGCAATTTAACTTCATATACTGTAAACAGTTTGGATACAGAATCAAACACAACACCATTGATGCCATCGCCGAGGTTACCGAAAAATTGCGCCTTTCAAATAAGAAATTCATTCCATCAATATTCCTTGATTTAAAGAAGGCCTTTGATACTCTAAATCATGATATTCTAATTAAAAAATTGCCATATTATGGTCTTGTAGGTAAATGTCTACAATGGATAGTGAGCTATTTGTCAAATCGTAAACAATGTGTAGAGATATCTGGTGTGCGATCAAATTTTCTAACAATGAACAGCGGTGTTCCACAAGGATCCATTTTAGGTCCACTTCTCTTTCTTTTATATGTCAATGATCTACCAAACGTTGTCAATAACTCGGAAGTATACTTGTTTGCCGATGATACCACTTTAGTAGCAACAGATCGATCACTCGAAAAACTGAGTGATGACTTTAATGCAGTTGCGAAATGGCTTGCCGCTAATAGGCTCTCACTTAACATGAAAAAAACAGTTCAAATAAATTTCACTAGGAAAAACGCTTCTAATGAAACAATATTATATGATGGCAAAAACTTATCGTCAGAAATATATTGGAAATACTTAGGTGTTAACATTGATTTCAAACTAGGATTTTCTAATCATATTGATTTTGTCAGAAAAAAATTACGAAAACAATGTGGAATAATTGCTAAAACAAGGCATTACGTGCCGAGCTCTGTTATGTTTAGGTATTATGAATCAAACATTAGGTCTATCATTCAGTATGGAATTTTAGTGTACGGATGCACAAGCTACAATACATTACTTCCGCTTTTTGAATTACAGAAAAAAAATTATCCGACTCATTTCTTTTCGAAACAATTGCGAAAGCGTGTCAGATATATTTGTTAAGCACAAAATACTTACAGTTCATGAATTGTATATTTATGAGTGTTTCAAGTTTCTATTAAGGTCACTATCGAACCTGCATTCAGAAAATTATCTCAACTCGCTTTTTACTTTTGATAATTCTATTAAAAGAACCAGACGATCGGAAAAGAATTTACTGAAAATTTGTTAAGCCAAAATCCCGAATAGAAAACCACTCTTTAACTAAACGGGGAACCAAACTTTTTAATATTTTTCAGGAAAACAGAATTATGCCAATTAATTCGCAGTCTCTAAATGCAAGCCAGGTGCTTACGGTAGCTCACAAATTAAAGTATTTATACATTTTAGGAAATAATGAGTTAACAAATTCTATTTTCGATAAATAATCACAGAATGTCTTATCAATAGTACCATATTTTTTATTTACCAAAAATTTTACCCTTTGGTTAACCTGTATCAGACTTCAATTATGGGCTGCGAATCCATGCTGAAAATATGAAGCTCCAAATCCTTGTAGTTTTTGAGATAATCGCATTTTTTGAAAAAAATGAAATTTCCAAATTACTTAGAAAAAAAAAAAAAAAAAAAAAAATTCTTTTTCAATTTTTTATTACGATCCTTGGTTTTAACTGATGCTTACTAAGCTAAGCTGCAATAATGATCCGGATTCTCTAAATAAACTCTCGAAAAAAAATGTTTCGAAAGGAGTGAAAAAAAAACTAATTGAAAAAATTTTCATTTTTTTTTTATTATTTTTTTTATTTAAATACTTTTTTATCTATAGGTATTATACTTTTCGTGTCTTACTACTACCAGGGTAGACGTCAAGCGGGCAATTATTATGCCCTTGGTCTATCCTCTTCAGATATATTATACAAAATGTCAGATAAATTCAATGATGACTATTAAAAATGTGTTTCTTCATTTTCTGTATTTTTGCATTTAATTGTCTGAAGAAATAAATTCTTTCTTTCTTTAAAACTTTGAGTCTACAAAAATTCTCAAGTGACTCACGACAATTATGACGCATTAAGAGTACCAGTCAATTAGTAAAAAAAAGAAATTTACCAACTAGAGCAGTCTATAGAGCAGTAATAACATGAAAAAATTAAATGTAAAAAAAAGATTTTTTTTTAATTTCAGATTTTTAAATTTTTGTGAAAATCATTCCCCCACATGCCATATTAAGTACGAAGTGATAAATTTCGCTCCTAATAACAAATCAATTATGGTAAATAAGCTTCCCTGAACCAATTTGGAACGATTTCCATGACGGATTAAATCTTCGCTTATGCGTTAATAGCGCGAAATATATCGCGCGTTAATGGTCCCAAATTGGCCAAAATGGCAATCTTTAAACCCTCATAACTTTACGAAAAATGATTACAGGTAAAAAATCTTTCCAAATTTAAGCTCAGCACAACAATACTTTTTGAAATATATTTTAAAAATCCCGTCAAAAATGGCTAGTGAAAAATTCGAAATTTGTCTGAAAAAAACCCACCCCGAGCACAAATATTCTTCGTTACTTTCGTTATGAAAGTCGGAACAATAATAGTCTGTGTTAAAATCCTTAGCATTAAACAACTATTAAGCACAGCCATTGATTAAAATGAAGACTGAGCTTGGAAAAAAAGGAAGTTCAATTTATTACACAAGCTATGCTATGTAATAAATGTGTAATAATTGTGTAATAAATGAGTGTTACGACTGAAAACATAGACCTAGCGTTCAACTCCCCTAGTGGGAAAAAAACTAATCAAATAGGAGTTGCTGTAATGTATGTCCTCAACTTCTTACGCTTGCTATCTGTTGAGTCTATGACAGATGCATCAGTGGTCTGATTGAGCCAGCCATAGTATGCAGTGAGCCAGAAGTCGATCCTGCTGGAGGCAATCTGAGGCATCGCTCCCAGCTCTTCTGGCAACCACAGAAGTTTCTCGTCATTCGCATAGTAGTCCACTGCTCCTATGAATTGACAAGCAAATATACTTCGAAAATTGCAATCAAACAATTTAAGGACAATTAAATGGCAAATGACTTTTTTCGAGACTTATTTATATTGTTCAATTTGGCTGGAGAAATAAACTATGCATAGAAAAAAAGTACCTCAAACTGTTTTGACAAACTAAATCCCATGTATATTTTCTGGCTGTAGTTTCGTTAGATTTTTGGCTCGCGAGGGATGGCATAGACAGAATTAAAGCCATCCCTCGCGAGTCAAAAATCTAAGGAAACTTTACGACACAGAAAAAACTCTTAGAAACTCTTAACCATTTCGTCCATTCTGTTAACAAACCATTTCGTCCATTCTCAAATTCCAGAAAAGTCTAGCACATGATTGCAACTCTGTTGCTAATCGCAAGGGTAATCAGTCAGACTTCGAGAAGAACAAATTTGCGATATTCTCTTCGACCTCTTTTTCCCTGAAAGAACCCAAGAAAGCGCGTGTACTTGCCGAAGAAAACGAACGCCTCGTCTCCGTCGCTTTGGAAGTACTGCTTGGATATCTGGATGTAGTCGTAGAAGTAGTTGCCCTCCGGGATGAACCAGTCCTCCTGGTAGTCCTGTTCTATCTGCACAGTTCCCGCCAACCCAATTGCAAACAGCAACAGAGCAACCACCACAACCACAATCTAAACCAAAATCACACCGGTTTCATCAAATCATGACTGTCGACCTCTTTGACGGGAGGATGCCGATTATGATGTAGCCTCAGCCCAGTGAGCTTGTTCTGTTTGGGTTGCATTAACTAAGTAGATGTTTTCAGCTTTAATTAAGGTTTTGATTTCATGGCATTATCAAGTTGTTTTGATAATATTGATAAATATATGCAGACGCTGAATTGGAAAGCAACATGGTTCCTTGAGAGGGCGCAATAATAAATTCTGCTTAAATTATTAGTCCGCGTGTCAGGACATTTGTGTCCCAGACAGAGTAGTCGAAACGTCATGTTTAGAGTTGAGCCCAATTTGAGACAACGATGATGAAATATCGCTGGTCAGAAATTTTGATATAACTCTAGCAGAAAGGGCAATAAAGATAGAAGAAAAGAATCTACACTAATGCAAAACTATTCAAGAAGTGTCAATCCTTGATTCGATAGTGTTGAAAAAGCGAAAATCGAGAAAGCCAAAGATATCATTGGTCATCAGGCTTTTTGAATTGAAAGTCGCAGTGAAGCGGAACTGATCGTAAGTTGTATCAGCACAAATATTAGAATAATTGAAAACCAAAAATTTGATCAGAACGGGCCAAGATGGCAGAAGTAGTGAAAACGCTAACGAAAATCAACTGCGAATCATGATCATACATTTCAACACAAGTCGGAAAAATCAACCTTATGAGAATAAAAAGAAATCAATTTATAACACAGAGGCAAAGCCACGCTTCGCAAACAATAGCGAGAACACGACAATAAGCAGCTCTATAAAGTGCAATAAGAAAAAGTAGAAATAAGCATCGAATTGGTAAAAATTCGGCTACATTAGATCTCCGACCTACGGCGACCTAGAGAAATTGAGTCTCACGCACTAACCACGGACGCTTAATAATCAACACACACTAACCACAAATAAAACAAAGAACAGATGCGAAAATGAAATTTCCAATGCAGCAGATCCTGATTATAGCAAAAGTGCCACCACATGCGTGAACAGTTTTAATGAACACTTTTGTTTCAGAGTTAAGTTAGAAAAAAAGGTTCGCACTAATACATTACGCTGCTCGCAAGTGTAAAAAGAGCTGCATTAGTTCGATCTCATTCAAGGGATGCATCTCGTTCAAAAATACAAACGATGATGAGCTGCAGTATATAAGGCCCCAGATGAAGCAGGACTAAAACTCGAGTTCTTATTCAATGAGAGAATTACACCTGTAAACAACGAAAGCGTGCGGTATTCTCATGATGGAGGGACCCAACGATAGAAAACTTTTAACCTATCAAAATCGCTAGACGCTCCTATTAACTACATGATTTTTGCACATAATCGAAGTCTTTATTAACATAAAATGAATAAAATTTTGCTGTACAATTCAATTCGTGCAGATATGCAAAAAATTGTTCTATTTTTCATTTTTTTAAAAATCTGTTTGAAGTTTTTTTCCAATACCCGACTTCGCTCCTGAATTTATTCACTGGCCTGGATTTTTTTGGTTTCTTTGAGATGTTCCCAATTTCTTTGAAATTTTTGACTACTCAATTCTGTTGGGCTGAAAAAAGTGAAAACTAATTTTAAACATTCGGCCCTCCATCATGAGGTACGTCACCAGTGAAAGCTCTTCAAACCAACGAGCAGCTGCTGCAGCTACAAAAACTAACAGCATGTGAAGCTTCTTAATATTCTAAACGAGGCGAAGCTGCACATCACAAACACAAGAAATTATGCGCAAAGAAATTGCATCAATAAATTTTTAGGTGCAAGGAAAAAATACTGAGATCTGATAAATAAAAGCCCTCTAGGGAACCACATCTCGAAGCTTCAAAAGCCACATCAATAGCAACTATTAAAAAAATACCCAGGCTATTATAATGTCAACACTATTTAGCCAAAGTAAAACCAAAATGAACACTATCTAATGCGAGTTTGATTAGAAAAGACGACTCCTAACTCAAGCTCACATGTGTAATCAGCGATATGTTTTTGAAACATCTTGAAGAACTAGAAGCGCTTTTAGCCAGTCTTGATTCAGAACCAACTTTTCAAACAGATGCGAAGCGGAGCTTCGCAACGCTTGCGATGCAAAAAACACATGGCGCAACAAAATAGTAAATGAAAAAAAAAACAGAAGTCACAAATTAAGTTGAAAAAAATAGTTGAAAAAACTTGAGAAATAACAAGTACAAAAACTCCCAAGTTGGAATCGGAGGAAGTTTATAAACAGTCATTTAAAAAATGGAAATCATTTAAAAATTTCATTACTTTCAAAACCTACGACCCATCCAAACTGAAACACATAATCGCATACGAATATACTTTACCCTCAAAACAACGCAACATAAGTTGACTAAGTCGATGGAACATAAACTGAAACTGTCCATATATTTTTCAAAACAATTGAAAAAATCAGACCTGGTAAATTTAAAAATTATTATTCTTTCAGTTATAGCAAAAACTGTTTAATTTGGAACACAACCCAATGCTTTAAAAATTTAGCCAATAAAAACCCAACCAGATAAAAAATAGTTTAAAAAAATCAAAAACCAAACCGACAGAAACTAGGACGAAAACCACGAACACGAAAAAAAACACGGAAAATAAACCGATGAAAACTAGGAAGCCAAAATAAATTGATTTTTTTTTGAAAAGACAATTTCAACCTGAAACAAGCTTTAACTAAATACTTAATTAAATGATAGTAGTTCATTTGAATTCTCAAGAAATTGAGCTGGCAGATGAATGAGTCCAGGAGATGAAAGACTCCTGTTTACAAGCTAATTACGGGAAAAAGTCTAGTACCTAACGCAATACCCTTGCTTATTGCGAGGGTAATCAATGAATTCAAAAACAAAGGGAAACTAGAGAAAAAAATAATTGAGCCTTCTGAAAGATTAAAGAAACTTAATTGAAATCAATAGATTTAATAGAACTATCAGAACATCATAAATATATATTTTGAGACAACCTTTTACAATATACCCTCTTGCATTATTTATAGCCAAAAACAATATGCAAAAGCTCTCAATAAGTTACAGAGGATTCAGTGTTGAATTTGTTGCGAAAAAAATTTAGTTGAAGTTTAAATGAACTCATTTATGAGCTCAAAATTTTAAATGACCTCAGTTTTGTAAAAAGGTACATCGCTTTTAAGATCCATACATCTTACAAAACACCATTATTTCGAAAATTGTTTTAAACTGATTCAGGTCTAATCTGAGCTTATCACTCATGTCTTGAGCTGTTGCCTATTCTTTTATATTATTGATTTCCGGAGTCAGTATGCAAACTTAAACCTCCTCTCACTTGATCGCTGGTTACTATTGCATGGGCGTTGGAAAACCGCAGTCTAACCCTCCACTCTTTTGCTTTGCGGGTGTTATGGAGATTATAGGGACATGACACGGTTAGTAGAGGCAGAACCATAAACCGTACAAATTCTCCACGAGTCGAAGTGGAGATTCGCAACACTTGCGATGCAAATCACACATTGCGGTACAAAACAGTGAATGAAAATAAAAAGAGTCAAAAAAATTCTCAAAAATTATGGAAAAAATTTTGTTGAAAGAATAATTTGCCAAAAGTTGAAAAAATACCGCAACAAAAAATTCACAGAGGCGAAGTTGCGCTTCGCATACACAGAGAAAAATATGACTGATAATGCTACTGGGAAAAACTGAATGAGTAAAACTTTGAGTCTACAAAACTTCTCAAGTGACGCACGCCGATTATGAGTCTACATAATTGCTAAGTGACGCAAGCCAATTATGATGCATTAGCAGTACCAGGCAATTTAAAAAAAAGAAATTTACCAAATAACACGACTCAATTTACAGTGCGGACGCATTTTAACTAGTATACGAAAAATTTCATTAAGATATCCCCCCTTAAGTGACCAACCGTAGATTTTCCCCTCAAGCAGCGATTTAAACTTGAAAATTAATTCTGTGTAATGTATGCATTTCGAACGAACGCGCTCATAAAATTAGTTGTCACAATTTATATGTGGGGTTGCATTTGAAGGCTGTTAATAACCTAAGCTAACGTAATTTTAATCAATTTTCTCCAAATAAACTTAATTTACTATAACTTAATTTACGCTTTGTGATATGTGTATAGATTGAACTGCTTACTTTTACAGGTAGAAGAGCTAGAACTGTGGTTGCAATGTGGTCGAAGAATCTGTAGAAGAGAGGCCTCTTGCTGCACTCATTGCGAGAGTAATCAGAGGGGAGTTTGCAGCAGAACAGACATGCGTTTCTGTTGGCTTTTTCCCTTTTTTGGTCATAAGTGAGGATGCCGGTGAAGAAGAAGAGGGTGACGAGGAAGACACCCACTATGCCGAATGCAGAGAACAAACAGAAGGATCTGAGAGAGGGGATAATCTGCAAACAAAAACCACACTTGATACCAGGTGGACCCTAACCCACAGCACTCATTTCAACAACTTCGCCGCTCTTTCCCGTTATAGCCTCCCAACAAATTATAGCTCTTCCCGTGACCAGACATTTCCGTTCCGAAAGCAGTCATTTCCGGAACTGACTGTTTTTGGGGCCGAAATGACTGGGAGTCAGCCCATCCCCCGTTATACAAAACATTAGTATGATGCAGCTATAGCTTATAGGTACCAAGCTGGTGACCGGACTACAATAGGTCTTTGCGATAAAGCAGCATAATCGCGTAACCAACTGAAAAGCAGCTCGTTTGTATAATTTCTATCTTTATTTTACATTACTTCAGCTGAAATGCAAAAGCATCATTACCTCAAAAAAAATTACAATTCAGCAACAATAGCCGGTTGATGTCCAATTAGCACAGTACTGTCCAACCATGGCTATCTTTTTTTTCGGCGGTGGGAGGGGTTGTGGTGGGCAAGCGATAAATTAGAAGGTCTAAAAATTATTTAAATTGATCTTTTGAAAAAAAATCAGCGGCTCAGCAGAGACGTTGAGTGCCAGTTCACAACTTTCCTCGACACTAAAAACACGTTCAACATTTTCTATTGCAATTCAAAAGTCTTCAACATGACAAATGATTCGACCGCGTCCGACGATTATGTGTGGTAACGGTTGTTGCGTTGACAGAATGCCCGAACACCTGCTGTAGGAAGGAATGGATGGATTAGAAAAAGGAGGGCAGCTTACGGTGGATGCTCCGATGGCGAAAGCGGAGAAGTCAGTGAGTGAAGTGATGAGGATGGAGACTCCTGCATGTTTCACCATGAGAGCAATCTTCTCACTCACTTCGAACCCCTTCTCCTCACTGCTCAGGTTGTCATAGGCAGCCACAAACACAAACATGTTGTCCACTCCGATTCCTACACACAAACACAAACACAAACCAACATCAACTGCCACTCAGGAAAGAGACCAGAAGCCACATTTTATCATTGCTCGATGCAGCTGATCAGGGAGAGCACAACACCCCCCCCCCCCATGCATAAAGATAGGCTAATTCTTACCACTTCGATATCCAAATACTAATACATAGGTTGCTGACTCTATGCGCTACCGCCTACCTTAATGCACAGGAGTCAACATCGAGCGTCAACTACTTTCATAGTCATTTAAAGAGCATTAAGATTTTTTGGATTGAAAGCTGTTAGTTGCTTTTAGGGGCTTTTCAGCCAGGTTACTCTGTGTAAGTGGATGAATGCAGTACCAAAGAACAAGACGAGAGTGATTTTAAAATAAACATTTGATCGGAAGAGAAACCCCTTCGGTTGAATAAAAACAGTCATAATTGAAGATTGGACATCAGAAAAATCACCTTATCCAACTCTCAGCTGAAATGCATTCACACGATTATTCATGTTCCCACTATAATGGGATAAAATGAACAGACACTTTGACGACCTCAAAGATTAACCTATTTAAAAGCCACATGGGGCTCCAGAAAGAACCAAGCACGTTATCTTCTCTTAATTGAAATATATTTCAAGCTTGTTCTCCATGTCTCTGGATCTTATCGAAGGTTTAGAGTTAGACTAGAAAGACGCATCCACATTCAATCACTTCTAACTGCGGCTGATGCCAGAGTACACTGTGTAACTGTAGTACTATGTGGTGTGGTGTGGTATGTGTTTACCTAGCAGTAGGAATGGGAGGAGTCTGTTCAGGGGTCCAGCTGCGAATCCGAGGAGGGAGGAGAATCCCACAGAGAAGGCCATTGACATCACGATGCACACTATTCCACCCAACGCCACCAAGCACTAAAACACAATCATGAAACTTCATGCATCTTTCCAGTGAGTTCCTTCAGAAATGGGAAAACATGGAGCCAACAAAGGCAACAATATCAAGTGTACTCGATAACTCACATCTGATAACTATGAAAACAGACACATTCGAAAGGAAATGCTGAAGAATCTAAGATATGCTCTTAAATTTACACATGGTTCGAGAGCTACAGAAGAGACGTACCTTGCTCTCTAGGAAGTTGAGATTGCCGAGGTTAATTGTGAGGTAAAGTATGACTAGGATGTATCCCACTCCTAGGAACCGCAGGTCTCCTTTGATGGTGCCTCCCCCGATGTCACTGAAGCTCCTCACTGCCAGGTAATACACAGAGTAGCCTTCGATTCCCTCTGAACAAGTGTCAAGAAACCGCTGCTCCCACTCAAGAACGTACGGCTTAGAAACAAAATCCACTCATGCAAATCAACAATCCTCGATTTAGATCCAACTACATAATAGACTAATTTTGATGATTCATTGAAAATGATTTTTTGTTACTACTTCCAAGATTCCTCCTATTAATGACCAATCAGTAAAATGCTGATTTAAATAGTTTTTCTCAGACTGGGTTAAGATTAGACAAACTGAACGGAACAAAGTTGGCTTAGAATTTAACCAGAATTATCATGGTTCAATTTTTTTGCGAAAATCGAAACTATTTTTCACCCCAAAAACTGATTATTTTGGCTTTTCTTAGTTGATCAAGTATAACGCTTAAAGTAGCAAGTTAGTTGATGAGAAGGTTACATCAAAAGAATCCTTTTACACAGCAAAACAAAGTTCTAGGAAAGTAAAATCTCCAAAAATCTTATTTTAATATAAAACTGAAAAACTTTGCTCAAAAACCAATTTAACACACATTTTGCGCAAAATTTTAGAGATTCTACCTTGCCCGAATTTTGTTGGACTGTGTAAGAGGCTTCTTTTGATATAATTTTCTTATCAATTAACTTGGTAGTTTAAGCATTAATTTTTATTAACTAAGAAAAGCCAAAATGACCCATTTCTAGGATAAAATTTTAGGTTCAAAATGGTGCAATTTAGAAATAAATTGCACCATGGTAATTTTGGTAAAGTTCTAAGCACTGTTTTGTTCACTTTTGTCTAATCTTCACCAAATTTGAATTAAAAAATGCGTTTAAAGTTTGCAATGATGTGTGGATAATTGAACATGAGCAGTGTATTTATGGAAGCTGTTTAAAGTATGCTTTAAATTTCGTCGACATCATGTTGTGTGGCTGGTTGGAGAAATAAATAGTTGATGTTTCGTTTTGGAATTGCATGATGGAAGTGCACATCTTAATACAACTGTTGTTTCGGGGCTAGTAGTGAGTAGTGGGAACATTGTGAGTGCATTAACCTCTGGATTGAGTCTGTTCTCGTAAGTCTGGATGAAGTATGTCATGGACATTGCCTCTGCACTTTCTATCTCTGTCTCTGTCTGTCCCCCACTGGCACTGCTGGACACCTCCACTCCTCCCAGGTACTGCACCACATCCACACTCATGCCCATCCTACTCGATCCACTGAAGAGAACAACACAACAAAACAACTTCAACAGACCACGTCTCCAATTCACAGATCATTGAGAAATAAGAGAGAGAAATTACACTTTTCTTTTTTCCTCTTAATTAAGGCTTAAACGGTTTGTTATCTTGTTGGCCTAAACATCATCTTTAAAGGACTAATGAGCACAGGGGCGGATTTAGGCGTCCGCCCCCCCCCCTCAGGGATTCGAACCCCTGCCAACCGAAAGGGTCTCCCTTTGGTACTTTTTAAGAAATCCGTTCTTGGCCGAACGACCCTAAAATTTTTCTAAAGGCGCCTTTAGCGCCAATATATACTAATTTTGAGGGGGAGCGCGCGCCAAAAAAACGCATTTTTTGTCAAAATTTTCGAAAAAGTGCCCAAAAACAGCTTTTTTGACCTGTTTTTTCAAAAAATTGCCTGCGGCGCAGATAAATTGGCCGAAACAGGGTCTTTTTACTGCTTTACGAGACCTCGGAAAATCAATCTGATCGACCTAAAAAAAGGTCGTCAAAATTTTCGAAAATTTTTTGAAAATCCGCCCCCCCCCCCCCTCGAGAAAATCCTAGATCCGCCCCTGAATGAGCACATGCGTTGCTTTAAGACCTGATAACAAGAAAGATTGCATAACAGAAAACAATTGATAAGCAAACATAATAAAATTTCAATCTAGATTGGAGCCAGAGTGAACTTACCTTGACTTGGATTGGTGGATAGCAGTCAAAATTTGCTGCTTGGTCAGTTTCTGGATGGTTGCTTTGTCATACTGCCACAACTGCAGAATGGACATCTGCATGCACTGAGGTCCCGCGTGGTAGCACACTTGAGCAAAGCTCAGATCAACTGTCGTTCCGTTCTCACCCTCACTCTGCACCGTGATGTTCTTGATGCTCTCGTCCAACTCCACCGCCCTGGTCAGTGCCTCGGGAGTGAGCACATCCCCGCCATCTGCAGTTATGATGACGCGTACTACCCGCAACATAGCCGGGAACCACTGCTCCGACATCCTCGCATCGCCCACCGCCCTAAAAGGAGGAGGTAGAGTTAGAGTCGAAATCAACCACATTCTATCTGATTGGGATGAACAAGAACAGTATTGTTGCACATATCAACAAGTGTACCCGTGACACTAAGTTAGAAAGTTCAGAAGTTACTGAATGTGAGTTACAATGACACTTCAGATGTTTCATGAGAAAAGCTGCAGCAAATAATGGCAGACTCCACATAGAGGAGTTCAAAGGCACTTGAAGGCATTGCAAAAGATGGGCCGATGTAATGTGCATGAAGAGATGGTCGTAAATAGCCGATACACGACTGTCTGGATATATGCTCATTTACCCTATGGTACAAACGATGTTGTGTGTCGGTCCAATAGAAATAGACTCAAAACCCGCAATTGGACAGCAATACTAGTAGGTGACACCTCAACGTAGCTTACACGATGTAGAAAACGATAAAGGACGAACAGCTGAAGTTCGATCAATGTATTTTTCGGATAATCGAAACTGTCTAATTTCACAACTCAGAGCGGAACTGCTGTAGCCACGTTAATCGCGGCACCTTGTTGATCGGGTAATTTCCTGATAGAAACCAAGCCCTGAGGATGGAAGCGAAACCGCTCGCTAATACAACATGTATATCAAAAAAAAATATATGACTGTTCGCGAAACAATGTTTGATGTGAAAACGTACGTTTGTCGCATTGTTCATGATAGACTGACGCCTCAAATCCGCTTAGACATTTACTCATTTTCATAGACATTAAGCACCAATTTTTTTAATTGTCACAATTAAACAGAATTGATTGACGAAAACGGTTGAGTCTGGCTCCAAAATTTAAGAAGCACTCTTTGAAATGGAATGATAAAACTTTTTCTTCAACATAGCGCTTGTAAAAGTGATAAAACTTTAATATCTCTACTAAAATTTGAAATAAAGGTGGCCAAGGAAAAAATTGACAAATAAGGGTCCCGAATGTGAATGCATGGATACACCATTAACCGTACTAACTGACTGTACTGGGGAATGTAATTAACATGCCAGCAGACACCACAAACTGAAACAATTTCTCCTCCCTGTTCAAAATACACTCGAAACTTTCCAGTCTCTCAGAATGGCCAATTGAGTCAAACAAAGTTTCCAGAATGACTTCAGTTGTCTCGTGCATCAAACATCAAACGAAATCATTATGCACTTTACTTTAGAAAAATATTAACGAGAAAAACTCATAGTTATAAGTTAGTAATGCAATTGAAGCTGGAGGTGCATGCACCTAATCGATTGTTTGCTTTGAAAATATACTTCATTCATGCCGGAGGAAACTTTACCCAAAACCATAGTGCTCTCTCACCTAAGGACGGGATTAACCGCTTATTCAGGGCAGATTCCTCAGGTTTGGCTTAGTACTTTTCGAGAAAAGTGAAAAGGTTCCAAATTTATAAACGTTTCTCTACTTAAGTATAGGAAAATCCCCTTACGCAGGCAAAATCACCACAAACTGATCGTTCGATTAAATCTTTCTTGTCAGATTTGGCAGGGTAGTTTTCCAGAATAGTGAAGAATTGAAATTTCCAAAATCGAAAGGCCATAATTTTTTAACAGTAAATAGGGCATAGCCGCTAGCGCAAAAAAAATAATTTGCAAAACTTTTTGCACAACTATTCGATTGACCCCTTGCACATCTCTTCGATTGACCCCCTAAACTCATTGTAGGAATTTGTCGAACAATAAGACAAAAGTTTCCGAAGAAACTGTCAGAAATTCAAAAAATTGACTTTTTACAAGCCCAACACTATTTTTCTACATTATGCAAGGCGGTAGTAGTTTATGCAGAGAAAAATCCTAGCTCTAAGGGTGTAACTTTTTTTCTATGTAACTTTTTTTAATTCGGGCGTAGCGGCTGCTTATACAGGGGAGATTCCCGCTACCTTTTATTTCGATTGAATATCAGATTTGACAGGGTTATTTAAAAAAAATGGGTTAAGTAATCCCAAAAATGGGTCATACTTAAAAAATTAGTAAACTTGTCAACCCCAAATTGGACTTATCAGTGGCTCTAAGAACAGACCTTAAAGGCAAACCAGCTATGTTATGACAGCAAAACATAAATGTGAGCTAGTCTTCCTTCAGCATACAGCATGATTTCGTGTGATGAGCCAGGTTCCACCAGCAGCAGAAGAGCAACGGAAATTTGCAACTCTGACAACGCAGAGGTTCATCTTCAGCACCCATAGAAGGCAGCTGATAACGCAAGGTTTTCGCAGAAACAGAAGCAAATCGAATCTCGATAATGAAGAGCCATAAACTAATCTTCGAAGAGTTCGATGAACTCTACAAAAAAGCGTTGTACAAAATCTATGCCGATATCTACGATCAAAAAGAGGACTATAGAAAAATCATAAACTATCAATAAAACACGAGGAAGCACAAATGGAACAGAAGGAATGACGCAGAGGATGGGGCAACAATCCAACGCCAGCAATCCTAATATACGTGAGTTCCAACTGTTTTTAATTCCCGAGGATACCAAAAACTTAATCCTGGGATCTAGCATTACAGCGCGTATCAGAACCTAAACTTCTTCTATTATACCTAATGCTTCTATTATCCATTCTCACAGGGGTAGCAGTACCGAGGAAAAATCATAGTTTTAAAAAAATATGCTTGTTCGGACTTTGATAACAACGCGCAGGGCTACTATCGTTAAATCCAGTCAGGGTTTTTTCAAAAATAAGTCTGGTTTTTGACAAATTACTATTTTATCTCGTTCCTAACTGGGAATTTACAATGATAGTAATCTGTTTCCTAACTAGCTTACTTCTTTTTATGTATTGCGACGAAAGAGATCTTGTTATATATAAGGCTCTTTGAATAAACGAGACGGAAAATTTTTTCCATGGGTTGGCACTAATTCAACAAATAAGCGCTCATGTATGTACTTATAGCCTCTCAAGCGCACTTTATTTTTATTATTATAATTGCTTGATTTATCGTTTTTATCAATCTCATTATCACTAAAAACCATCATTAGGAGGCTAACTTCTGCATGGCTCCGAATCAGACTACTTCGCTCTGGAGACATTCATCCAAAACAAGGTCTGAACATGAGTATCAGAAAAACAACGAAAAAACTCGAAGACTATAAAAGCAACATCAAATTCTTAAACATTAACCGCAGAAGTCTAAACAGGAAAAGGGGCGATCTTAAAGAACTAGTACACAAATGCGGATATAAAACAATTTATGAATTCTCTGAGACATGGTTCAATTATTCAAATGACCAGAACTTATAGACACTCGATAACAGACAGTTAACCGCATTTCGCTGTAATCGATCCGCGGAAGTCAGTGAGAAAAGCACAGGCGGTGGTGTTATGATTCTCATTCCAACAACCCTAAATCCTAAGCTTCGGAAAGATTTGAAATTTCTTAATGAGAAATATGGTAGCATCTGGGTGGATTTCAATACATCCAAAAAAAACGAAAGATCTACCTTGATAAACATCACCAAAAACTCTAAAAAATCTAACAGAACTGAATTTCTTGATGAAATTGCTACATCCATTAATTATGCGCAAGGTAACAACACAAATTTGATACTAATTAAAGATTACGATCTTAACTATCTTGATTATGACGAAGGAGAACCTCTGGACACAATTGTAACGCCATATAACTTAGAAGTTGCGAACAAATCAACACCAACTCATTCCAAATCACTGATTGATTAGATCATTACAAACCTAAGTTCAACGGATCAGTCCAAAAAGGCTCGAACGTTTAATCCACCAATCAACACAGACCAATCGCTAAAATTCTAACTACAGAGCTGAAAAATTGCAAAAACTACCTTTTAATGCACAATCTATGACAAATCAAACTATTCAGAAAAAGATTTCAAGATGGCTCTATCAGAAATTAATTGGGAGCATTTTTATCAGCAAGGCCATCCAGAAGAGATCTTTCAAATAATCAACTCAAATGTAGTTGATTGCATAAAAAAATGCTCGCCACTAAAAACAATTTATATATGTAATGATAATCTAAAAATTAATCTCAACGATCACAATTTGTATTTCACAACTATTCACTTCAAAAAAACCACTGCAACAAAAATGGAAAACCATAAGCGATACTAGCAATTCAAATAACTCTGCAAATAAAATACCACAAATGAGAAACTCGTTTGGAGACTCATTGTCAAAAAACAATGTGAAAGCAGCAAAAAGGAACAAAACTGCTCGTATATCTGGGCAAAGTCCTGAATTTTCTGACTGTCCCTTAATTCATACCGATTATTGAAAACCTTCATTTTGGACATCAAGGTTTGAAAATTTGAGTCGTACGAAATTAAAAAGACCAATTAGCTAGCCTCAACCCAATTTAGAATAATTTTGTTGTGGGGAATGAATAATTCTCCGCACATAAATAACTCGCATTACGTTCTCAGCATTATGAATAATCTCCTCAAAGCGCGTATAAATTAGTCCAAAGCATGGCCAGTTTGGCAATTTTCAAACCCCAGAACTTCAAAAAAAACAATCGGGTAAAACGTGAACTCAAGAAATCGATATCTTTGGTAGGTATAAAAAAATTTGTTGGAAACTATTATTTCGATCGGCGAAAATTGACTGCATAAAAACACCACACCGAGCATAAATACTCCATTTTCTTCAAAATTTGGAACAAATATCCAATCTTAATGCAACAAAACAACCAGGTCCGTCCGATGCTCCGGAATGTCCTCTGATAGACAGCTGCAATGAAATCTATCCTCAAATGACTTTCTTTTTAAACGAATACATAAAACATAAAAATGTTCCTAGATCATCATAATCTACTATGGATGCAATACTTTTACTGTAGTGAAACCTTCCGAAATTGTATGGACAGAAACAAATACGTCGCAGTAGCCTTAAAAGATCTTTCGAAAGCTTTTGATTTGATCGATCATTAAATTCTTAAACTAAAATTAATTAGTCTGGGCTTCTCAGAATCTGCAATTGAGATGATTGGAAACTTCATCAGCAACAGAGAAAAAGACTAAAGTAAATAACACCGAATCGGACGGAATATTACTCCACCAAGGTGTGCCTCAAGGTACAGTCTTAGAACAATTATTCAAAAATTGCAAGAAGTGCAATGTTCACACGATACCCTATTTTTCTGCAATCATCAGAAAATTAACATTATTCTTCAGCATCTGCAAGAATCTTGTCAGAAACTTTTTCGCTACTTCACACAACATGACTTAAAACTAAAATTGACAAAACTTAGCTGATTATTTTCAGCAATAAGCAAAGCCGAAGTGGCCAAAATATACACAGTATACAACGATATGATAAAATTATTATAGAAAACTCACAAGTAAAGTATCTAGGGGTTATGCTTGATCAATACCTTACATTACACGGCGAAGTAAAAAAACATCTTGAGAAAAATGGTCTGGAATTAAAACACTGCAACTAATGAAAAAGCCTCTACCAATCAAGACTCGAATATTAATAAGGAAAGCCTTGGTAATTAGTCATCTACATTACGCATCCATACTCTTCAGCAGAATAACAACACATTTAGCAGTATCACTCGAAAAGAAGCTTAATTGGGCAATTTAGAACTGCTGCAATCGAAATGAATTCGATTTTTCATCAGATCTAAAACTGAATCACAAAATACTACCAGTATCAATGTTCCTCGACTGGAAACTAGAGCCAGCTCTGGAAAAAAAAATTCTACCAGCATATACAAAAATCAAATACAAAAACAGTTGCATTGAAGAAAACAGAAGAACCAAAAAGTGATACTTCCAGGAAAGATTCAATGATCAGATTAAAGCTCCCAAAAATCGATTTTCTTGAAACATCGAAAAAATACATCCTAATATTTTCATATATTTCTGTTGAATAATTCCAATTGACAAAGGAATGTTAAAATAGCAACGTAACAAAACTCACGAAGAGTTAACAAAATCGATCATTCTTTTACAGATTAACTTTGAGCTGAAAAAAAGTTTTGAAGAACCCATACTCAAAACAATTAGCCAAAAGAAGAGGAAAAAAACTGATATAATTAAATTGGAGTAAATTCACAACCAAGTTAAAAACAAATTTGGAGTGGAACAAGCATTTAAAAACCAGACAAGCTCAGTATTTGTCTGTTAGTTGAAGAAAGTACAGATGGAGATGATCACCAATTTCAGTCATTCTGTGCACTAAGTTATTTACGGGAAAAAGTCTAGTACCAGGTTGCAACACTTTTGTCAACCACAAGGGTAGTTATTCCTTGAGGAGCGTTTCGAAACTTTTAGACTTACTTAAGAGTTTCTCAGAATCTGCAATTGAGATGATTGGAAACTTCATCAGCAACAGGGAAAAAGACTAAAGTAAATAACATCGAATCGGACGGAAAATTACTACACCAAGGTGTGCCTCAAGGTACAGTCTTAGGACCTTTAATTTTCAATCTCTATATAAAAGATCTATAAAAACAATTATTCAAAAATTGCAAGAAGTGCAATGTTCACACGATACCCTATTTTTCTGCAATTATCAGAAAATAAACATTGTTCTTCAGCATCTGCAAGAACCTTGTCAGAAACTTTTTCGCTACTTCACAAAACATGACTTAAAACTAAAATTGACAAAACTTAGCTGATTAATTTCAGCAATAAGCAAAGCCGAAGTGGCCAAAATATACACAGTATACAACTATATGATAATATTATTAAAAACTCAAAAGTAAAGTATCTAAAAAGAAAACTCAAAAAAAGAAGTATCTAGGAGTTATCCTTGATCAATATCTTACATTACAGGGCGAAGTAAAGAACTTCTTGAGAAAAATGGTCTGTGGAATTAAAACACGGCAACCAATTAAAAAAACCTCTACCAATCTAGACTCGAATATTATTAAGGAAAGCCTTGGTAATTAGTCATCTACATTACGCATCCATACTCTTCAGCAGAATAACAACACATTTACCAGTATCACTCGAAAAGAAGCTTAGCTGGGCAATTTAGAACTGCTGCAATCGAAATAAATTCGATTTTTCATCAGATCTAAAACTGAATCACAAAATGCTACCAGTATCAACGTTCCTCGACTGGAAACTAGAGCCAGCTCTCGAAAAAAAAAACAATATTCTACCAGCATATACAAAAATCATATTCAAAAACAGTTGCATTGAAGAAAACAAAAGAACCAAAAAGTGATACTTCCAGGAACGATTCAATGATCAGATTAAAGCTCCCAAAAATCGATTTTCTTGAAAAACATCGAAAAAATTCATCCTAATATTTTCATATACTTGTGTTGAATAATTCCAATTGACAAAGGATAAAATAGCAACGCAACAAAACTCACGAAGAGTTAACAAAATCGATAATTCTTTTACAGATTAACTTTGAGCTGAAAAAAAGTTTTGAAGAACCCATACTCAAAACAATTAGCCGAAGAAGAGGAAGAAAACTGATATACTTAAATTGGAGTAAATTCACAACCAAGTTAAAAACAAATTTGGAGTGGAACAAGCATTTAAAAACCAGACAAGCTCAATATTTGTCTGTTAGTTGAAGAAAGTACAGATTGAGATGATCACCAATTTCAGTCATCCTGTGCACTAAAATATTTACAGGAAAAAGTCTAGTACCAGGTTTTGTTAACCGCAAGGGCAGTTAATTCTTGAGGAGCGTTTCGAAATTTTTAGACTTACTTAAGAGTTTCACCATTCGATTAGGTTTACTGTTGAGGAGTCAAAAACCATTCATTTGAATAATGAATCTATGGCAAAATGAAGATTTGAAATAACATGCGGTCCGGGTGAAAGCAATCCTCTCTGCTTTCTATCGATTAACCAACTCTTTTTAAGGGGGGTAAATTCAGAATTGCGTTCTACAGCTAAAAAAAATACTTGGTAGATAAAATGGTTCATACAGCTAAAAAAAGGTTTAAGCTTTTGTTGCGTTTCAATGTGACCTTATTATTATGTTCGTCTTTCGGGTTTCCAAATGAGGTGATCTTTGCGCTATTTCATTAAGGATCAAATAAGCAACTGAACAAAACTTACGAAGCGAAAACAAGGCTGACAATCTTAGAGCAGACACCAGTTGAGCCGAAAAAGATGATTTTATAAAAAAGTGAAGTCCCACCGTACACAACAATGGACAACACTTGCACTTGCAACTACAATGAAATTTGTTTACAGCACAAGAAAAATCAGTGATGTGGCAACAAAGACGACAATCTTTGAGCAGACACCAACTGAACGGAACAGTAGTTAAATTCGAATTTTCATGAAACTGAGCATGTCAGCTGCACAGTGATTCAAATGATTGTGTTAAACTAGTTGTTAACCCAAAAAAAGGCTGAATTCCGATTTGATGACGCTTGCTAATCGCAAGCGTAAACGTCCTGTTCCAGACACGTAACTAATTGTTGTTACCTAGAATTGCTTGGGACCCACAACTTGGATGCATTAGTCTCTTCGTGGTATCTTCTCAGCCCCACCAGTGGAAGGGCAAAGATGGCGAACCCAATCAGAAGAGATGCCCAGGGGTATCTTCCACAAAACCCTCCGATTCTAAAACCATAATTAAAACATATGCACCTTAAATCTTAAGCAAACCTTTTTTGGGGCAGTTTTCTTTGGTTTTTGAGCGTTTCATAAAAATGAGGGGCCAAGCTTTCACATAGCTTTTGGTAGGGAAGCAATCATCTGTCTTGTCTTGTCCCTTGCTATTTTATTTACTCATTTGACGGGGTTAGGCTTCGAGGTATGCAAACTAGCTTCGAATAAGACTGAGTCACGCTTTGAACTCCTTTCACCACTCCCACTGATCAGTCAACCATCAGTAAATAACTGTAGTCGCTCAAAAGCTTCAATTACATTAGGACAGAAAACAATTTAGAGCACTCAATTAAGGCCAAATACAACACTTTACTCTACTTGCCTGTGGAAGACACCTTGAACGAATGACGTAATTCTATCCGAGATTTGTTCGAGAAAGACGAAGTTGCACGCATTGAATGAATCATCTTCTTCGTCAATTGAGGACATGTCCAAATCTTTCACCAACTCCGTCTCTCCATTTTTCTTCTCCAGTTCCGTCTCTCCATTTTTCTTCTCATCGTCTGCCATTTTTTTCACATTGATTTTAGCAATCAGCTCTTTTGGCGTGAACTAAAATCGAAAATCTAATCAATCAAATAATATAGAAGTCTTTTCGTTTCTGCCGCGAAGCAGACTATGTTATAACAGTAAAATGTGAACATAATTCCAACTATCTAGGTTATCAGTAACGCTTGGCACTATAACTATGGCGACATTTTCATTTTGAGGCATCTAAATGTACTTTTGAGGGTACTTTTGCTTGCTTTGAGAAGTGCCTAACTGCAATTCCCGAAATATGAATACATTTGCGACAAAATAGGTAACTTTTACAACTAACTTTACTCATTATGGCCAAATTATGGCGACATTCTTGTTCGTGTTTCGAAACAGAGAAACCTTTCTAGATACATGTCTTCGTAACTCAACACTGAGCATCAAACCGCCAATTTAAATTCGACTCTTTAAGGACCTATGTTCTATCAAATTGATAGAGGATATCTAGCAACCAGAGATGCAGATCTGATTGATTTCGGAAAATGTAGAAGGTCCATTGTTTGAATTTTGATCAAACGGACAAACAAAAGCGAAGCGGAGTTTGCATCACTTGTGATACAACAACAGCGTAGCATTGCAAGCTAGCAAGCGAAAACAAAATGAGACAAAGTATCTAAATCGAAAAAAAAGTTCAAAAAAAGATGATTGATTCAACTTATATAAAGCAGTCGAAAAACACAACCAACAGAATAAAATGAGCTTCTAGTATTAAATTAGCGACTATAAGCCGACATCACGTGAGTAGTCGCCCATTGAGCCGAAAACAAAAAACGCCCTAGAATATATTGTCTTAAAAAATTGGAGCGATTAGGTTTGAACTTTTATGACAAACAACTGACCTGAATTATATGAAAGACTAATAACAAATTTCTGTCCTTCAAGCAAAGCAAAACAAAATGACAATGCCGACAAAATATCAACCCAAATGATTAAGGCCGAACAAAACTCTCAATGGAGAAAAAAAGAAAATATACAAATTAATTACGGTTAGTAAATTGAGAGGTTACAGGATTTAATCAACAACAATTCCAACCACAATGAAAATAGATTTCAGCAAAAAAAAATCAATCTAACAACTAAGCGAACAAACCATAAGCAGAAACAGCGAGAGGCCGATCATTCGATTTCTCCCGTCAGGCCGGAACTCCAAAAAAGATACGGCCGGGACTGCAACCACAGATCTTAAACTGGAAAAGCTATCGCGTTACCTCTGGAGCAAAAGGGAGAAGGGAACTGAAAGTTAGTAAGATTCAATATTTAAGAAAATTAAATTCCTTAGAAATTTGTAAAACAAAGTTGTTTACAGGAAACAAAAGTTAATTCCCGGTTACAAAACACATGATCTCGCACGTGTAAAAAAAAGCAAAAGGTAAGTCCATTTTGCTCGTTATTCTGTGAAATCAAATCGAGTTTTGCAACTCAAATATGACATTACTCAAAGCATTTCATAAAAAATTGTCGTACTGAAGCCCTTTCAGTCGCAACTCGGACGGCATCAAAATTTTCGAGAATAATTTCCCTTCGTTGAGAGAAACTGGAATGATTTATTTATTGAGTTTGGTTTGACTTTGAGCGAGTAAAGCGGTCTTACAAAACATAATCAACAGGCCGTTAGAAAAGAGCAAATGAACGCAAGGAAACAGAAAAGTGATGTTTTTTGAAAAAACATCATTTTTCGAATTTAAATGGGCTTGAAGCTCCTTGAAATTCGAAAATAATTTATGATTGACAGTGAAGTCCCATTTGTACCAAAATGAAAAATCGGTCCCATTTGTACCAAAATTATTCAACTCGGTTTCTGATTTATCGAATTGTGAGCCAACGAATGATTAAATTATTTTTCTACTGTTCAAACAGAAGAAGACTAAACAGTGTAATAGTGACCGCTGCAGTCACGTCAACGTGTTGCGAGCTTGCCAACAGAGGTATAATATACCGTATCTGGCGGATGGATAATACGGATATATTGTCGTTTAGTGTAATGCGAGCTGTTCAATTGGTAGTTTTATTTAGCGCTACTGGCTATCAATTGTATTTAGATTGGATTCATTATTTAAGATATGTCTCGAGCGGTAAAACCTATCTTGCTTTAAAGGATGCTGGTTCCGATTCCTAGCTTCTGATATCTCTCAAGCCGATCGGCGCAAGTAAGAGCATGATTAGGATATTTTATTCAGTTAATTTGTCTCCAATTGATTTCTAGCTCGATATAAGATTCCTATGATTGGTCTTAATTACCATCAATGTTTACATAGTTAAATAAATATATGATGCAGCTCTATTTTATCAAGGTGAATTATGTAATCTATTCGGTTCAAATGATTAATTAGAATGAATGACATCATGAAGGGATGTCACAAGAGGGTAGGACTCTAAAAACAAAATTACAGCCGGTTATAGCCACAAAGCGGCGACGCTCGCCGACTGGCGACCTTAAACCAAGAGCTTAAAATAGTCGGCTTATTAGTCTTTGACCAAATGAATATTTTTGGTACTAACGCGATTGATTTTTTATGTTGGTACAAATGGGACTGATTTATAATTTTGGCACTAGTGATTACCCACCTTGACATTTTTTTGATAAAACTTACTAGCATGTAACGCACCTCCGGTGCTTCGAATTATTAACAAGTAATTGAAGCCGCATATATTGGAAAATAGATATGCATCCTTTGAGTATACGCAGACAGCCCCAAATTACAGGGTTCCTTATTACAAGTTTTGCGAAGTTTTTTATTCAAGTTTTTTTGCAACTCCTGAGAGTACTTTTACAGTACCCAACTACAACGTTGGGAAAATCAAAGAAAAAGAAAAGATATTTTTGGAAACCAGAAAAAACGTCACACCTCAAAAACTACCAAGATTTAAGCAGTCTTATTTGAAAGCATTATACGAAATCCTTGACAGTAATCTGACAGCACTCAACTACAGGATTGGGAATCTCAATTTTGTGAATTATTTCGTAATTTGAGTTTTCTGAAAATTTCTGAAAAAATCACAAAAATCGTCGTAAAGTTGGAAAAAATCACAAAAATCTCGTTAAGTTGGAAGCTTGAGCATTCTTAATTGAAAGCTAAATTCACCACCTCTGAGGTTACTCTGACAGCCCCCAACTAAGGGTTAAGAATTTCAGATTTTTAATAAAGGTTTACATTAACTTTTCGGAGTTTTTTATGAAAAATGACAAAAAAAACGTCATACCTGGAAAACTATAAGGTTTTGAGCTGTCATATTTGGAGGCAAATATTGAAACACCTGAGATTACCCTGAAAGAGCCTCACTATAGAGATGGGAACTTCAAATTTGGTGACACTTTTTATATCTAAGTTCTCGGAAAATTCCTAAAAACTTCATATCTCGAAAACTACTAAGATTTGAGCAGTCATATTTAGAGGCAAGATTCGCAACCCCTGAGAATAATCTCAGTTTCCAACAAAAGGATTGAGATCTTCTCAAACTTTTCAAATTTTTTAAAATCTAAGTTTTTTTTTGAAACTTTTTGAAAAAATCAAAAAGAAAACGTCATATATCGAAAACTACAAGGATTTGAGAAGTGAGATTTGTAGGCAAAAATTGCAAACCCTGATAGTACCCTGACGGCACCCAACTACATTGTGAGAATTTCAAACATTGAGAAACTTTTAAAAGTAAATTTTCTAGAAATATTTTAAAAAATCTCGAAAATTGCTATATCTCGTAAACTAAGAGGATTTAGTTATTCATATATGGAGGTAGAATCGCAAAACCTGGGAGAGCCTTGACAACATCCCACTATTGTTTTGCTAATTTCAAACTTGATGAAATAAACACTGAATTTAAACAGGAAAATCGAAAAAAACTTGACCATTGCAATATACGATATATCTTAAACGTGCAGAAATTCTGTTGTTAAACATGGAAACATAATACGTGGAAAAGGCTAAAATATGGCGAGATAGTGAAGCACACATTTAAATATATAATAGCTTTCAAATAAAAAACCTGGATCAAAAAGAAGCTTTTATTTTGTGACCTCTATACTTTGTCCGTTCCATAGTGGAGTTTGCCTTCCTTTTAACAAAGTAAACGTGCAGAAGAAATCAAAAAACAAACCGCAAAATAAACAAATTATGGCCTGAACAAATGTACACTAGTGGGCAAAAATAAGCGCAAATTCTAGACTTTACTGTAAAATGCCCGTTTTCTATGTACATTTTGGGCAACAATTTCCTTCGCAGTTCAGTTAAAATTTTTACATTGACCGAGAGAAAATGATCAGAGCTAACATCTGTGAAAGTATCGATATTTGGTTTTAAATGACTTACCAATGTAATCCGGGTCTGAAAGTGCCAGTTTTCCTCATCTGCTTTAAGTTTTTTGATTCGCGTGAATAAGTAACAAAGGTCTGAATTTTGTAAAAATTTCACACTGATTGTTTCCATTTTCTCGCTAAGAGTGTTTCACGTTGTATGAACAATTTTTTTACTCCGCTTACTCAAGAAAGATTTCACTACGATGCAAAACTCAGAGCAGATGAGGAAATCTGGCACTTTCAGACCCGGATTACATTGGTAAGTCATTGAAACCAAATATTGATACTTTCACAGATCGTAGCTGTGGTCATTTGATCTCGGACAATGTTAAAATTTTACTGAATATTGAAAGAAATGTTGTCCAAAATGTAAATTGAAAACAGGCAATTTACCGAGTAAAATCCTGAATTTGCACTTAAATTTGTCCTTTAGTGTGAATTCTTTTCCTGAAAAAAAATCATCACGACCTATAAAACAGTTTCCACTACGTTCATCGACTCGTAGATATTTCAGTCCAGAAAAACTACAATTGGAAGATTACGTCTCAAATGGCATAATTCCCATATGGCAAAAAAAATGGAAAATTTCGCAAATGGCATAAATTTTACGCAATTGTTGCATCAGAAGCTTCATTTAGAATTTCCATCATCATGAAAGTTTTTTAAAAAATTAAGACACTTAAAAGCGAGAACAAAATCTGAATTATTTCTTAGAATTTTTGTGTGCTATTAGTTTTTCACACCATTCACAGAAAAAACGACATTTTGTTGTAAAAAAAAACATTGTGGTCTAAGCATTCTGTGCTAATTGCACAGCAAGTGAACGCCCCCTTCGAGAGAAATAGTGTTTTGTGTCACTTCCACTTAGTGTCACTTGAACATCAACCAGCTATCATTGTTTATTCATGGTTTTTTTCCCGATACTTAGTTTTTTATGATGCACCGTTTTGAAACTATTTACCTTCCAACAAATCGAATTCCATGTGTTCAACTGATTCGCGTGGCATTAAATTCCCTGAAGATATAAATAACAAATATAAGACTAAGGCATGTTATTAAAATCAAAAAACACAATTACCGAATGAATGAATATAAAAAACACTGAATTTCCCTTTGCTGTGTTACCATTATACAAATGACACAAAATCAGGCGGTGTACAATTTTAGTGTATCTTATAATGTATTAGCAGCGTTAAAATTGCAAATTCAAACAAACATTTTCGCACACTTCTGTGCATCCTCAGGTTTCAAAAATCCAATCTATCTGTACAAAATTATCAAAGATCGTAAAAAGTGTCATACACATGATTATTTCAAAACTTAAAAAACTTAACCAATCACAACTTCACAATTATTAATAAAATTGATTTTTTTTGGCTCAAAATCCATATTACAAGTACAAATTTATAACCACATCAAATGGAATTAACGTGGAGAAAACTCCCGGGGGCAGCGGGGCAGATGGGAATGTATCCAATGTATCCAATCATCGGTGGTGGATCAGTTCATTTACAAGAAGCGGGTCCGGGTCGCTTTTGAACGTCTCAATAATAGCTGCAGCATTTCCCATTTGCACTGCTACTCCCAAACGTTGTCTTAGATATTCAGTTGCTCTCTTCTAGAAAGAAAGAAAGAAAGAATTTATTTCTTCAGATATGATGCATACAAAAACATTTAACAATCAAACATGCGAACAAAATCTACAAAGCATCAATTAATCATCTGAAGAGGATAGACAAAGGTCAAAGATATGACCACTGGGTGTCTACAACAACCAGTTCAGTACAACAAACAAAAACTGAAAACCAGTATAAGTGAACTGAAGACAAGTATATGTAAATAAAATTAGAAGAGCCTAAATTTAAGTGTTACCTTTTGTGTTATGGTGTTGCAATTGTGCCTTTGTTATAATCTTCAAAAACCCTGGTATCTCGAAATTTCTAAAGTCTTAGAAGCTCATCATCTTTTCAGCCAGTATTCAGAGCCTCATATGAGGTTCTGACAGCATCCAGTGACAGACGTAATGAGAAAAAAAACAAAAAAACAAAAATTTTTCTCTCTCAAATCCGTCTAAGTACATGAGAAATGTAACATTCGCCCGGAAGATACATATCGACGGATAACAAAACTAAGTCTTAAGACGACTGGCTAGCGTCTAAACAGAGCTTTGCATGTTTTTCACCGTCTCTACCAAGCCAGTACTTTTCGGTGGTCTTTCCTACTGTAACATTCGCCCGGAAGATACATATCGACGGATAACAAAACTAAGTCTTAAGACGACTGGCTAGCGTCTAAACAGAGCTTTGCATGTTTTTCACCGTCTCTACCAAGCCAGTACTTTTCGGTGGTCCTTTCCAACATCGAGTCGACAAAAACGTTACTGTTCTCCGGCTTCGACCAGAACGCTCAAATTAACTAGATTACATGCAAAATTAGTGAGCTCATGGCTGGGTCTCAGTATCCCCAGACCACGAGGTCACTCCTAAAAACAGGGCTACTACTTATTATATTACTATTGTTTTTGTTCAGTAGATAAAAATCATCATCTCCATCGAAGATGGATCAACCCTCCCCCCCCCCCACTTCTAGCTCCTCATTCTTGTCAAAACGAATTAAGATCTTAATTAAATTCAAGTCAGGACATGACGGATGCTAAAATTCAATATAAGTTCATAAAAGTCCACGTTCCGAGACCCTTCCGGATTCCTGAATCCGGCGAATCAAGCTTCTTAATGTCGAGTTCACACTAACTCGGAGGGCTGGTTTTCACCCTTCACCGTTGCTCGCAACGGCCTTGCAACTATTGTAACAGCACAATAGTTGCAACTCGGAACGTCCTCTGCTGTTCGGTAGTTCTTCGTTGATTTCTAGTCTCGATTTCGTACTGTTCGTAATCGCAGATAAAAGTTGTTCTGTTTCTTTCTGCTATTTTAGCTAAAATGGCCGTCTCTGACGTTTCTCAGAAATATGACGTCATAATTCGAATTTTTAAAAATTAGAATTCCAGAATCTTCTAGCCTTCACCGTTTGGCTAATCGTTCAAATAACGTCCTTATCCGTTCTAAATCGCCAACTCGGAAGGCTTGCTGCTAAAATACCGAATTCTGCAGAGACTGCATTTTGGCCATTCTGGTCGAATGTCACATACTCCCCGGACAGTCCGGTCAATGTCCTCATTGAATCGCGCAATGTTCTAAATGGTTACAGTGTCATCGAACAGAATTTACAAAATGCACAAAATTACTTTTACCTACGTCACATCGACTCACTGCAGAATATAAATGGCATCATACTACATCACTATAGCCTTCAAATTCTTTCATTAATCTGCACATTGAGGATATGACTTAAGATAAAACATATTTTCTGACTTCCAGTGTCAATATCCCGATTGAAACTTTTTCTCCTAGATTTAAAAGGTGTTGGCTTGCAGGACAGTCCTGCCAACCAACAAGCTAAAATTATCCTACTATGCTCCTTCCCTTCGGAAATCTTGCTTGTTTATTGTCCTGAATATTAAAACTAAGGAACTTTGTGGTTAGAAAGAACAATGCAACAACCTCCCTCTTCAAGAAGTTACTCAAGTTTTTCATGTCACCACAAAGTGATCAGTCTTCCTATTGATTAAAAACAATCATGCAGGCTGGAATATTTAAATATACTCTTCCCTCAAGCTTTTCTAAATAAATAATAAGTGAGTGTCTCTAAAGCCACTTCAACTAAAACCAAAATGCAAATTTATAAATGCAACAATTTCCAAACTCAACTTAAATGTTTCAGTTTTCAATTACAACTTGGTTGCTTGGTTTCTCATTTGAGTTTTTCACACACATAAAACAATTTTGAGTTTTAACTTTTCTTCATCATCCCTTTGTTCTCTTCTTTTTTCGTCGTTTAGAAGTTCTAAAACTTCTAAATTCTTCTAATTTTCTTTCTTGCTGCCTCTTGTTTTCTCGACCATTCGTCAATGCTCCATTTCCTCCTCCTGTGACACTGACTCCGCACTCTCGGTCTCCGTGTCTTGTAGCACGTCATTGACTATCCTGACGCTGTTGGAAGCCGTCCTCCAACACTTCTGCTCTTCCACCCTCTGTTTACAGCAAGGTAGGGGATCCACGTTTGATTCTCTGTTTCTACAGAAGCTGTTGTGGAGACACAACGCCACGTTTCTTTCCAAATCTTCTTTCAGCATCTCTGCCTTCTCATTTCCACTACGCTCGCTCGTCCTGGAAATTCTTTTCACAGCGGTGGTCACTGCATTCCGATGGGTCACGAAAGCTCGCTTGAAAGCTCCTGCCCCAATGTCCAGCTGATATTCACTGTACACTCTGCCATGTTTCGACATATGCTTTTTCGCATACTCGTACAACCATGCAGTCATGTTAGCTCTGAACCATGGCATCAATCGTTTTCTTGCCCATATCTTCTTCACTTCCATCGGAATGTTTAGAACTTTGCACATTGTCTCAAAAAGATCTAAATCTTTTAGACAATCTAATTTCTGCAATTGTTCTCTCGTCGGTGCTTCCTGTCTATTATTTTCTCTCACATGAGCTTCCAGCCATCGTATCGCCATCATAACTCCCACTATCACTATTGTTATGGGCTGTGATGAATCTGGTAAACCCATGGAGAGCAGCTCTCCAGAGTCCCAGATCAACACCAGATTACTACGCTTGGGATACCACCAGGTCTGCAGCAAGCAGTGGCAAGGAAACTCATCATGCGTCAACATGATGCTCCTCCAATTACGTTTTCCCGAAGCTTCCAGCAATGGTTCCACTTCCATCATCACTCGGTGGATTTCATCATTCTCATCTACTGCATTGTAATCTAAGACAGTTGATCCTCTCTGCTTCTGTTTTTCAAAGTCACTGAAGTTCCCGCTTACATATCCCATGAACTTAATAACCTAACACATAACATAACCTAACATAACACACATATCACATATTACATGCAACTTGGTCCTTTGGCCTAACACCCTCTCGCACATCATTCAGCCTATACTTAAGTAATATTTCTTATGTAGATATACTTGTATGTTCGTATCAGAGAATATCACGTGTACAAGCGCGTACAATTCCCGAGGATGCAGTCTTCCTCTATTTGGATCGTACACTGGAAGCGAAAGCTCCTTCACGTCCATTTCCACAAGGAAGTCCCTCAGCCTCGTCAAAGACAAGACTAGATTTTCTGGGTCCACGTGTTGCTTCTCTGTCGCCCTCGTTACCAGGAAGCATAAGTACTTTCCCGGTATTTGCGACACCGCCGGGGGTAAGGCTGCTACGCCCCCTATCCCTGGTCTTTGCTTCCAAAGGAATTCCACGTTTTTATATTCCCTCTTAAAATCTGCCGCTAGCGCCGTCCTAAAACTCATGTCTGCGGTGATAGCTACCGCACATGTTCTGTTTGTGAGTATGAAATCACTGTCTGTTAGTATTATGTTACTAGAATATTCATTTGGTAAATTAAAATATGACTCAACTACCCTGCCTATGTCAGGTTTCTTAGGTTCTTCGCCTGTTTCTGCTTCTAAGTTTCCTGTCTCTCTTGCTATTCTCAATTTTTTTATTATCAAGTTTTCAGTGTGGGTAAGTCCTACCCCCACTCCCCGGACAAAAATATCCATCGGCGTCCCCGTCGATCGCATACCGGGTATTAAGTCAAGATTAGAAGCTGGAAGGAGAAGTTGTCCTTCCTGGGCAGCCCAGGAAGGATCATCTCGTTCGGTCTTAATGTATTTCGCGCTTTCGCGATCTACGTCTTGAATCGTAACGCTGGTCTTTTCAGGGTCTGATGTCATTTCGTTCAGCCACTCTAAGACACGCAAGTTCGTCAGGTCTTGTTCATTTGACTGCTGTTGCTCATCGTCGAACTCCACCTCGGGTTTCGACCAGTCGTCAACCCACTCATCGTTGTGATCATCGACTATGTCAATGTCCTGTGACACTGTTATTTCCTCTAAACCCACTACTTCCTCCACTATTTTCTTTAGATCTATCCTATCCACTACAAAGTCGTCACCGTAAGGATTGTATTTCTTTCTTAGTCTCGTCCCGTCTTTCTGACGAGTCTGCATCGTGAACGGAAGATCTGGTTCCATGTTCTTGGGAACCTCTGTCTGTTCGGAATCCTGCCAATCTTCCTCTGCGTAAGGCAAGGTTTCATCGTCCGCTTCGATCTGTTCGTTTGGATCCAGGTCCAAAGGTGTATCCGTACCTTCCTCTACGACTTCGTTTCCATCGTTCTTCTCCCTGGTGCCTTTTTCATTGACCTCACAAGCAGGATCCATCATTAGATAATCCCCTTCTTCCATGTCTGCAGGTATACACCAGTCTTCTGTCGATGGATTGTGTGGCTTGATGTTCTCGTAGTGGGCGGCTCGGCCAGTACTCAGTCTATAAAAGCGTCCCTCTTGGTGCACCTCTGTAATCATGAAGGGTCCCCTCCACTTCTTCAGAAGCTTTTTTGTCCCTTTCGGTGGTATAACGTTCTGAAATACCCATACGTAGTCTCCCACCGAGTAAGCCTTTGCACCAGCTGCTTTCTTGTCGAATCTTTTCCTCTGCCTTGCCTGTGCCTGCTGAGTGTTTCGTCTACACAAGTCATTCAACTCCTGTTGGCGTCTGATCACATCCCTCACGTAGACCTGTGGGGATGTTTTCTTTCCCTCATACTCTGGGTAGAAGAATGTCAAAGGTAAAGACTTCTCGTGTCCCGTCAGCATCATGTGTGGACTGACTCCAGTGGTGGAGTGTTGCGTGCTATTATAAGCTCCCATCACCTGTGGAAGGTATCTGTCCCAATCGGTCATGTACCTGGAACAATATACTCTCAGCATCGATACTAACGTCCTATTCTGTCTTTCCACTAAGCCATTCGTCTGAGGGTGGTATGTCGTGGAGTGAGCCTGAGCGACTTGTGACCGTCTCATAAGCTCTTTCGTAAGCTCGCCTACGAAAGCCGTTCCATTGTCCGATTGAAACGTCATTGGACATCCGTGTCTTGCTATCCACGTATTGATCAGGTGGTCGCATGTCTCTTCCGCTGAGGCAGTTATGCAGGGCACGGCCTCTGCATACTTCGTGAAGTGATCTATCATGACCAAGACTTGGTTGTAACCGCTGTCTGTCATGCATATCTTCTGGTGATCTATCTGCACCACCTCGTTGAATTCAGACGACTCAATTGATTGTAAAGGAAATCGCAACTTCCTAGGATCCTTGACCTGTTGGCATGACAGACATGCTGTTACCCATTTCTCGCATGCCTTTTTCATCCCTGGCCACTCAAAGCGCTTCAGGATCCTCTGATACACTTTGTCGATCCCTTGATGGCCCATCTGATCATGCGACCTGAATAATAGTTCTGTCTGATAGAGTTGCGGCAACACTATCGCGTTATATTTGTATAAGACCTTGTCTTCTTCTCTTCTCCTGCAAGCCACGATCCCGTCCTTGTTCAGATATAATCTCCCCTCCTTCTGCATGAAGTTTTGTCTCAGGATCCTATAGCTGTCTTCTTCCAGATCACCTTTGTCAGGTGCACCGTTTTCTATCCACCTTTTTAGGTTGCTTGTCATGCGATCATTTGTCTGCGCCCTTAGAAGGTCCGAGAGTCTGTATCTCGCCTTCAAGTACGTCTTCATGACTCTCATCTGACTGTTCAGCTCGTTGGGCTGATGTGTGTCTTCTTCCATCTTAACGCACCAAATCTTCGCCAACGGTTGTGTTTCTTGTTGAAACGGCTGGAGATCAGTCCTGACTACCTCTTTCTGCGGCAACAGGCTTATCGAACGTTTCGATACCGCTATCGTTTCTAAGTCATCCGCTGCGTTGTCAAAGACTCTTTCGCTTGGTATTAGGTAGCGATCACTGTCAGGATCCTGGTACACCTCTCTGTCCAGGTTTCTCGCCCGAGTTTCCACTAGTAGCGTGTGTATCGCCAGTTCTGACAGTTCTGATCCCGAGGTCGAATCCCTGTCTGAATAGGTGTTCATTCTCGAGCTTTCTGACTTATCATCCGTCGAAGGTGTTGTGCTGGAGACTGCACGCTCCTCCAGATCATGCCCGTATTTCCTTCGCATCCATCTGAACTCCCCGGACAAAACTTTGTTCTCTGGGTCCTGTTTCTCATCAGGAATTTTCTCGTCTATCTCGGACTCCCCGGACAAATTCACTTGTCCCGGTTGTTGATCTTGTGATTGCTGGTTTTTCTCCTCATCCTTCTCCCCGGACAAATAGTCTTGCAGCAGATTTTGTTCTACCTCTTCACCCTCTTTTTCCCGGTCTACAAAGGTGACGGTTTTCTTTCGCTTGCTGCTCCCCTGTTCTTTCCGTCCGTAAGAAGTACTGGTTAAAATCTCTTGGGGTATTGATGATACTAGTTGCTGAACTATTGTCCTACAATCCCTCTTGTTCTCTTCGTGCTGTTGTCTGGACGGCATGATCTTCACTTTCTTACTGACTGTTAGCGATGCCACTGCTGCCGTCCACTCGGGGTCATCTCTGGTCACTTCTCTCTCTAACAATCTACCCAGCATCCGCATTACTTGTGGTGTGACTTGCACCGTTTTATCCAATAATGAGAGGCTGTTTATATTCATGCGAGAGAGTTCTTGCTGGACCAGGTTCGAGCGCAGCAACAAATCTAAGGGGACTGGATCCTCCTTGGACAGGATCTTTATCTCAGCTGCTTTCTCTACAGGTAACTCAGGATGCCCTGGAATTGGATGTCCAGACTTATCCAACCATCTCGTTAAGGGAAGCGCTTCATAAGTTTCTTTGTCCAGAAACGAGAATCCCTCCTTTACTTCCGCCTGATTGGCCTGCTTCTGCTCCAATCTTTCATAGAACTCAGTTTTCTTGCTGAGACTGTCAGCATTCTGATGTTTATCACGCATCCTATGTTCGATTATCATATGGTAGCCATCCAATCTGACTATCCATCTACCAATATAACTCTGATCCATCGAGTAGGTCTTCAACCAGGATAACGCTCTGTTGTCCACGCGTAACTTGAAGGGAGCGCTCCCCAAGTATGCACGGTACTTTTCCACGAAGGTGACTACTGCAAACATTTCTGCTTTCGGTGCGCCATATTTCATCTCTGTGTCACTCAAGACCTTGCTGCCGTATGCAATGGGACGGAGGACTGTTCTTCCGTTCCATTCTTGCTCTTGATGCAATATTCCTGAGATGGCCACCACCGATGCGTCTGTGTCAAGAACATACATGCCCTTTTCTGTAGGCATGCCCAGCACTGGCGCTTCGCACAGTTCCCGCTTTATGTTCTCGAAAGCAACTTGTGCCTCATCGTTCCATTCGAACTTTTTCCCTTTGTTGCGCATCAGCTTCTGCATCGGGTACACCTTGTCCGCGTATCCTTTTATGAATTCTCGGTAGTAATTGGCAAACCCTAGGAAGCTCATGAGCTGTGTGTCCGTTCTAGGAGCTTTCCATGTCAGCACAGCCTCTACTGCTTCTGGATCTGGCCTCACACCATGCCGGTCCACCATTCTTCCCAGGTACTTGATCGAATCCCTAAGGATTTCACATTTCGATGGTTTGCATTTCAAGCCTGCTCTTTTCATACATCCGAAGACCTCATCGAGTCGATCAATGTGATCCTCCAGGGTTGGTGTCGCTATGACTACGTCGTCCACGTAGCACATCAAGAGATTCCCGTACTTTTTGGTCACTCCTGTCAAAGCCTGAGCCATCAGCCTTTGAAAGGTTGCTGTTGCATTGCACAAGCCGAAGGGCATCCTCTTCCACTGGTACAACCCCAATTCGCACGCGAATCCTGTTTTCTCCCTGTCCTTCTTTCGCAGAGGAACCTGCCAGAAGGCAGAACCCAAGTCCAATGTGGTGAAGAACTTTGCATCACCAAGTTTGGATAGGCTCTCGTCTATTCGCGGTATCGGGTACGCATCTTTAATCGTTACCGCGTTCAAGTAACGAAAGTCGCAACAAAATCTAAGCTGCCCCCCTTTCTTTTTCGCCATTACTACTCCGCAAGCCCATGGTGATTTCGAGGGTTCTATCATGTCGTATTCAAGCAACATTTCTATTTCCGCTCGGCACGCTTCCGATTTATGTGGCTTCATTCGCCTTGCGCCTTCCCTATGGGGAACGGCGCCCTCTTCTAGTTCGATTTCGTGTTCGACGAAATTACAGCAACCGATGTCCGCCTTATGTTTTGAAAATACTTCGGCGTTCCGATCTAGGAGGTCCCGCAATTTTTCAAAATCTCCCTCCCCTATTTTTCCTTTTAAATGCTCTATTTCTGGCAAAACCGGTTTGTCAGAATCTAGTTCATATGACGAGGGGCGTTCCGGAAAATTCGAGCAGCTTGATAAGCCGTCGTCCGTTTCGGATTTCATTGAAAACAATTTACGAATAGATTTTAATTCATCAATCCTCTTTAAAATTTTATCTTTATTGGCATGATAAGGACAGTCTTTCACACTATATTTCTTCGAGTTTTGTGTCTCTTCATAGTCGGTCCTCATCGGCAATGCGTAACCAAGCTTCTTTCCACGCTGGATTGAAACCGTGGTGTCCAGTGTGTTCAACAACACACTGACACACAGTCCGTTTCGCGTTACCGAGAAGCTCCGGCCTAAAATCACCGAACTCTGACTATTTGGATTCGGTACTAAGCAAACCTGTTTACTATCACTTAACGAATTTAAATTTCTCATTCTAAAAATCGCTACTACAGCTTGTCCTGGTTGTAACTTTACTTTTCTATCCAAAAAAACTGGTACTTTATTTTCATCTGTTATTATCCTATTAATGGGTCTCTTAACATACTTTCGGTCCGGGTTTCTAATCCGTATTAGACCGTTGTTCAAGTCAATCATCACGTCAAAGTTCCTGACAAAATCTCTGCCCTAGATGAATTGGTCGGCGTCGTCCAGATTCTCTACCACCAGGAAGCTCATCCAAAGGTTCCGTCCTCCCATGTGAAGGACCGTCACCGGTGTTCTTCCGGCCACGTAGATAGCTCCTCGATTTGCAGCGGCTAGTCGGAGATTCGTAGGAATCAGATCTTCCCGCGTGAAGCCCATTCTCTCCCAGGTTTTTATCGGCATCACACTCACCACCGCGCCTGTGTCCAGAAGCCCTGTGACTCCGATTTTTGTTCCGTTGGTGTCAAGCAGGTGTGCTGTCACATCTGCTTCATATCCAATATGTACCGCGTCTTGTTCCATCATGGCGTCATGGCCTATCCTGCGGACTTTGAGTTCCTCTTCACCCAAATAGATCTGCCCCATTTGGTCATCATCTGTTGTTATGTAAGTCCTGGTGTAGATGCTGATTCCATCCACGTTCAGCATTATTTGATACGGCCCATAGACCTCCAAGTAGCGTCCATGAAGTTTCTTCATGCGAGGGCCACCCGTCGTTAGTAGTGCTCGCACAGCTCTCGACTCAGTGCGTGGCTCCACCTGCCTCAGATAATCTGCATATGTGTCCAAATGAATTAAAGTGAACTCTGATGGTTCACTCAAATTTCTTATTACCTGGTGTCCAGCCACTGAGATTATCGACTGTATCTTCTTTCCTTGCGGCGCCATGCCGAACCTCTTACCGGAGATCACTTTAAGTTTCATATCTAAACTGCTTGGTGTTTTCGTCTCCTCGAACTCCGTTGCTTCGAAGGTATTCAGTTGCTCCCGAAGCTTTTCATTTTCCAGTTCAAGTTTCACTTTTTGTTCGATCTCTTTCGTCACCAGTTCCTGTTGTACTCTATTTAGAGCATCCTTTGCGGCTGCCTTGTAATCGATCTTGAAGTCATCGGCCGCAGTTGCTGGTTCCGGTTCACATGCTTCTCCTGTTACCGCTTGCATTTTCTTTGCCGCCAGCTCTTGGGGTTTGTCCTTCCTGCGTGCCTCTGCTTCGTTTAAAAGTCGAGCCTTGCTTGCTTTCACTCCCGATAAAGCTTCTTCATGCCTTGGATGCTTGATGTCTGCCACTGCATCCCAGAATTGTGGACAGTCTGATTTAAAATGACCTTCCAAGTTGCAAAAGAAACACCTCGGGCCGAATTTTGCAATTACTCCTCTCATGAAATCCTCATGTTCCAACTCTGACGCATCTTCGTCCTCGAGGCTAAAGCCTATTGCTTTCATGCCTTGTTTATAAGTTGGGCATGCTGACACATGATGGTCTGTTGAACTACAATTAGCACAAGAGCGTCTCTTGTCCATATCGTCCCTCGGTTTATACCAATTGTTCTCTTGGTTCGCTGGTCCGTTGTTAAAATTGCCATAATTGTTCTTGTAATATCCAGATCTCGAAGGAGGTTTCAGCAATAGATACTCTTTCGATTTGAGTCTCAACTCCTCCGGTGTTGGCGCATTAGTTGATAGTGGTGTGTAATGCGTTGCTAGCATCGTACGAAGTTCATCGTTTTTCACACCATCGATGAATTTTGAGGCTACGGCCAGGTTCATCCTTCGGTTTGACTCATCCGGTTGGCTGCGTCTTCTCAGCATTTCCAAATCATCGAGAAACTTGTCTATAGTTTCATCTTCCCGCTGCCTCCGTTTCTCGAAGCGCATCATCGCCTGGTGCCCCTGCACCCCTGATCCGAAACGGTTTAATAAGATTTCGAAGATTTTCTCAGCAGTGTCACGTTGATACTGTTTCTTGGCCATGACACAGTTCAGGGCTGTCCCTTCTAAGTTGCTGGTGAGCGCGCTGCATTCCTGTCTCTCAGACAAGTCTTCTTCCTCGAAATGCAGCTTCATTACCTCTATCCAGGTATCAATACAGCCATCAGATTCGTCTTTGTAGCATCTTGGTTTCTTAAAGACTCTTCTGGACTTTTCACTGCGTTCATTGGTTCTAGATAACCGTGTCAGGAATGTCTCCAAGGACCTGTTCAGGGGTTCAAATGCTGTGGCCATTGCCGTAGCCTCCCTTGAGTGTCCCGCCTGAGTGTCCTCACACCTTGTCGAAGGCTCTGTGTGCGGTACATCCCTACAATCCGAATCACCATGAGCGTTTCCCGCTTGGCCCATGTGACTCCTCCTCGGGCTTGTATGCCCCATGTTGCCAGAATCGCTTCTCCCGGTCGCATGTGTGCTTTGCGTTGGTCGTTCGTTCGAGGTTTGTCTGTTCCCCGTTGAACTTGCTCTACTGTTCGGGCCCCATGCTGTATTACCCCTTGTGGCATAGCCTGATGAACTGCCCCTGCCTCTAGTGGATCCATTTGTCTTCCTCCTTTGATGTTCATTGAAGTTCACCCTCGGTTCCCTGCTGGGACCTCCCGAGTTCGGCTCTCCTTCTTTTGGTCCACTCTTGCTGCTTAGTAGCCCGTCCAACCTATCCATGATAGCCTGCGTTCGCCTCTCCATCATCGCGTCTATCTTTGTGTCAAGAGACCCAAGAGACTGCTCTTGCTGAATTCTTAACTTCTCCATGTCGGCTCTTAAGCGTAACTCCCTCTGTTCCGCCTCTCTTGTCATTCGCGACAAGTTCCTCGTCATATGTTCGTCTGTTCTTTCTTTCAAGCGTTTTTCGCTTCTGTCAACTTCTTGTCTGTTGCGGTTTATTTCTTCCCGCAGACTTTCTCTTTCAATGTGAACTGCTCTTTCCAGTTCACTCATCCTTATCGACATCTGTTCCTTTTGTTCTCCTAAACTGCCCACTATGTTGTTTAAGGCTTCCTCTAGTGCCGCCCCGTTATCCATGAGTGGCGTCACATGTGGTGGTGTAACTCTGTCGGTCCCAGGTAGCTTCGTGCAGGTAGAGATCCGGGCCTTGACTCTCTGTCTTGACGTTTTATCATTATCTATTTCAGGATCCGCCAACGCGTTGCCTAGCCCTCCGGTTCTACTCTCTCCAGTTTGTGGCTCTGAACTTGTCCTAATCGCGAAGTCTTTTGACCGGCCTGGTGTGTTTGCCTCTTTGCTTATCGTTGTCACTACACCAAATTTATCCATAGTTCCAGTCTCTCTTCCGACGTGTGCCTCACTCTCCTGGATCGAACTATTGAGACTGACTTGAGATCCAAAGTCCCCTTGCTCCTCTTCATCCTCTTCCTCCTGGGACTCCCCATCGTTTCCTGCTCCTCCTCCCATGCTGAATGGAAAGATGTTTCCGAAGGTGTTCTTCATTCTTTCTGAGAACGATGATGAGGTTGTTTGTTTTCCAGTTCCGCTTGCCATCATAGTGTTGTCTGTCGGAGATCTTCTAGTCGCCGTTACTTCAGTTGAGATGTCGGACCGTTCCGACATCTCCTCTCGATCCAACGTCCCGGTGGAAGTGGCAAAATCATGGCCTTGTTCTACCGGAGTAGATTCACTCGCCAGCCTTCTGCCTCTCCCTTCCAGTCCATTTACTCCCTGGTTGTCGTTCATGGTATGGTCCGTATTGACCTCCACTTCTAACAGTTCTCTTCGCTCTTCTGATGTCTTTTGACTTCTCGTTTCAACCATTCTGCCTGAAACCGTCCCCTTTTTATCGGACCGGGTTCGCTTGATCCAATCCACAAAAGGATCGGTCATCGTTTTTCTTTGCTTTTCAGGTATGAATTTCCTAGAGCTATTACCTCGTTTTGGTATCCTTGACTTGTCTAAACTCATTCTTTATTTGTCACTTTCCTATGCCTACTCTTGACTCAATTGTTAGAGACCTTATAGTTTTATTAACAATAAAATTGACACAACACAATAAATTTCACCAGATTCTATTAAATAGTGACCACGAATCCCTGTATGTTGTCAGAGTACAGTTTGTATAAAATTTATTCACACTAGCCGATTATCGGTCCAAAGATCTGGAAACTAGCACAATATGATGTTATCAGTCAATTTAAAAGATAGTGTAGTCACTACCCAATCAAGCACAGTTTAGGTTGATTTAAAATCAAAAACAAAAAAAATATATATTGACACAATATGAATGTATATATAAAAAAAACGTATGTGTCTTGTACTCTTAGTCGGTCGCAGTACAATAGTCGAACCTGTCTTTTAAAGAAAAAGCTTTCCCTGCTTGGTGCTGCACCAAACAGACAAAACTTTGAAGGCAGTAATTTTCTCAAGTGGGCGTCTATTGCACCCACCGAGTACTGTGTTACCTATCTGCCTTCGGACTGCCCGAGCTAGACCTACTAAAATCCTCAGGGCAGTCACTTTTCCCAAAAACGTATTATGTTTCAATCCACACCAATGAGTCACGCTCTTTTTAATTTAGACTTAGTGTCGCGAATATCCGAGTTTGGACTTGTTTTGTATTAGTCTTGTTCTTATCGAAAGGCAAATTACCAGCGCAGTCACTGATACCTAGCCTGTGTATTAATAACTTAATACTTCTCACTTTTTAGTCTCTCTTTCGTTCACCTAAGTCCTTAATAAAATAATACCCCTCCGGATTGGCACAAATAGGACCCTTCCGGATTTGTCAGAATCTAGACCCCTCCGGATTTGGACCCCTCCGAGTTGGTTAATACTAGACCCCTCCGGATTTGGACCCCTCCGAATTAGCTCAAATAAGACCCCTCCGGATTCGGATCCCTCTTGAAAAAAACTTCGACCCCTCCGGATTGGGAGCCCTCCGATTTTGTAAAAGTAGCTTTTAGGAGATTTCCTTTTTTCAACCTATACCCCTCCGAATACGTTCTCCGATGCAATTATGCTGTTTTAATTAACTGGGAAGGGTATAGGGTCCTTTCTTAGACCCCTCCGGATTGAAGTTAAGCCTCTTATTTGACAATTCACACTAACGGTGAAGGGTCTTGTCGCTGGCCTAACTTTGGCTCGGTTAAGCTTTTGCGGTGACTTTAGCCCTCCCTCTACGTCTATAATGGCCTAAAGTTACTTTACTCAACCGCTATTACCTTTTGGTAAGGGTATAAGGGCTTTTCAGAAAAATTTGTAAAACGTGAAGGGTGTACCCCTCCGGATTTGTGTAATTTGCTAAAAACAATCTCAAAAAATTTTCTCTCTCGCTTTTCCGAAAAATTTCTGATCCTATTAGTAAGCTCAGCTAATTTCTGATCTGTTGGTACCAAGATCAACTCGATATGATCAGTAGTTCCAAAGTTATTAACCAAAACGTCTTTTTTTCGAACTCAAAAAATTTTCTCTCTTATAGGTTCCGCCTAACTTTTTCCGCAAATCTGGTCCTTTCGACCTAAAAATTATTGATCCGAGCTCAGAAGGCCTATACTCTTCTAGTTCAATGCAAAAGACCCGATCTAAAACGCTATTGTAGAAAAATTTTGCGAAAAACTATGCTACCTGGACCCCTCCGGATTGGTGAATCTACCAAATCAAACACGTTAAGTTCGATTTCTCTGCAACCCGGAAGGCTTTCGGGTAGCGGGTTTTAAAACTCGTAGATTCACTAGTGGACGTTGTCCAGACAACTATTTTTACTGTCCTAACTCAAAAATTTCAAAAAATTTTCTGATTTTATAGCGTTTCTTACTATCAAAAAATGGGAAAATTTGGGTTTTTGTACCAAACTAGTTCCAACCACTTCCGAACTAAAGTTAACCGGTTCTACTTATTACAGTAGTGCAGTTACGATGTAACACACTAACTTAGCGCTTTTTTTCGTTTCAAAAAATATCGATATCTCAAAAATCGCGACTTGTGGGGGGATCAAAATATCGCTATTTTGACCCTAAAAACCGGTCTGTTTTCGTTGTTTTTCACTGAAAAACGATATATGACTATTAATATAGGCTATATGAATCATAATATTAGTAATACTATACCCCTCCGGGTTTGTTTATTATCCGAATTAAGGTGCTTAACTCGGATATTCGCAGTTCGGTGAAGGGTCACTACAGTGCAGCACTGTCGAGCCCCCCACAGATTACTATCTTACTTTTTGTACCAAAAGGGATACAAAACTTGTTAACGATACCCAACAGTCGATTGTTGTTGTCGTTGAGCCCCTTCTTGTTGCTCCTTGAACTGCTTGCCGGATCGGTCTTCGCCCAAGACCCTTCCGAATTGAGCGCAAATCAGCTGACCCTTCCGGATTGAGCGCAATTTATCATTAACGTGCTTAAATGCTCAAATAACCCTACAGTACAAGCCTCACAAACGGGCTACAAAATTGATCATAACGATCCTGACTGATATAAATGCCTGTAACAACAATATATCTATCAACAACAAGCGGGGGGGTTGAATCACATCTTGTCTGGGGGGATGATTTCTACTGATTTTTTACTTTTTTACTGTTTTTGGTTTTTTCGGTTATTTTTTTATGTTTTTTGTTTTTCTTGGATACTATACTATTTTTTGTTTGGTTTTGCTTATATCTTTAAGTGTTTTTGGTCACAAACCACTCAGGGGATGAGGGGTTCGCGATTCCCCCCACCCTTCCTGGTTCGTGAATTTTCGGTCTTAACTAGGTTAAAAAACTATTCACGGCAATCCGGAAGGCTTCCGCGTTCCGAACTACCCTTCCGCCCCGGCGGTTTAGGCCTAATAAGGGCGTTAATGTGAGCATCCGCTCGGCACGGAATGCTCGTTAACGGTTCTGCCGGTCATGATGTTAAAAAAGAATAACACCCAGGAGCGCCATAAAAACATACATGTAACATTCGCCCGGAAGATACATATCGACGGATAACAAAACTAAGTCTTAAGACGACTGGCTAGCGTCTAAACAGAGCTTTGCATGTTTTTCACCGTCTCTACCAAGCCAGTACTTTTCGGTGGTCCTTTCCAACATCGGGTCGACAAAAACGTTACTGTTCTCCGGCTTCGACCAGAACGCTCAAATTAACTAGATTACATGCAAAATTAGTGAGCTCATGGCTGGGTCTCAGTATCCCCAGACCACGAGGTCACTCCTAAAAACAGGGCTACTACTTATTATATTACTATTGTTTTTGTTCAGTAGATAAAAATCATCATCTCCATCGAAGATGGATCAACCCTTCCCCCCCCACTTCTAGCTCCTCATTCTTGTCAAAACGAATTAAGATCTTAATTAAAATCAAGTCAGGACATGACGGATGCTAAAATTCAATATAAGTTCATAAAAGTCCACGTTCCGAGACCCTTCCGGATTCCTGAATCCGGCGAATCAAGCTTCTTAATGTCGAGTTCACACTAACTCGGAGGGCTGGTTTTCACCCTTCACCGTTGCTCGCAACGGCCTTGCAACTATTGTAACAGCACAATAGTTGCAACTCGGAACGTCCTCTGCTGTTCGGTAGTTCTTCGTTGATTTCTAGTCTCGATTTCGTACTGTTCGTAATCGCAGATAAAAGTTGTTCTGTTTCTTTCTGCTATTTTAGCTAAAATGGCCGTCTCTGACGTTTCTCAGAAATATGACGTCATAATTCGAATTTTTAAAAATTAGAATTCCAGAATCTTCTAGCCTTCACCGTTTGGCTAATCGTTCAAATAACGTCCTTATTCGTTCTAAATCGCCAACTCGGAAGGCTTGCTGCTAAAATACCGAATTCTGCAGAGACTGCATTTTGGCCATTCTGGTCGAATGTCACATACATCAGGCTGACAAAAACGTTACTGTTCTCCAGCTTCGACCAGAACGCTCAAATTAACTGAATTACATGCAAAATTAGTGAGCTCATGGCTGGGTCTCTGTATCCCCAGACCACGAGGTCACTCCTAAAAACAGGGCTACTACTTATTATATTACTATTGTTTTTGTTCAGTAGATAAAAATCATCATCTCCATCGAAGATGGATCAACCCTTTCCCCCAACTCCTAGCACCTCATCCTTGTCAAAACTAATCAAAATATCAGTTAAATTCAAGTCAGGACATGACAGGATGCTAAAATTCAATACAAGTTCATAAAAGTTCCCGTCCCGAGACCCTTCCGGATTCTTGAATCCGGCGAATCAAGCTCCTTAACCTCAGGTTCACGCTAACTCGGAGGGCTGGTTTTTACCCTTCACCGTTGTTCGCAACGGCCTTGCAACTATTGTAACAGCACAATAGTTGCAACTCGGAACGTCCTCTGCTGTTCGGTAGTTCGTTGTTGTTTTTTAGTCTCGATTTTCGTACTGTTCGTAATCGCAGATAAAGTTGTTTTCTGTTTCTTTCTGCTATTTTAGCTAAAATGGCCGTCTCTGACGTTTCTCAGAAATATGACGTCATAATTCGAATTTTTAAAAATTAGAATTCCAGAATCTTCTAGCCTTCACCGTTTGGCTAATCGTTCAAATAACGTCCTTATCCGTTCTAAATCGCCAATTCGGAAGGCTTGCTGCTAAAATACCGAATTCTGCAGAGACTGCATTTTGGCCATTCTGGTCGAATGTCACATACTCCCCGGACAGTCCGGTCAATGTCCTCATTGAATCGCGCAATGTTCTAAATGGTTACAGTGTCATCGAACAGAATTTACAAAATGCACGAAATTACTTTTACCTACGTCACATCGACTCACTGCAGAATATAAATGGCATCATACTACATCACTATAGCCTTCAAATTCTTTCATTAATCTGCACATTGAGGATATGACTTAAGATAAAACATATTTTCTGACTTCCAGTGTCAATATCCCGATTGAAACTTTTTCTCCTAGATTTAAAAGGTGTTGGCTTGCAGGACAGTCCTGCCAACCAACAAGCTAAAATTATCCTACTATGCTCCTTCCCTTCGGAAATCTTGCTTGTTTATTGTCCTGAATATTAAAACTAAGAAACTTTGTGGTTAGAAAGAACAATGCAACAACCTCCCTCCTCAAGAAGTTACTCCAGTTTTTCATGTCACCACAAAGTGATCAGTCTTCCTAAGTGATTAAAAACAATCATGCAGGCTGGAATATTTAAATATACTCTTCCCTCAAGCCTTTCTAAATAAATAATAAGTGAGTGTCTCTAAAGCCACTTCAACTAAAACCAAAATGCAAATTTATAAATGCAACAATTTCCAAACTCAACTTAAATGTTTCAGTTTTCAATTACAACTTGGTTGCTTGGTTTCTCACTTGAGTTTTTCACACACATAAAACAATTCTGAGTTTTAACTTTTCTTCATCATCCCTTTGTTCTCTTCTTTTTTCGTCGTTTAGAAGTTCTAAAACTTCTAAATTCTTCTAATTTTCTTTCTTGTTGCCTCTTGTTTTCTCGACCATTCATCAATGCTCCATTTCCTCCTCCTGTGACGCTGACTCTGCACTCTCGGTCTCCGTGTCTTGTAGCACGTCATTGACTATCCTGACGCTGTTGGAAGCCGTCCTCCAACACTTCTGCTCTTCCACCCTCTGTTTACAGCAAGGTAGGGGATCCACGTTTGATTCTCTGTTTCTACAGAAGCTGTTGTGGAGACACAACGCCACGTTTCTTTCCAAATCTTCTTTCAGCATCTCTTCCCTCTCACTTCCACTACGCTCGCTCGTCCTGGAAATTCTTTTCACAGCGGTGGTCACTGCATTCCGATGGGTCACGAAAGTTCGCTTGAAAGCTCCTGCCCCAATGTCCAGCTGATATTCACTGTACACTCTGCCATGTTTCGACATATGCTTTTTCGCATACTCGTACAACCATGCAGTCATGTTAGCTCTGAACCATGGCATCAATCGTTTTCTTGCCCATATCTTCTTCACTTCCATCGGAATGTTTAGAACTTTGCACATTGTCTCAAAAAGATCTAAATCTTTTAGACAATCTAATTTCTGCAATTGTTCTCTCGTCGGTGCCTCCTGTCTATTATTTTCTCTCACATGAGCTTCCAGCCATCGTATCGCCATCATAACTCCCACTATCACTATTGTTATGGGCTGTGATGAATCTGGTAAACCCATGGAGAGCAGCTCTCCAGAGTCCCAGATCAACACCAGATTACTACGCTTGGGATACCACCAGGTCTGCAGCAAGCAGTGGCAAGGAAACTCGTCATGTGTCAACATGATGCCCCTCCAATTCCGTTTTCCCGAAGCTTCCAGCAATGGCTCCACTTCCATCATCACTCGGTGGATCTCATCATTCTCATCTACTGCATTGTAATCTGTGACAGTTGATCCTCTCTGTTTCTGTTTTTCAAAGTCACTGAAGTTCCCGCTCACCTATCCCATGAACTTCTTTCCTAGTATTGACTCCAACTCCTCTTTGGTTCTTTCTGGGACTGCTGAGAACATCTTACATAGTAACTCGTAAGACTTTTCAGACATTCTCGCCAATCTCACGCACTTTGGCACTGAGAAAGCTTGATCCACGATCGTTCTTGTACTCTTCACGTCCACAGCCACGAAATGTACAGGGTATCTGCTCTTGCACATTGGAGCCAACGTTGAACCCACCAAATATCGTGCTCCTGATGGTCTACAATAAGTTTCGCTGTGTCTGATGTTCATCTCCGTTTCGATTGCTTCCCTCCATTTTCCTATATACTTCTGCTCAGTCTGCAGAATTCCTGGGAATACTTCTACGCTGATGGCTGTGACCATCTCATGTTTCTGTTCTAGATTCAATAGTGACTCTAAAGAACCAAACATGCTGTAGAATCCTAGCGCTGTCACTAGATTCACATCGGTTCCTCCATGGCAATCTGCTATCAGTTCCGTTTCCGTTCTTGCTTTCATCACTACATTTCCAAACAATACCGTCAACTGCTTGTGTTGTTTCTCCAGGGTTTTCACACAGTCTAGACTTCCACAAACGTGACCCTCTAGTCCACAGACTTCCGCCAGACAGCTACCAGGTTTGACCCAGTCTTCTGGTCCCCAGCCAGGCAACTCCACTCTATCTTCTCCGTTGCTCTTAGAGGCTGTTATCATCACATTATATATGATGTTGAGGTCACGCAGGTTACAGTCCACATTCAGTTCCCTCTGTATATCCTGTGTCGCCCGTAATATTGAGTCAGCGTTGGGACTAGGACACCACGATGGCTTCATCAATTCCCACACTGCCATCAAGCTCGTTCTCAGTAATTCATCTGAGAATCCCAACCCAAATTCCACTCTCTTGTCGGATTTTGGTACTGAAGGTGCAGTCACCTCTTCTTCCAAGACCAGTCCCAATTTGGCCTGTTAATTGTTGACGCTTTTAATCGTTACAATCCTGGACGTCCAGAATCTTAGTAACACCGCCTGCTCATAATCAAAGAAGCAATCACGTATGTCTTCACTCAGGAAAGGATTGTACGCTATCCCTATGATCCCGGATACATAGCTATATGACTTCTTCTTGATCGGTCCACAGTATTCACTGGATTTCGGCAATGCTCCCATAGATTCTTTAGTGAGCCTCAACTCCTTGTTTGAGAATCTCCTGATCTCGTCTATCTTTTTCATGGGTTCCAATTCTTCAGGTTCTTTCATGTTCACCCTCATTGGTTTACTTTGCTGCATATCCAACATTGCTAGTAAGAACATGGCTTTCGTTCGCTCATCGCCTTCCTTCAACATTTTAACACAAGTGCTTAATGCAGGTACTGAGATCTGCTCTATCAGGAATCGAATGAAACAGAGAGCGTCTCTCCGCTTTGCACACGCTACTGCTGCTCCCTCCTGGACTATCAGATCCCTCAGATTCGTCATAAGGAAAACTTTTTCCTCCTTTGATCTCTTCCTTTCTTCTGAATCATATTCTTCGCGAGTCAGTCCCATCATGCACCAGGCGAGCCTGAGTTGTAATTCCGTCCTTACGTAAGGTACTGCCACGAGAGCATGTATTCTTGGCGTAGTCCTCATTTCCTCTTCGAAATACCTCAATACTACTGCTTTCCATGGAAGGCTCACCAACTGCTCGATCGTCTCCGCCTGTATGTCAGACGACGCCAAAGTTCCGTACGCCTTCTGCTTGAGGGTGGTGCCTTGCAACATTGTTTCCAGATAACCCTCCATGGCTTTTTCCTCTTCCAGGTCCATCAATTCATCCAGGTTGAAATTGTCCATACTGTTCTTTCCAAGTTTGATTTGATTTCGATTTCAAGTTTTGACTCAAGTGAGCAATTAAATGATCAATCAGGATCTAGAAAAGAAATCACGACTGTCACACCTGTCAGTTTCACCTTAATATATATCGTTAAAATTTGCTTAAAGACAGTTCAGATAAAAAGATATTTATCCTAAAATTTATTAAAATCAATTGGTTTCTAAAATTTTGGAATTCGACCTAAGATTGGACAGTCCAAACTTTGGATCTATTCCCAAGATCGTCATTTAGTTGTTCATGGTCACTAACCCCTACTTACCCATGATCTTAATAACCTAACACATAACATAACATAACGCACCTCTCGCATATTACACACAACTTAGTCTTTGGCCTAACACCCTCTCGCACATCACTCAGCCTATACTTAAGTAATATTTCTTATGTAGATATACTTGTATGTTCGTATCAGAGAATATCACGTGTACAAGCGCGTACAATTCCCGAGGATGCAGTCTTCCTCTATTTGGATCGTACACTGGAAGCGAAAGCTCCTTCACGTCCATTTCCACAAGGAAGTCCCTCAGCCTCGTCAAAGACAAGACTAGATTTTCTGGGTCCACGTGTTGCTTCTCTGTCGCCCTCGTTACCAGGAAGCATAAGTACTTTCCCGGTATTTGCGACACCGCCGGGGGTAAGGCTGCTACGCCCCCTATCCCTGGTCTTTGCTTCCAAAGGAATTCCACGTTTTTATATTCCCTCTTAAAATCTGCCGCTAGCGCCGTCCTAAAACTCATGTCTGCGGTGATAGCTACCGCACATGTTCTGTTTGTGAGTATGAAATCACTGTCTGTTAGTACTATGTTACTTGAATATTCATTTGGTAAGTTAAAATATGACTCAACTACCCTGCCTATGTCAGGTTTCTTAGGTTCTTCGCCTGTTTCTGCTTCTAAGTTTCCTGTTTCTCTTGCTATTCTCAATTTTTTTATTATCAAGTTTTCAGTGTGGGTAAGTCCTACCCCCACTCCCCGGACAAAAATATCCATCGGCGTCCCCGTCGATCGCATACCGGGTATTAAGTCAAGATTAGAAGCTGGAATGAGAAGTTGTCCTTCCTGGGCAGCCCAGGAAGGATCATCTCGTTCGGTCTTAATGTATTTCGCGCTTTCGCGATCTACGTCTTGAATCGTAACGCTGGTCTTTTCAGGGTCTGATGTCATTTCGTTCAGCCACTCTAAGACACGCAAGTTCGTCAGGTCTTGTTCATTTGACTGCTGTTGCTCATCGTCGAACTCCACCTCGGGTTTCGACCAGTCGTCAACCCACTCATCGTTGTGATCATCGACTATGTCAATGTCCTGTGACACTGTTATTTCCTCTAAACCCACTACTTCCTCCACTATTTTCTTTAGATCTATCCTATCCACTACAAAGTCGTCACCGTAAGGATTGTATTTCTTTCTTAGTCTCGTCCCGTCTTTCTGACGAGTCTGCATCGTGAACGGAAGATCTGGTTCCATGTTCTTGGGAACCTCTGTCTGTTCGGAATCCTGCCAATCTTCCTCTGCGTAAGGCAAGGTTTCATCGTCCGCTTCGATCTGTTCGTTTGGATCCAGGTCCAAAGGTGTATCCGTACCTTCCTCTACGACTTCGTTTCCATCGTTCTTCTCCCTGGTGCCTTTTTCATTGACCTCACAAGCAGGATCCATCATTAGATAATCCCCTTCTTCCATGTCTGCAGGTATACACCAGTCTTCTGTCGATAGATTGTGTGGCTTGATGTTCTCGTAGTGGGCGGCTCGGCCAGTACTCAGTCTATAAAAGCGTCCCTCTTGGTGCACCTCTGTAATCATGAAGGGTCCCCTCCACTTCTTCAGAAGCTTTTTTGTCCCTTTCGGTGGTATAACGTTCTGAAATACCCATACGTAGTTTCCCACCGAGTAAGCCTTTGCACCAGCTGCTTTCTTGTCGAATCTTTTCCTCTGCCTTGCCTGTGCCTGCTGAGTGTTTCGTCTACACAAGTCGTTCAACTCCTGTTGGCGTCTGATCACATCCCTCACGTAGACCTGTGGGGATGTTTTCTTTCCCTCATACTCTGGGTAGAAGAATGTCAAGGGTAAAGACTTCTCGTGTCCCGTCAGCATCATGTGTGGACTGACTCCAGTGGTGGAGTGTTGCGTGCTATTATAAGCTCCCATCACCTGTGGAAGGTATCTGTCCCAATCGGTCATGTACCTGGAACAATATACCCTCAGCATCGACACCAACGTCCTATTCTGTCTTTCCACTAAGCCATTCGTCTGAGGGTGGTATGTCGTGGAGTGAGCCTGAGCGACTTGTGACCGTCTCATAAGCTCTTTCGTAAGCTCGCCTACGAAAGCCGTTCCATTGTCCGATTGAAACGTCATTGGACATCCGTGTCTTGCTATCCACGTATTGATCAGGTGGTCGCATGTCTCTTCCGCCGAGGCAGTTATGCAGGGCACGGCCTCTGCATACTTCGTGAAGTGATCTATCATGACCAAGACTTGGTTGTAACCGCTGTCTGTCATGCATATCTTCTGGTGATCTATCTGCACCACCTCGTTGAATTCAGACGACTCAATTGATTGTAAAGGAAATCGCAACTTCCTAGGATCCTTGACCTGTTGGCATGACAGACATGCTGTCACCCATTTCTCGCATGCCTTTTTCATCCCAGGCCACTCAAAGCGCTTCAGGATCCTCTGATACACTTTGTCGATCCCTTGATGGCCCATCTGATCATGCGACCTGAATAATAGTTCTGTCTGATAGAGTTGCGGCAACACTATCGCGTTATATTTGTATAAGACCTTGTCTTCTTCTCTTCTCCTGCAAGCCACGATCCCGTCCTTGTTCAGATATAATCTCCCCTCCTTCTGCATGAAGTATTGTCTCAGGATCCTATAGCTGTCTTCTTCCAGGTCACCTTTGTCAGGTGCACCGTTTTCTATCCACCTTTTTAGGTTGCTTGTCATGCGATCATTTCTCTGCGCCCTTAGAAGGTCCGAGAGTCTGTATCTCGCCTTCAAGTACGTCTTCATGACTCTCATCTGACTGTTCAGCTCGTTGGGCTGACGTGTGTCTTCTTCCATCTTAACGCACCAAATCTTCGCCAACGGTTGTGTTTCTTGTTGAAACGGCTGAAGATCAGTCCTGACTACCTCTTTCTGCGGCAACAGGCTTATCGAACGTTTCGATACCGCTATCGTTTCTAAGTCATCCGCTGCGTTGTCAAAGACTCTTTCGCTTGGTATTAGGTAGCGATCACTGTCAGGATCCTGGTACACCTCTCTGTCCAGGTTTCTCGCCCGAGTTTCCACTAGTAGCGTGTGTATCGCCAGTTCTGACAGTTCTGATCCCGAGGTCGAATCTCTGTCTGAATAGGTGTTCATTCTCGAGCTTTCTGACTTATCATCCGTCGAAGGTGTTGTGCTGGAGACTGCACGCTCCTCCAGATCATGTCCGTATTTCCTTCGCATCCATCTGAACTCCCCGTACAAAACTTTGTTCTCTAGGTCCTGTTACTCATCAGGAATTTTCTCGTCTATCTCGGACTCCCCGGACAAATTCACTTGTCCCGGGTGTTGATCTTGTGATTGCTGGTTTTTCTCCTCATCCTTCTCCCCGGACAAATAGTCTTGCAGCAGATTTTGTTCTACCTCTTCACCCCCTTTTTCCCGGTCTACAAAGGTGACGGTTTTCTTTCGCTTGCTGCTCCCCTGTTCTTTCCGTCCGTAAGAAGTACTGGTTAAAATCTCTTGGGGTATTGAGGATACTAGTTGCTGAACTATTGTCCTACAATCCCTCTTGTTCTCCTCGTGCTGTTGTCTGGACGGCATGATCTTCACTTTCTTACTGACTGTTAGCGATGCCACTGCTGCTGTCCACTCGGGGTCATCTCTGGTCACTTCTCTTTCTAACAATCCACCCAGCATCCGCATTACTTGTGGTGTGACTTGCACCGTTTTATCCAATAATGAGAGGCTGTTTATATTCATGCGAGAGAGTTCTTGCTGGACCAGGTTCGAGCGCAGCAACAAATCTAAGGGGACTGGATCCTCCTTGGACAGGATCTTTATCTCAGCTGCTTTCTCTACAGGTAACTCAGGATGCCCTGGAATTGGATGTCCAGACTTATCCAACCATCTCGTTAAGGGAAGCGCTTCATAAGTTTCTTTGTCCAGAAACGAGAATCCCTCCTTTACTTCCGCCTGATTGGCCTGCTTCTGCTCCAATCTTTCATAGAACTCAGTTTTCTTGCTGAGACTGTCAGCATTCTGATGTTTATCACGCATCCTATGTTCGATTATCATATGGTAGCCATCCAATCTGACTATCCATCTACCAATATAACTCTGATCCATCGAGTAGGTCTTCAACCAGGATAACGCTCTGTTGTCCACGCGTAACTTGAAGGGAGCGCTCCCCAAGTATGCACGGTACTTCTCCACGAAGGTAACTACTGCAAACATTTCTGCTTTTGGTGCGCCATATTTCATCTCTGTGTCACTCATGACCTTGCTGCCGTATGCAATGGGACGGAGAACTGTTCTTCCGTTCCATTCTTGCTCTTGATGCAAGATTCCTGAGATGGCCACCACCGATGCGTCCGTTTTCAAAATCTCCCTCACCTATTTTTCCTTTTAAATGTTCTATTTCTGGCAAAACCGGTTTGTCAGAATCTAGTTCATATGACGAGGGGCGTTCCGGAAAATTCGAGCAGCTTGATAAGCCGTCGTCCGTTTCGGATTTCATTGAAAACAATTTACGAATAGATTTTAATTCATTAATTCTCTTTAAGATTTTATCTTTATTTGCATGATAAGGACAGTCTTTCACACTATATTTCTTCAAGTTTTGTGTCTCTTCATAGTCGGTCCTCATCGGCAATGCGTAACCAAGCTTCTTTCCACGCTGGATTGAAACCTTGGTGTCCAGTGTGTTCAACAACACACTGACACACAGTCCGTTTCGCGTTACCGAGAAGCTCCGGCCTAAAATCACCGAACTCTGACTATTTGGATTCGGTACTAAGCAAACCTGTTTACTATCACTTAACGAATTTAAATTTCTCATTCTAAAAATCGCTACTACAGCTTGTCCTGGTTGTAACTTTACTTTTCTATCCAAAAACACTGGTACCTTATTTTCATCTGTTATTATCCTATTAATGGGTCTCTTAACATACTTTCGGTCCGGGTTTCTAATCCGTATTAGACCGTTGTTCAAGTCAATCATCACGTCAAAATTCCTGACAAAATCTCTGCCCAAGATGAATTGGTCGGCGTCGTCCAGATTCTCTACCACCAAGAAGCTCATCCAAAGGTTCCGTCCTCCCATGTGAAGGACCGTCACCGGTGTTCTTCCGGCTACGTAGATAGCTCCTCGATTTGCAGCGGCTAGTCGGAGATTCATAGGAATCAAGTCTTCCCGCGTGAAGCCCATTCTCTCCCAGGTTTTTATCGGCATCACACTCACCACCGCGCCTGTGTCCAGAAGCCCTGTGACTCCGATTTTTGTTCCGTTGGTGTCAAGCAGGTGTGCTGTCACATCTGCTTCATATCCAATATGTACCGCGTCTTGTTCCATCATGGCGTCATGGCCTATCCTGCGGACTTTGAGTTCCTCTTCACCCAAATAGATCTGCCCCATTTGGTCATCATCTGTTGTTATGTAAGTCCTGGTGTAGATGCTGATTCCATCCACGTTCAGCATTATTTGATACGGCCCATAGACCTCCAAGTAGCGTCCATGAAGTTTCTTCATGCGAGGGCCACCCGTCGTTAGTAGTGCTCGCACAGCTCTCGACTCAGTGCGTGGCTCCACCTGCCTCAGATAATCTGCATATGTGTCCAAATGCATTAAAGTGAACTCTGATGGTTCACTCAAATTTCTTATTACCTGGTGTCCAGCCACTGAGATTATCGACTGTATCTTTTTTCCTTGCGGCGCCATGCCGAACCTCTTACCGGAGATCACTTTAAGTTTCATATCTAAACTGCTTGGTGTTTTCGTCTCCTCGAACTCCGTTGCCTCGAAGGTATTCAGTTGCTCCTGAAGCTTTTCATTTTCCAGTTCAAGTTTCACTTTTTGTTCGATCTCTTTCGTCACCAATTCCTGCTGTACTCTATTTAGAGCATCCTTTGCGGCTGCCTTATAATCGATCTTGAAATCATCGGCCGCAGTTGCTGGTTCCGGTTCACGTGCTTCTTCTGTTACCGCTTGCATTTTCTTTGCCGCCAGCTCTTGGGGTTTGTCCTTCCTGCGTGCCTCTGCTTCGCTCAAGAGTCGAGCCTTGCTTGCTTTCACTCCTGACAAAGCTTCTTCATGCCTTGGATGCTTGATGTCTGCCACTGCATCCCAGAATTGCGGACAATCTGATTTAAAATGACCTTCCAAGTTGCAAAAGAAACACCTCGGGCCAAATTTTGCAATTACTCCTCTCATGAAATCCTCATGGTCCAACTCTGACGCATCTTCGTCCTCGAGGCTAAAGCCTATTGCTTTCATGCCTTGTTTGTAAGCTGGGCATGCTGACACATGATGGTCTGTTGAACTGCAATTAGCACAAGAACGTCTCTTGTCCATATCATCCCTCGGTTTGTACCAATTGTTCCCTTGGTTAGCTGGTCCGTTGTTAAAATTGCCATAATTGTTCTTGTAATATCCAGATCTCGAAGGAGGTTTCAACAAAAGATACTCTTTTGATTTGAGCCTCAACTCCTCCGGTGTTGGCGCATTAGTTGATAGTGGTGTGTAATGCGTTGCTAGCATCGTACGAAGTTCATCATTTTTCACACCATCGATGAATTTTGAGGCTACGGCTAGGTTCATCCTTCGATTTGACTCATCCGGTTGGCTGCGTTTTCTCAGCATTTCCAAATCATCGAGAAACTTGTCTATAGTTTCATCTTCCCGCTGCCTCCGTTTCTCGAAGCGCATCATCGCCTGGTGCCCCTGCACCCCTGATCCGAAACGGTTTAATAAGATTTCGAAGATTTTCTCAGCAGTGTCACGTTGATACTGTTTCTTGGCCATGACACAGTTCAGGGCTGTCCCTTCTAAGTTGCTGGTGAGCGCGCTGCATTCCTGTCTCTCGGACAAGTCTTCTTCCTCGAAATGCAGCTTCATTACCTCTATCCAGGTATCAATACAGCCATCAGATTCGTCTTTGTAGCATCTTGGTTTCTTAAAGACTCTTCTGGACTTTTCACTGCGTTCATTGGTTCTAGATAACCGCGTCAGGAATGTTTCCAAAGACCTGTTCAGGGGTTCAAATGCTGTGGCCATTGCCGTAGCATCCCTTGAGTGTCCCGCCTGAGTGTCCTCACACCTTGTCGAAGGCTCTGTGTGCGGTACATCCCTACAATCCGAATCACCATGAGCGTTTCCCGCTTGGCCCATGTGACTCCTCCTCGGGCTTGTATGCCCCATGTTGCCAGAATCGCTTCTCCCGGTCGCATGTGTGCTTTGCGTTGGTCGTTCGTTCGAGGTTTGTCTGTTCCCCGTTGAACTTGCTCTACTGTTCGGGCCCCATGCTGTATTACCCCTTGTGGCATAGCCTGATGAACTGCCCCTGCCTCTAGTGGATCCATTTGTCTTCCTCCTTTGATGTTCATTGAAGTTCACCCTCGGTTCCCTGCTGGGACCTCCCGAGTTCGGCTCTCCTTCTTTTGGTCCACTCTTGCTGCTTAGTAGCCCGTCCAACCTATCCATGATAGCCTGCGTTCGCCTCTCCATCATCGCGTCTATCTTTGTGTCAAGAGACCCAAGAGACTGCTCTTGCTGAATTCTTAACTTCTCCATATCGGCTCTTAAGCGTAACTCCCTCTGTTCCGCTTCTCTTGTCATTCGCGACAAGTTCCTCGTCATATGTTCGTCCGTTCTTTCTTTCAAGCGTTTTTCGCTTCTGTCAACTTCTTGTCTGTTGCGGTTTATTTCTTCCCGCAGACTTTCTCTTTCAATGTGAACTGCTCTTTCTAGTTCACTCATCCTTATCGACATCTGTTCATTTTGTTCTCCTAAACTGCCCACTATGTTGTTTAAGGCTTCCTCTAGTGCTGCCCCGTTATCCATGAGTGGCGTCACTAGTGGTGGTGTAACTCTGTCGGTCCCAGGTAGCTTCGTGCTGGTCGAGATCCGGGCCTTGACTCTCTGTCTTGACGTCTTTTCATTATCTATTTCAGGATCCGCTAACGCGTTGCCAAGCCCTCTGGTTCTACTCTCTTCAGGTTGTGGCTCCGAACTTGTCCTAATCGCGAAGTCCTTCGACTGGCCCGGTGTGTTTGCCTCTTTGCTTATCGTTGTCACTACACCAAATTTATCCATGGTTCCAGTCTCTCTTCCGACGTGTGCCTCACTCTCCTGGATCGAACTATTGAGACTGACTTGAGATCCAAAGTCCCCTTGCTCCTCTTCATCCTCTTCCTCCTGGGATTCACCGTCATTTCCTGCTCCTCCTCCCATGCTGAATGGAAAGATGTTTCCGAAGGTGTTCTTCATTCTTTCTGAGAATGATGATGACGTTGTTTGTTTCCCCGTTCCGCCTGCCATCATAGTGTTGTCTGTCGGAGATCTTCTAGTCGCCGTTACTTCAGTTGAGATGTCGGACAGTTCCGACATCTCCTCTCGATCCAATGTCCCGGTGGAAGTGGCAAAATCATGGCCTTGTTCTACCGGGGTTGATTCACTCGCCAGCCTTCTGCCTCTTCCTTCCAATCCATTTACTCCCTGGTTGTCCTTCATGGTATGGTCCGTATTGACCTCCACTTCTAATAGTTCTCTTCGCTCTTCTGAGGTCTTCTGACTTCTCGTTTCAACCATTCTGCCTGAAACCGTCCCCCTTTTGTCAGACCGGGATCGCTTGATCCAATCCACAAAAGGATCGGTCATCGTTTTTCTTTGCTTTTCAGGTATGAATTTCCTAGAGCTATTACCTCGTTTTGGTATCCTTGACTTGTCTAAACTCATTCTTTATTTGTCACTTTCCTATGCCTACTCTTGACTCAATTGTTAGAGACCTTATAGTTTTATTAACAATAATAATGACACAACACAATAAATTTCACCAGATTCTATTAAATAGTGACCACGAATCCCTGTATGTTGTCAGAGTACAGTTTGTATAAAATTTATTCACACTAGCCGATTATCGGTCCAAAGATCTGGAAACTAGCACAATATGATGTTATCAGTCAATTTAAAAGATAGTGTACTCACTACCCAATCAAGCACAGTTTAGGTTGATTTAAAATCAAAAAACAAAAAATATATATATTGACACAATATGAATGTATATATATAAAAAAAAACGTATGTGTCTTGTACTCTTAGTCGGTCGCAGTACAATAGTCGAACCTGTCTTTTAAAGAAAAAGCTTTCCCTGCTTGGTGCTGCACCAAACAGACAAAACTTTGAAGGCAGTTATTTTCTCAAGTGGGCGTCTATTGCACCCACCGAGTATTGTGTTACCTATCTGCCTTCGGACTGCCCGAGCTAGACCTACTAAAATCCTCAGGGCAGTCACTTTTCCCAAAAACGTATTATGTTTCAATCCACACCAATGAGTCACGCTCTTTCTAATTTAGACTTAGTGTCGCGAATATCCGAGTTCGGACCTGTTTTGTATTAGTCTGGTTCTTTTTGAGAGGCAAGTTACCAGTGCAGTCACTGATACCTAGCCTGTTTATTAATAACCTAATACCTCTCGCTTTTTGGTCTTTCTTTCGTTTACCTAAGTCCTTAATAAAATAATACCCCTCCGGATTGGCACAAATAGGACCCTTCCGGACTGTCAGAATATGGACCCCTCCGGATTGGGACCCCTCCGAGTTAGTTAATAGTAGACCCCTCCGGATTTGGACCCCTCCGAATTAGCAACTATAAGACCCCTCCGGATTCGGACCCCTCCGGTTTCGTGGAAAGTAGACCCCTCCGGATTCGGAGCCCTTAGCTCTGTCAAAGTAGCTTTTCGTAGTTTTCTTAATTTCAGCTTATACCCCTCCGGATACGTTCTGCGTTGCTCTTATGCTGTTTGAATTAACTGGGAAGGGTATAGGATCCTTTCCTAGACCCCTCCGGATTGAAGTTAAGGCACTTATTTGACAATTCACACTAACGGTGAAGGGTCTTATCACTTGCCTAATTTCGACTCTATTATGGTTGTCTTGTGCCTTCAGCCCTCCCTTTTTGTCTAGAACTGTCCTAAGTTACTTAGTTCAATCGCTATCAACTTTTGGTAGGGGTATAAGGGTTTTTCAGAAAAATTTATAAAACGTGAAGGGTGCACCCCTCCGGATTTGCGTAATTTGCTAAAAACAATCTCAAAAAATTTTCTCTCTCGCTTTTCCGAAAAATTTCTGATCCTATTAGTAAGCTCAGCTAATTTCTGATCTATTGGTACCAAGATCAACTCGATATGATCAGTAGTTCCAAAGTTATTAACCAAAACGTCTTTTTTCCGAACTCAAAAAATTTTCTCTCTTATAGGTTCCGCCTAACTTTTTCCGCAAATCTGGTCTTTTCGACCTAAAAACTATTGATCTGAGCTCAGAAGGCCTATACTCTTCTAGTTCAATGCAAAAGACCCGATCTAAAACGCTATTGTAGAGAAAATTTGCGAAAAACTATGCTACCTGGACCCCTCCGGATTGATGAATCCACCAAATCAAACACGTTATGTTCGATTTCTCTGCAACCCGGAAGGCTTTCGGGTAGCGGATTTTAAGACTTGTAGATTCACTAGTGGACGTTGTCCAAACAACTATTTTTACTGTCCTGACTCAAAAATTTCAAAAAATTTTCTGATTTTTTAGCGTTTCTTACTATCAAAAATGGGAAAATTTGGTTTTTTGTACCAACTAGTTCCAACCACTTCCGAACTAAAGTTAACCGGTTCTGCTTATTACAGTAGTGCAGTTACGATGTAACACACTAACTTAGCGCTTTTTTCCGTTTCAAAAAATATCGATATCTCAAAAATCGCGACTTGTGGGGGGATCAAAATATCGCAATTTTGACCCTAAAAACCGGTCAGTTCTCGTTGTTTTTGTCTGAAAATCGATATAAGACTATTAATATAGGCTATATAAGTAATAATATTAGGAATACTATACCCCTCCGGGTTTGTTTAATCTCCGAATTAAGGTGCTTAACTCGGATATTCGCAGTTCGGTGAAGGGTCACTACAGTGCAGCACTGTCGAGCCCCCCACAGATTACTATCCTACTTTTTGTACCAAAAGGGATACAAAACTTGTTAACGATACCCAACAGTCGATTGTAGTTGTCGTTGAGCCTCTTCCTGTTGTTCCCTGTACTGCTTGCCGGATCGGTCTTCACCCCGGACCCTTCCGAATTGAGCGCAAATCAGCTGACCCTTCCGGATTGGGCGCAATTTATCATTAACGTGCTTAAATGCTCAAATAACCCTACAGTACAAGCCTCACAAACGGGCCACAAAATTGATCGTAACAATCTTGACTGATATAAATGCCTGTAACAACAATATATCTATCAACAACAAACGGGGGGGGGTTGAATCACATCTTGTCTGGGGGGATGATTTCTACTGATTTTTTACTTTTTTACTGTTTTTGGTTTTTTCGGTTATTTTTTATGTTTTTTGTTTTTCTTGGGTACTATACTACTTTTTGTTTGGTTTTGCTTATATCTTTAAGTGTTTTTGGTCACAAACCACTCAGGGGATGAGGAGACGGCCGATCCCCCCACCCTTCCTGGTTCGTGAATTTTCGGTCTTAACTAGGTTAAAAAACTATTCACGGCAATTCGGAAGGCCTCCGCGTTCCGAACTACCCTTCCGCCCCGGCGGTTTAGGCCTTTTAAGGGCGTTAATGTGAGCATCCGCTCGGCGCGGAGTGCTCGTTAACGGTTCTGCCGGTCATGATGTTAAAAAAGAATAACACCCAGGAGCGCCATAAAAACATACATGTAACATTCGCCCGGAAGATACATATCGACGGATAACAAAACTAAGTCTTAAGACGACTGGCTAGCGTCTAAACAGAGCTTTGCATGTTTTTCACCGTCTCTACCAAGCCAGTACTTTTCGGTGGTCTTTCCTACATCAGGCTGACAAAAACGTTACTGTTCTCCAGCTTCGACCAGAACGCTCAAATTAACTGAATTACATGCAAAATTAGTGAGCTCATGGCTGGGTCTCTGTATCCCCAGACCACGAGGTCACTCCTAAAAACAGGGCTACTACTTATTATATTACTATTGTTTTTGTTCAGTAGATAAAAATCATCATCTCCATCGAAGATGGATCAACCCTTTCCCCCAACTCCTAGCACCTCATCCTTGTCAAAACTAATCAAAATATCAGTTAAATTCAAGTCAGGACATGACAGGATGCTAAAATTCAATACAAATTCATAAAAGTTCCCGTCCCGAGACCCTTCCGGATTCTTGAATCCGGCGAATCAAGCTCCTTAACCTCAGGTTCACGCTAACTCGGAGGGCTGGTTTTTACCCTTCACCGTTGTTCGCAACGGCCTTGCAACTATTGTAACAGCACAATAGTTGCAACTCGGAACGTCCTCTGCTGTTCGGTAGTTCGTTGTTGTTTTTTAGTCTCGATTTTCGTACTGTTCGTAATCGCAGATAAAGTTGTTTTCTGTTTCTTTCTGCTATTTTAGCTAAAATGGCCGTCTCTGACGTTTCTCAGAAATATGACGTCATAATTCGAATTTTTAAAAATTAGAATTCCAGAATTTTCTAGCCTTCACCGTTTGGCTAATCGTTCAAATAACGTCCTTATCCGTTCTAAATCGCCAATTCGGAAGGCTTGCTGCTAAAATACCGAATTCTGCAGAGACTGCATTTTGGCCATTCTGGTCGAATGTCACAAAAATCAAAATTTTCATAAAAATGTCGATATCTCGAAAACTAGCAAGTTTTAGATGCTCATATTTTCGCATTAGAATCCGAAGCTAAAAAGGGTTTCTGATAGCACCCAACTCAAGGGTTAAATATTTAGCATTAAACAGAAACGGGAAATTATTTAAACACATTTTGTACTAATTCATAATTACCAAGAATGTAGTTATCTCTAAACTTATGAACAAATAGAATTTCATCATTTCTATCCATAAGGCCGAAGTTCTTCGGCAACAAGCTTATCTCACCCAAAATATTTAAGATCCTTGAACCTCTGTATGTTAATGACTGTAATTTAGTTTAATTCTTGCAAAAAGGAGGACAAAAGGTAATAGAACTCGATTTTCTAGTATTGTATGCAAAGTTTTTCAGTGTAAACAACAAATTAAGATATGGATTTGGATTTCTATTATGAGCAAATCTCAAACAGAAATTCTGTAGATCATAAATATACAGTTCATGTACTGTTTATATTTTATTATCATAAAAAGTACTGGTAATGCTGTCATATTTTCTTTTGAAAAAAATCCTTCTTATGATTTATCTTTTTTTAAACAAATGAATTTGATTAAGCGCTGCAAAGCTAGTTCCGCCATATACGAGAAAGCCATATTGTATAATTGGTTTAATGTTAGCATTATAATATTTCAACAAAACACATTTTGGAACACAATACCTCATTTTTGAAACAACACCACAATGTCTACCTAGTTTAATTTTCAATTTTTCAATGTGCTGAGTGAATGTTAACTTACAATCAACTATTACTCCTAAATACTTACATGCTGACTGAGGATTATACACAATATTATCAATTTCAATTTTAAGGTTAGAAGCACTTCCATTATTAAATAGTTTCAGATACTTGAAATGTTTTGTAACATTCGCCCAAATATCACACAGCGACGGAGCGTAGAAAAAGTACCTATTAACGACTGGCAGGCGTCAGTTACCTTAATTCTACTCGTTTTTCACCGTCTCGACCTTGCCAGTTGATTTTCTGGTCTGTTTAGGGCAAAGTAAAAAGTTACCATTTTTAGGCCATCAGTCAAACGACTTTTGATCAGCTTTCGTTTACATGCGAACACAACCACATAGCTGAGTCTCGGATCCTCAGACTACGTGATTGTCATTAAAAACACGGCTCGAACAACCTATTTTTATATGTTTTTGTGTGACAGTTTTATATTAAATCCATTGGAGATGGATTGACCCTTTCCTTTTTCTATCTACTCATGCTCTGAAATATTGAAATAATATCGGTGTTAATTAAGATCTAGGACATTACAGCAACTGTTGAAGTTAGTTTACCCAGTCCCTTCACATATAACAGTCTCTGGGGGACCAAGCCTCCGCTCCCGTGATTTTCTTGAGATAACACTCTTATCTCCTATATTTCGTGTCCCGGGAGTGTTCCGTGGTATTTCTCTTCCCCCCACTGAAGCCTCCGTCTCCACAAATATCTGTCACTATGGTCCTTATCGTGTGTTATTGCCACGATAAGAGGCTTCGTAATTTTCTTGCACGACTGTTCTTTACAATCTCTATCGTGGTTCTGATTTTCGTCTTTTTCATTCAAAATGGCCGTCTTTTTTCTATTTCTCAGAAATGTTCTTCTTCCAATCGAAATTTTAAAAATAAAAATTCTAGAACATTCTGACCCTCCTTCGCAACACTTTTTCGTTCATAAGGCCTTTAGTCACTCTTTTTTATGTCGCCGGAAGGTTGTGCTGTGTCATCTGGCAGAATGGCACATTTACCGGGGTAGCAATGGTTGCCCCGCGATAAAATGTCCGACAGAAGATATCACTTGCTCAAGACATCATCTTCAAAAAATCTCCTGATTGCGGATTCTCAAGCACGCCATCTTGATTTTCCAAATTTCAATATCTTGTCCCTACCTGGGGCCCGAGTTGGTGCGGTCCAAAACTTCTTACCCGAGAAAGACAAATTCAACATCATCGCTCTGCTCATCGGCGGAAACGACGCCTTCAACGGAAAAGACCCCTCCAGTATACCTGCAGGCGACATTGCTGAAGAGCTGTCAAAACTAGCCGAGGAGCTGTGTGAACGAGCCAAAAAAGTTTTCGTCATCGGAATCCCTCATCGTAGTGAGAACCGAGCTCGATCTGCAAAAATAAACGAATTCCTAAGAAAGATAAAAGGAACTTGGAAGTTTAGAGGAGTGAGTGAAAAAATCCACAGCTCATATCATTTGAAAACTGACGAAGTGCACCTCAGTGAAGAAGGTCTGAAGGGCATTAAAAGTATTCTCAAGAATAAAATCTTATACGATAAACATTCGAACATCTGCAATACAGAAGCACATCTGGTATATTACGAGTGTCGTTTCAAGAACTGTCAGTGCCCCTATTAACGTAAGTAGAAATAGTGAACCGCAGGCCTCCCCTTTTCGGGAACCACCAGGTTTGTCTATTTCTTCTTTTTCCCCTGAGTGAGCCACAGGCCTCCCCTTTTCGGGAACCACCAGGCTTAACTGTTTTTCTATCCATAGTATAAGCAAAAATGGGCAAAAACTGCAAAACATGTAAAAGAGGCTTTGCCGGCAACGAAAAAACATACACTTGTGTCGCATGCAACGCTCAAATGCATTTGGAACCAACTTGTGTTGGGTTGTCTCTAGTGGCCATAAATGGAATAAAAGAACTAGGGCCGAATGTCATGTTGCTTTGTAATACTTGTGTGCAAAATAATGAACGAGACAACTTTATAAGATGCAAAACCCTGGCCAACATAGACGAGAAGCTCTCAAACATTGATGTAACTGAAAGCCTTAAAAGCATGGAAAGAAGATTTACCGATTTAGTAGATCAAAAAATTGGAAATGCAATGAAAACGACATGCGATAAAGTGGAAAAAACTTATAGTGCCGTTGTAGCTGCTGAAACCACCACCCGGATAAATCAAGCTCAAACCACTCAACATGCTGCCAGATCTAACTCTGATCACAACATAAATCAAAGTTTTAGGATACAAGGGGTCAAAGAGGACCCTGAGAAAACAAAAGGAGAAAACCTTGTCCCAACAAATGACGAAATAAACGAAATACTAGACATAATTGGAGTGAAGCCGAAAATAATAGAACTAAAACGACTGGGAAAATTTGATCGTAATCGAATGAAGCCAAGAACACTGCTGGTAACTGTACCTAGCGAACATGAAGCACGACTAGTACTAGCAAAAAGCCGAGAAAAGCGAGAACAATTGGTCGAAAAAGAGGTCTACCTGCTACCAGCATTGACCAAAGAGAGTGCAATTAAAGAGAACGAAATCCTTAAGAAACGAAGACAACTACTAGATGAAGGCGTTCCTCGCGAAAAGCTGAAAATAAGGAATCTAGAATTGTTCAATGATGGTGTGAAAGTAACTATTGACACTGAAGTTCAGGAACCCCAGCATTGACTAGGATTCCTCAACATTCTGCAACTAAATACTAGAAGCCTAATCAACATAGAGAGAAGAACTAAGCTAGCAAATGCAAATGCAGTTGGAAATTTTAATGTCATATGCTTAAGCAAAACTTGGCTTAACGAGAATATTCAATCATCAGAGCTTTTTCTAAGTGAATATAACATCTATAGATCTGATAGAGCTATTGTGAGTGGTAAAAACTGTCACGGAGGCAGCCTAATAGCTGTCAAGAATAGTCTAATTACCGAGGACTTATCCACCAAGCATGACATTCCTGATTCACGTGTGCTATGTAGTATAAAACTTCATCAAACTGAAATGATAATTGGCTCATTCTACAATCCGCCAAAAAACAGTAATTACAGATACAAAGTGCATGAATTTGAACAACTGATCAAAGCCATTCCTAAAAACAAACCGCTTCTCTTATGTGGGGATTTAAATTTCCCAGAAACAAACTGGAACACCCTCACCAGTACTGACGAGGAAGAAAACCGAATACTGCAAATTTTTGAAAATGGACTCTTTAGGCAGGCGATAGATTTCCCAACATGTGTGAAGAGCATACTAGACGTAGCCTTTTATCGGAATTGCTATACAAGTGCCGAACAAGATTTTAACGTTTCCAAGATTTATGACTGCTCAGATTACAATGCCATAATGTTGTCTATTGAATGCACGGTATCAGAGCCGAAACCATACTTGGAAAATTTTAGAAGTTTTGGAAATGCCGATTTTGAAGGAATAAACAATTTTATAAACGAGAACCCATTTGAACCAGTATGCCACACAAACATTAACAAAATGCATGAGGAGTACACCCAATATTTGGATGAAATCATTAAGAGTTTTGTGCCTCTCAGAACAAGACATAGGAAATCACTTCCACCTTGGATAACAAGTAGCACTTCAAATTTGATCAAAAAGTTACAAACAAAACGGCAATCATGTATACTCAAACCGACCAACTACAGAAGACAACAAGTTAAACTGTTTGAAAATTTAGTAACTGAATCATCGGAATTGGACAGGAAAAACTACCAAGAGGAATTGTTTAGAACACGGAACACTAATGTAATCTTTAAACACCTAAAGAACTTGAATAAACATACAAGTCTTCCTAAGTTACTCATAAAAGATGAAGATGAAAGCACAAATCCAAACGAACAAGTCAACATGCTAAACGACTTCTTTCATTCAGTTTTTAATCCTAAAGAAAGTTTTAGTATTAGAGATATTCAATTTGAAAATCCCTTGTTAACGAATTTTGATGTATCGAAAAAGACAGTAAGTGAGATTTTATCAACTCTGGACGTAACAAAGTCACGCGGCCCAAATGGGTTGCCACCTAGCTTTTTTCAGAAAACGAACCGCAATATATGCAAACCGATGAACAAACTTTTGAGAAACGTAAAACGCCTACGAAAAATACCTGATTCATGGAAAACAGCTGCAGTTACTCCTGTTCACAAAAAAGGTGACCGAAAAATGGTGAACAACTATCGACCAGTTTCGCTATTAAATATTGACAGCAAAGTCCTTGAAAAATGTATATACAAAGACCTGTACCCTTACTTTGCCTGGTATTTGACGAAACATCAACACAGTTTTACTAAAGGTAGATCAGTTTTGACAAACATGCTCTCTTTCCTGAAAGAAATATATGAAGCGCTTGACAATGACTCAAACGCAGAAATTGTAGCATTCTACACTGACTTTGCAAAAGCCTTTGATAAAGTTCCGCATTTTGATCTACTTAAGAAAGTTGCACTTATAGGAATAGGAGGCTGCATGTTAGAGGTACTCTATGACTATTTGAAAAACAGGAAACAGTTTGTACGAGTAGACAATATCAGCTCAAAAGTTTTAGAAGTCACTAGTGGTGTTCCCCAAGGATCACTTTTAGGACCACTGCTCTTTTGCATTTTTATTAACGACCTACCTGAAGTACTCAAATTCTCTGAACCATATATTTTTGCGGATGATCTTAAACTACTTTCCATCAAAAAAACATCAATTGAAATTCAAGAAGATCTGGACAAAATTCAGCAGTGGGTAACTGAAAACAAAATGGAATTAGCACTAGATAAATGTGCAAAAGTAAGTTTTAGGGGCGGAGACGCTAACTCTATGCTTTTTGGTGTAGTGCTTGGAACATCGATGGTTGTGAAAGATCTGGGAATTTTTGTGTCGGGCGATTTAAGTTGGAAGGTACACATTGAAACAAGATTAAAGAAGGCAAACCAAGTACTGTACCTCCTGAGAAGAAACCTATCAGCAAAGATAAATACGTTTGTAAAGTTAGGTCTGTATAAGTCACTAATACTCCCAGTGTTATTATACGGACTCTCATGTACACATATATCGAGGGGGGATCAATTGCAGTTGGAGCGATTTCAAAAGAAAGTAATCCGTTGGATCACTGGAAATAAAACGGGAGTGTACATCAACGAACTACGCTTGCTAAACATTTTACCCCTGCCCATGTTCATCCAGCTAAATAACATCTTTTTTCTTGCCAGTCTTGATTCTAATGAACGAAATGAAATAGTGTTAAACAGGCGAACCACACGGGCTAGAAATACAGAAATTTTTGAGATGCGAAAAGTGAGAACGGAAAAAGCGAGAAACGAATTTGTTTTCAGAACCAGTAGGATTGTAAATCGATTAGAACCATATATTCATTTTGATAAACGAATCGGCCTCAAGACGAGAATTTTAAACACGATGTGGAAATTTGTAAACGAGAGATTTTCAGAAATGACAACGTGCACGTGGCAATTATTCTGTGATTGTATCACGTGCAGAAACAAGTCGACATTGTTTTAGAGAAGATGCCGGGACCAAGAAGCCCAACAGCTGTGCTGTGAATCCCCAACAACAACAACAACAACAACAACAACATTATCAAAACTAATTAAGGTGGTTTTATCTGAATTAATTGTTAGTTTATTTAAATTCATCCATTCTGACATCTTTGTGACATCCTCTTGGAAACATTCAAACCGTGCGCTATCAAAGGCTATGTTGGTATCATCCGCAAACAGAAAAACTTTTGAGCTAGATGCAGCAAGGTGCAAATCATTTATATACACCAAAAAGAGAAGGGGACCTAAAACAGATCCCTGGGGAACACCGGTGGTCACTGGCAACCAATCCGACGATCAGTCATTTATTTGAACACATTGAAATCTGTTGTTTAAGTAACTGTTAAACCAAGCGAGACAATTATCCGGGATACCATAATTTTCTAATTTACTCAAAAGAATTTTCATATCCAGAGTGTCAAATGCTTTCTTCAAGTCAACAAATAGGCTGCATTTAATTTTCTTGTCTTTACACATTCTTAATCTTTCATTTAATTCAGCTAACGCATCAATGGTTGCCAACTTTTGCCGGAAACCAAATTGTCCTTCGTAAATAATATTAAATTTTTCAAGGTAACTATACAATCTAGAGTGCATGATTTTCTCAAAGATTTTGCCAAAGCTATTTAATAGTGCAATTGGATGGTAATTGCTAATATCCAATTTGCTCTCAGATTTATGCAGAGGCATAACTTTAGCATATTTCAGCGCCTGAGGAAAGGTGCCACTTCTAAATGATAAGTTAATTAGATAAGTTAATTAGGGAGCTAGACCAAAACAGGTTTTAATGAGGAACATGTTACTTATTTCATCCATGCCACAAAAATTTGTCGGTTTCAGGCTATCAATAGTGTATTCAGGCTATCAAACGAGCATTCAAAAAGGTACATAGAATGAGTCACACTTTCAGGTTGGACGACTTTATTGCCACAGGCAATTTTTTTTTGGCAAGCTTTAATCCAATTGTAGCAAAGTAGTCGTTGAAAGCATTGGATATGGTGTGCGGATCAGAAACATTAGTCCCTTCTAACTGTATGGTGGGTACCTTTGAACTTCCTTTTTCTTTACCGTTTATTTCTTTTAACAACTTAAATACCTGTCTCGAGTCTCCGATACAATTGTTAAATCTTTTAAAGTAATACTCTTTTTTTAGTTTTCTTATCATTATTTCAACGTTTTTCCTTTTAATGTGGAATTATTTTTATTTTCAATGTTGCTAACATCAAGATTCCAAATTTTGTGTAGTTTGTTTCTTTTTAAAATTGCATTTTTCATTTCTTTACAAAACCACGGCGCGTTAACATTTGTACGTTACGTTTGACTTTTGAATTTCTTATTGGTGCTAATATATTAATGCTTGAAAGCAAACATTCACTAAATGCATCATAAGCAACATTTATGTCGGCTTCATTGACTATATGAGATTGTTCTAGCATTTCTTTTATAAGAACTATAAAGTCATTTAGGGATTTCTCCTTTTTTAAAAAGGACATGTCACGATACGTTGAAGATAATAATTCATTTTCTGTCAAACTAAATGTAAGGATGATTGGGCAATGATCCGAAAAGCATTCATTTTCTAGGGTTCTTATAGATGGATTGCGAGTATTGCATGCTATCATATGATCAATAGATGTTCCATTTTTTCCAGTGATGCGAGTTTCATTTTTATTTAAAAGTTCAAACCCATTTGCAGTAATAGTATTCAGATTTGATCTCGTAAGGTTGTTTTCTATGGGAACATTTATGTTAAAATCTCCTGTTAGAATACCGGGTAATTTTTAATGACTAAACAATTCCAATTCCCTGTCTAATTCATCGACAAAAAATTTTTTTTCATATCTAGGCGGCACATAGACTACTAATATTATCATTTTATTCCCAAACACTTCAACTAGAGCTGCTAATGATTCGGAAAGAGAAGTTGATAATGGTTCTATTAAATTTACATTTTCGCCAAGTTGTATCATAGTTCCTCCAACTCTCGTTTTGCGGTTGTTGCTAAGAATTGTAATAAATCCTTTGAAACTAAATATTTTTTCATTGTCTGTTTCAGTTAGCCATTTTTCGGTAAAACATAGTACATTAATTGTTGGAGACTCGAGACTTAGAAGTGCTTCTATATCCTCATAGTGCTTTTTAAGAGACCTAACATTGGAAGTAGTAGTAATTCAAATTTATTAGCACCGCAGGGTTTAGATGGAGTAATTGCTTTAGATTTATGAGCCTGATTGAGCCGAGGCAAACGGGAAAACACCAGTAAAACAACTCATCACACTATTCAAACTGTACTTTAGAGTGTCACCTCCTTCATATAATCCATGAATTTTGTGTACATTTTGATCATCCTTCCACAAGAAATAGATAGAGCCTTCTCTCGTCCAAGCTGATTGAATGCGCGTATCTGACTTCATCATTCTCAAAAAGTTCATTCGAGCTTTAGTTAAATCTTCGAATATCTTAACGTTGTTATAGAGATCAGTTGAAGCTAGTTCTTTTTTCCTCTGCAGCAAGTGGGTTTTTTTTCACCCTTCTTGTAAATTTCACTATTACTGGCTTGACTCCGGCACCTCTTGAGGGCAGCCGATGCGCGGTGGATATATCTTGTTCTGTAATATTGGCATTGATACTATTTGATACAGTTAGAACGTTTTTAATGGTAGCGTCTATTGTTTCTTTTCTTCAATTGCTCGTTTCTTCAGTGATCCCTAATATTTTAACGTTCTCTCTCCTGTTGTAGCTTTCAAGAAGTTCTGCTTCGGATAGCGCTTTAAGGTTCGACCTACATTCGACATTGACGATTTCGCCTTTTACCATATTGAGCACTTCTGCCTTCAGTTTGGTGGTTGCTTCGGCAATAGTTGACATTATGATCGACTCGATTTGACTTTTGAACTTATTCAATACTTTGGCATCAGTTTTTGCATGGATTTAGATATTGCGTCCTTGATCTTTTTTGCAATCGTTGAATTCAAGATGTCAGAGTCATCAAGTTCCCCACATGGGCTTAGCACGGCACACTGTCTTTTGCTTCCGGGTGCAGAAACGGGAGTCTGGTCATGGAATTTAAGTATTGGCAGCACTTGATCTTGTTGAGCAGGGGATTCATTGTTGCCATCATTCAGGTTATCATCATTCATGTTATCAGCATTCATGTTCGTTCTCTATTTAATAAGTTTATCACAACAATTAGGCTAATGGCCCAATTCTCTCCTGTGGCAAGAAATATTCGTCTACCTAAAGTCAGTAACAAAATCGAGGGTGCTAGGGCCGAGTCCACCTAATGTCTCTACTGCAACTGGCTGGAAGAAGTGTGTGTGTGCCATGGCCGAGTTTTTACCGACTTTTCGAGACTCGGCAAGTTCAGCGACACATGGACCAGGAGTAGCTGCTTGGGTGGAATATGAGGCGGCTAGACGATGCACGCAGGTGAAATCCCACGCCATGAAGCGTCCTAAACGCAAAGGCATCAGGGTAACGCCGTCTGGCCTTTTGTTGTCGTTTAGGAACATACCTGCTGGTTCCAATTCTGCTGCAATATGAGCACTCTGCAGGGCTTTGTGGATAATCTCGTTACAGAGTTCGTGCCTAGCATGGCGACTCCGACTGCGAAGATAGACGAACGCGTGTGACCCGTCCGCTTCAACCTTGGTGCCACACCAACAGGTGTGTGAGGAGCAAATTGGTGCACCTAGTCTGAAGCTAACGGCGATTCTCAGCTGCTCGTCTGACATATGCAATCCTAGAGATCTCGAGGGCATAGCATTGAGCCAGTCGCTCGCTCCTTTACAAGCAGCTCCATGTAACCTGGCGGCATCGCTGGCTGTGGCTTCCTGGAGAAACTGGCTAACTTGTTTTTCCGTGATTTTGTCGTATATTTCGCGCTGTTTAAAAGATCGCGGGGGAGCTCCATCTGCTGTGAAAGCATCGAAGTTAGTAAGGGCGTGCGTTATTACGTCAGTTTGAGAAAAGGCATAGACCTGCTGTGCTAGATCTTTGACTGAAAGGAAAGACGAGAGGTACGAAACGACAGCCAGTTTAGTAGGAGGTAAGATACCAAAGCCTCCAGAACGGGCAGGTAGTGAGGCTTGCTGCCACGCAGCAACAGCTATCTTGATGTTTATGATGTTTTCCAGAAGACTTATAATTGTGTTCTCAAGCGTGAGAAGGAGGTCAGTTCTTCGATAGACTTACTTCTGATGTTCGAAAGAAGTACATCAGCTTAGGAATGAGAAAACAATTCTTCAGCAGGAATAGAGCACAGTGTGAGGATACGTGTTTCAGCCGCTCTTGCATCAGAAGGATGGCTTTCAGCTTCTGGTTGAAAATAGTTTCAATCGAGATCGGTCCCAAGGCAGAGCCAAGAAGCTCAATTTCAGAGTCCTGCGCAGTCTTGATCCTGGGGCACAGAAGCTTGAACTCGTTGGTAACCTTGGTGCGAAGCTCATGATTAGGACTGAAGAAAACTATTTCACACTTTTCATCGTTCAAGGACAAGCCGACTTTTTCGATCTCAGCCATGATGAGGCGAAGATCCCCAATGACAATCTTCCAGTCGTCGCCTTTAGTGATGTCGTCAATATAATCAATTTTCAACCTGGCCTTCAATCTGACGATAAATCTGTGGGTGGACAGACGGAAAAGGAAAACTGCTAGAGGGTCTGCTTGTTGGAACCCTTCCTCAGAGACAATGAACCCTTCGTCGAAAGACAAGAAGCTTCCCTGTTCGTAGCAAAGTCTGTAGAACGGAAGAAGTTCCGGCATTTCTTCTGCAAGGAGTTCAGCGACATAGTCTCTTCTAACGGTGTTGAATGCATTGCTGAAGTCCAGCTTAAGCAGAACATCGTTTGTCATTAGCGCTTTTGATGAATGCCCGAACTGCATGGACCGCAGCTTCCGCTCCTCCCCGGGTGCCTAACCCAACTTGAAGGGGAGCGAAGTAGGATTTGAACTTCGAACTGGCAATACTGGCTGCACATTTGCCAGCAACTCGGCGCAGTGTGTATCCCACAGTTATAGGGCGCAGGCCTCCGTTGGGCTTGTTGAAAGCACTCAAATTGGCGCCAGCAATTAAGGGTTTTATTCTGTCTGAAACTTTTCCGGAAAGGAGAAGGTTAACAAACTCAGTAAGCGCTGATTTCAGGTTCGAGGCGTCTTGACCAAGTTTATCACTTAGACAGTCCTTCACATGTTGAGGACGCAAACAAGTGGTACCTCCTGCAGATCCTGGCGCGGAGCTCATGACAGCCCTATAGACATCGTCTTCATTAACAATTAAAGTAGTGTTAACGTTTTGCGGATAAACTCTTCTGTCCAGTGGTGTTTCCGGATGCTTACTCTCAAGTTTCTTCAGAGTAGTTGAATCAAATGGGGCAATCGTGGCATCAGAGGAAGCAAGTCTGACAGCGCCACGAACATCACCTTCATCAAATATTTCGGAGATTTTACGGCCGGTATTGTCGGCAGGATCCGATTTCCGTTTCATTGTTTTCTCGGAAATCCGGTTGCCAGCGACGAGCAAGCGATCTTTATCCGCGTTCTCGAACTCCTGGGTTTGCTGATTGAGGATAGTAGCAAGTGACTTACGTTTCCTGGTTCCGCCCCGATCTGGTTGACGAAGGCAACTAGTTGCTGCAAAAACAGTCTGACCCAGTTGAACTCGTCTTCGGGGCTAGCAACGACTTGGCACAAGCAGTCCTTCAGCAGTTTAGCAAAGTGACGCCTACTAGTTTTCTTGAGGAGATCCAGGATGTTGTTGGGACTCCGCATGGTGTTTGTCTCACCTCGGGAGCTGCACGAAAATACATGCAGTCCGGAAAATACATCGTCCGATCTGCCCAGGCGTGTTGCTTCCTTCTCATTGATACCCGCGCATGAGAAGTGATACCACATCCAGCAGTAGTCACCTTGGATTCCTCTGCTGACAACGCGTTTCCCGAATCTGCATTCTGCTCGTCCACAAGGGGCAGGTCGACTGGGCATCTTGTCGTGATTCCGGGATCAGTCACCATTAACCGGAAACTATTTAATAAGTTTATCACAACAATTAGGCTACAAGATCAAACTTCCAAATATGACCGACTGGCGCAGAGGGAAAGGGTTGATCCATCTCCAATGTATATGATGATTTTTATCTATTGAACAAAAACAATAGAAATATAATTAATAAGTAGTAGCCCATTATTACTAAAACTATATAACAACTGTAACATTCGCCCGGAAGTCCATACCGACGTAAAAACAATGTAATATTCGCCCGGAAGTATATATCGACGGAAAACAAAGCTAGGTTGTAAAACGACTGGCTAGTGTCTAAACACATATCTACATGCTTTTAACCGTCTCTACCAAAGCCAGTTCTTTGTGTAGTCCTTCTAACCTCGGTTCGAGAGAATCGTTACTGTTTTGGGCTATCGGCAAAATTAGTGAGCTAATGGCTGGGTCTCAGTATCCCCAGACCACGAGGTCACACCTAAAAACAGGGCTAATACTTATTAATTATATTTGTATTGTTTTTGTTCAGTAGATAAAAATCATCATATACATTGGAGATGGATCAACCCTTTCCCTCTGTGCCAGTCGGTCATATTTGGAAGTTTGATCTTGAGCAACGTTTGGTCTTGATTTTGTTGTGAAATGAAATTTTTCAAAGATTCGAAGTAGCGTGATCAAAGCAGCACAGCGGTGAGAAGTGTAACATAGCGGCGGATAGCGACTGCCGATATGAAATAGCTGAACTACTGCGTTCTTTAATGCAAAACTCCTGGGATAAGGGAGAAATACCCGAAGATTGGAAATGCGCAATTATAACAGCGATTTACAAAAAAGACGCAAAAAGTGACCCAAACAATTACCGACCTGCTAGCCTTACATCAATCTGTTGCAAAATAATGGAAAAAGTGATAAGAAGACAACTGTTTGACTTCTTGAGACCAAACAACATCTTATCAGAAAAAAGTATGGTTTCTTTCAAGGTCGATCAACGACTCTCCAGTTATTAAAAGCGTTCGACGACTGGACTGCTGAACTGGACAAGGGTTATTAGGTAGACATAGTGTACATTGACTTCCAAAAAGCTTTTGATAGCGTTCCCCACAAAAAACTATTGAACACAAAATCAAAATCTGGTATCAAAGGGAAAACTTTAAGCTGGATCACAGCATTCTTAACGGATAGGTGTGCCAGTCGGTCATATTTGGAAGTTTGCACTTGGGCAACGCAAGAAACATGATTTTGAGGTGAGATGGTTTTTTTTCAAAAATTCTAATTGAGCATGGCATGCTCAAGTTTCTCGAGACAAGTGAAAATATAAAAAATTAATATCAGAAGATCCGAATTAATTGCGGGAAAGTAATCAAAAAAACAGCGGGAAATCGCTATTCGCAATTTCCTGGTATAAGATTACACGGGAGTAGAGCTGTCTTATTCGAAACAGAAGGCAGAACAATCGCGAGTAAAGAACAGATAAATTAGAAGTCGACCAGAGTGAGCCTTCGGTGGGAAGGTGGACAGGCGAAGTCTCCCAATGGTCCAGAACCAAAGTTGTCTCTTGATTTAAAACTGTTTTATTCAGAACTTTTTGAGTTAAACTTGATTATCCATATTGGCTAGAGTTATTGGTTAATTAAGTTACTCCAATTCTGGAGTGTGCTGGTATAAGAGTACCCAATTTAAATTTCTTGAGTGTTTTTTATATTGTTATGTTGAGTTTAGGAGAGTTCTAGGTTGGCCCATCTGAAAGGAATCGAAGTTCCACTTCCCAATAAAAAGTAGCTATACGGATTGTAGCTATACCCTGTTTTTAAGGGCGTTCGCGTGCTTTAGGTATTTTGAGACCTAAGTATGGGGACATTCTAATTTTCTAGAGTGGAGGATATTTTGGTAGCGGCCTTTAAGCTGTAACAAAGTTTTCAGTCTCATGTCATTGGTGAACCGAATTGGCTCCGACCGTTTGAGGTAGAAAAACACAAGAGATAGTGTCCCTTACTCTTGAGCCACTGGTTATAGGGCTTATTTTTCTTTAACCTCATATGTGACTGAAGTAGGCGACTGTTACACAGTGTTTTTATGGGGCTCCTGGGTGGATATGAACCACCAACCTTTCGGTTAACGTGAACCGCCCCAGGAGTGCATGAACCACCCGGTTAACATGAACCATCCCAGGTTAACATGAACCACCCCAGGAGTGCCATGAAAACAGTGTTTTTATGGCGCTATTGTGGATTTATACGACATCAGGACTACGGGATCAAACCCACTTGACACAGCTCCGGGCAACATGCCCATTCTAGAATACCGGTGGCTCGGTTAAGCGGGAACGTGTAAACCTTCCGGTTGTACCGTGACAGGTTTTCAAGAAAACTCGAGAAAAATACCTGGAATGCTCTCCGAACGAAGCCTAGCTAACCGAGTAAAAAGGGATAACTAGGGGGACAAAAAAAACAGTAAAAGACAAAAAGCAAAACAAAAAACCAAAAAAGAATAGAAAAAGGAACAAAAAAACCATGAAACATAAAAAGGACAGTGGCTTTGAATTCCAGATTGGGTGGATCAAACCTTTATATTAATTGAAGTAGTATACCTATACTGTTTTCCAATAAGATCGATCGTTTTGATCAAATCAGCAACTTTATACAGGTGCCCGAGTGTGGGGCGTTGTTAAGGGTTTTCGAATAGCTTGCAAGTTCAGCGAACCATTAGGAGACTTGACTGGAACAGGTGACCAGCCAAGTGGGAAAATGGTTCTCAGGAAGCGGACCCGAGAAGTGCTGGAGACGCCAAGGAGACATCCAGCATGGACAAAAACAAACAGAGAAGGACACACAGGGGTGTTCTGTTTGGTCAATGGACGGACCACTGGGATACTTGACTGGAAGAGGTGACCAGCCAAGTGGGAAAGTGGTGCCGGAGAAAGGTGCTCGACACGCCAAGGAGACAACCAGCACCGAATAAGAACAAACAAAAAAGGGCACGCAGGGATGTTCTGTTAGGTCAATCGTGTATCGTTAAAATCCACATTACTTTATAGGAAATAAGTATAAAATCGGATAAACGGATACCCACTGTTTTGAGGATACGTTTTTACTTGAACAGAGCTTGGAAACAAGTTCTACGGTTTTCTCTGAATAGGTTTAGCACCCATCGCGCTTAAGGTAATTTTCGGCTTAAAAGGGGGGTTTAATAGGGGGATGGTTAAGTTAGAGGAAAACGGTTGCAAATTGTAAAAAGGGGGACACATTATAGTAACTATATAATCGATATCGTCGATTTAGTTACCTGAGTAGAACCAGAAACTGGAAACATTCATCTCTAAACCCAGAACAAGAGTTGCAACGCAAGGATATCCAAACTTAAGTTCCAATTAAAATAGGTAACCTGGTCGGATCGGGTGAGGGGATCGGAAATAGACAGTTTTTGAAACCCGAAGGGAGAATACCCCATAAGATCGTTAGTAGGGGTGAGTTAAACGCGTGACAATCAGGTAACAGACCTACTTTTTTTACGAAAGGACGACATTGGTCACCTATCAATTTTAGGTGCGTTCATCTTTCTGTTTTTTATCATTTTTCTCACTTAAATTTCTACGTTTTTGGAACTAATTTTATCGGTTTTTGACAAATAGGTGATCACAAGACACTTGCTAACAAGTCGTGTTTCGACTGGCATCAGAATAATAGAGGGAGGTAATTACACGGGGGCTAATAGGTAAAACTTTTGGTCAGTAAGATTGGGTTTTGGGGAAATTTTAACACTAGAGCTCAAGTGGTGGTACCGGGGATAGAGATCTAAGTTTCCCAACACCGAAGAAGAAGAGATCCGACTGTCCCAACACTTGAACAAAGAAGTCTTGGGACAGTGCGAAGTGTCCCAACGCTTGAGTGGGAGGTCTTAAGACAGTGCGAAGTGTCCCAACACTAGGTCTTGGGCCAGTGCGAAGTGTCGCAACACTAGAACGAAAAGTCATGGGACAGTACGAAGTGTCCGACGCTTGAGTGGGAGGTCTTGGTACAGTGCGAAGTGTCCCAACACTTGAGTGAGAGGTCTTGGGACAGTACGAAGTGTCCCAACACTAGGTCTTGGGACAGTGCGAAGTGTCCAACACTTGAATGGGAGGTCTTGGGACAGTGCAAAGCGTCCCAAAACTTGAGTGAGAGGTCTTGGGACATTGCCAAGTGTCCCAACACTAGGTCTTGGGACAGTGTGAAGTGTCCCAACACTAGGAAGAAAGGCCCTGAGGCAGTGCGAAGTGTCGCAACACTAGAACGAAAAGTCATGGGACAGTGCGAAGTGTCCCAACACTTGAGTGTGAGGTATTGGGACAGTACGAAGTGTCCCAACACTTGAGTGTGAGGTATTGGGACATTACGAAGTGCCCCAAAAATAGGTCTTGGGACAGTGCGAAAGGTACCAAAACTATGACGAAAGGTCCTGAGACAGTACGAAGTGTCCCAACACTTGGACGAAGGGGTATTGGGACAGTGCGAAATGTCTCAGCACTTGAGTGAGAAGTCTTGGGACAGTACGAAGTGTCCTTACATTAGAACAAAAAGGTCTTGGGACAGTGCGAGGTGTACCAACACTTGAACATAGGGTCCTAGGAAAATTAGAAGACGTTCTGGGATAGTGTGAAGAGTTTCAACACTTGACTAAAAAGCACCAGGAACCAGTCAGAACGATCAAAAAACAGTCAAAACTCCACACTATTAAGATTACGAACTCGAATGATTTTTTCTTAAGAGAATTAGGAATACTTTTTAGATTTTTTTAAAAAGTTTAGAATAGAAACTTGTAAACATTAAAGTTGTAAATAAAGAAAATTGTAAATAAAAATCAGGAGGCGAAGTAGGGTACCGATAGCAGATAAAAGTGTTCAAGAACCAAAGAAAAATCATAACTCGTCGCAACTGAAAGCAACACTATCAGATCCGAAAGTAATGAGAAAGAACTTTTCAGTGAACATAATCAACACAAGAAGCGCAAGGGAACCCAAGACGAAAGAAAGCGCTGTGGAAGGACCAACTGTACCTGCTATAGAAATCGATCTTGAGACACCAGATCAGAGTGTTGACGAGGTGGAAAGGAAAACAACGGAATCAACACCAATGCCGAATGCGGAAGAACAAGAGAAGAAGACGACCGGGAAAAGCAAAAAATTTGGAACAGTTTCTGCAATAACAACAGAGGCCAAACAAGACGATGAGCAGATCAAATGTGGGGCAACAACTAACCATGAAAAAACAACTTCTCTTGAGCTGGACGACTTGATGGCAAAGTTGCACCAAATTGGCAATAAATTGAAGTGGAGCGAAGAGGATCAACAAATGCTAAAAAAGGAAATACGATACAACAAGAACGAGAACCTGGACAATTGCTTCAACCTGGCAAGGGCGACAGAAGAATAGTTACAGCAGATGTCAGACAAGGTAGAGGCCTCCGACAAAGAGCGAGAGAAACATATCAAAAAAGGCATGCAGGAAATGAAGCAACGATACGATGGACACAATCAATGGACACAGTCAAGACTGGCATGGAAGCCGAGGTTGGGAATTCAATGGAGATAAAACACGAGAATGCTTCTGCAGAAGCGATCAACAAAGTGAAGCAAGACTCAGCTACAAAAGAAATTGAGCAACGACTGAGGCAGGAAATAGAAAAGCAGAAGTTGAATGAGTCACTCTGCAGAATAATCCCAGCGCAGGAAGCCACAGAGAGTGCAACAAACGGTAAAGATTGCAAAACTCTAAAAATGGTGACGAGAAAACCATTTGGCATAACGAAAATTGGAGTAGTAATAATGTCGATAATCCCACTAGTCACGTAGAAACAAGAAACCTGAGTGAACCAAGTGATCAGGCGATAATGCACATCAATGTGTACGCAAATTACTTGAGTGCAGTAAGCCCGCAAACAACTTCTAGAGCCGTGAGGTCACTTTTAACAAGGGGTAGCAGCAAATCAGTTCGCGTCGACAATAGGTACACGAAAAGATATAGTCCCAATGAGGTAATGATAAATCTAGATGAAAAAACGTCTACACGAAGACAATGATAACATGTGATGAAGACCTAGCCGGACAAATATACGTGGGTAGAGAAGAACTAAAAGTGAGATCGATTGGACACTGTGCCATGTTAGAAGAAGATGCGATGCTTTTCGGGACGGAAGCGGACGTATATGGGCACGTACTTGACATAAGTGGAAACAAGGTTCAACTGCGTGGGTTATTGGACACTGGAGCGGTCTTGAGCGTCATACCAATCGAAACATGGAACAGGATGGGCTTCGACAAAGACGACTTGGTAGACTCGAGAATACGGCTGTTGGCAGCAAATAAAGGGGCACTGCGGGTACTAGGCAGAACACCAATAATAGCCTTAAACTTGGGGGAAACCAATTTGTGGATGAGCTTCCTCATGGTGGAGAATCTAGATGAGTCTGACCAATTCTTTTTAGGCAGAGACTTCATCAGGACTTTCGATGTATCAATTGACCTAAACAATGCGATGTTCAGGATTCGGAAACCGGAAAGGAAGTACGTAATTAAACCGCTAAATTTGATAATGGCGAATGAGAATTAAGCAAATGTGTTCTTGAGTAGGAGGGTAAGGCTGAAAGCAAAGGAAGCGGCAATAGTAAGCCTGCGGATGAAAAATTATAATGAACTAAGTGACAACAATAAACAAGTATGCATTGTCCCAAATCCAAACAGTCAAAGTGCTGCTATTTCAGGAAGATCCTTCTCGATAGCAAAGAGTGGCCTCTGCGTCATGTATTGTTGAATACTCTTGATATACCTATCACAATCTAGAGGGGAAGGAAATTGGCATGCGCTCTTCCTGTGAAAACTCGATATGAAATGACTGAAAATGTGAAAGAAAATGATGTTCTTGATTGCCCAAATCATAGGGATAAGATTTGTATCTGGAGAAGATTGAAGAAAATAAAACATTCGTCAGGTCGTGTGAAATCGCATAAGTCAGAGACAGACGATGGACTTTCGAGCAATTCGAATTTTCCTGAAAGACCAACACTAGAGGAATTAGAATCGGATAAACCGGTTTTACCAGAGATAGAGCAATAGAGGGGTAAGGTGACGGACGAACAGCTTGAAGCCATCAAGGACGTACTAGATCGAAAAGAGGACGTTTTTTCGAAACATAGGGCAGACATTGGATGTTGTAACTTTTCTGAGCATGAAATAGAGCTTGAGGAGTAGGCGGTACCACATAGGGAGGGGGCGAGGCGTATGACCCCTAACAAATCAGATGCATGTAGAAAAGAAATAGAAACCCTAGTAGAGTATGATATGATAGAACCATCCAAATCACCGTGGGCGAGTGGAGTAGCGATGGCTAAGAAGAAAGGTGATTGATTGATCAGAGCCTCTCGAAATTAGGGGATGCAAAGTTTTTTACAAATCTTGATTTAGGATCGGCTTTTTGGCAGGTCTAACTGAGGAAGCAGGACACGGACAAAACAGGGTTTGCTTGCGAGCTGGAGCTGTTTCAATAGAAAAGGATGCCCTTTGGCCTTTGCAATGCCACGGCTACGTTTCAACGATTGATGGCACACGCATTGACAAGTGTAACGAAGAAATATGGCAACCTGGTGATGAGCTACGTGGATGACGTGGTTATAGAGACACCCACTTTAGAAGACCAAATCGAGCGACTAGATGAGGATGTTCGTTTGCATGAAAAGAGCAGGACTAAAATGCAAGCCATCGAAGTGCGAGACACTCAAGGACTCAATTAAATACCTGATGAGGATGGTGGATAAACTTGGCATCAGACCAGACCCAGACGCAGTAGAAGCGGCGCTAAATTGGAAATCGCCGAAAACGGAGCATCAACTGATGACCTTCTTTCAGAACAAAGTGTACCCGATGCAACAACTCATGAGGCACAAAGGCAAGAAATTCATGTGGAACAGCGCAGCGGAAGAGTCATTCCAGAGGATAAAGAAGGAGTTGTGTGAAGCACCTGTGCTGGGTATGCCAACGGAAAAAGGGATGTACGTGCTGGATATGAATGCGTCGGTGGTAGCGATCTCGGGCATACTCCATCAAGAGCAGGAATGGAACGGGAAGACAGTCTTGAGACCGATAGCATACTGGAGCAAAGTTTTGAGGTATACAGAAATGAAGTACGGCGCACCCAAGGCAGAAATGTTTGCGGTTGTCACCTTTGTAGAGAAATACAGGACGTACCTAGTTAGCGATCCATTCAAGTTACGGGTCGACAATAGAGCACTCAGCTGGTTGAAAACGTACTCAATGGATCAGAGCTACATTGTGAGATGAATAGTTTGCTTGGATGGCTACATTATGATCATTGAACACAGAACAAGGGACAAACATCAAAATGCCGATAGCTTGAGTAAGAAGACGGAATTATACGAAAGACAGGAACAAAGGTAGGCGTACAAGCCAGAAATCAAAGATGGTTTCTCTTTTATGGACAAAGAAACGTACGACAGCCTTCCACTCACGAGGTGGCCCGACAAGTCAGCTAAACCAATAGAGGATCAGCCCGAATTGCCAGACGAATGTCCTGAGAGAGCAATCTTGAAGAAAAAAAAAGGGATGCCAATGGAAGTAATGCTCAAGTAAAAAATAGTGAGGGAAACATTAAGGCAAAAGTCTACGATCTCAATCAATTAGAGGCGGGAAGTGCGAAGATAGGTGAGGACTTGAGGGGACTTTTTGAGAATCTAGCAGACGATAAACCCGTTGTCCGGAACAATGGTAAAGTCGAACCAGAAGTCTCAAGTTGAGAAGTCAGAAGTCACAAGTCTCAAATGAGACAGTTACAAGATCTTGAGCCAGTTCTACAAGGAGAGAAAAGATTTACTCTATTACACAGCTGATGGTGTGGTAGCCTGTAGAAGAAAAGGTTAGTAGAAGATATTACACAAGCATAACCTCATCATGCTACCACAGTTGTACCAGACGGAAGTGTTCTTCAGATCGCACGACCAAATGGGACATCAGGGGATAGACAAGGTGCAACAAAGAATACTCCACAGGTTTGATTGCCCAGGGTTAAGAAAGGCTTGCGATCTCTGTGTGTTTAAAGATCCAAGAAAGATGAAGTTCCCACTCAACTCTGTAGAGAGCTCGGAGTTTAACGAAGTCGTGCAGATAGACCATCAGAAGGCCTGCATGACAGACTTGGGATCTAATCAAATACTGGTCATATTAGACCACTCCACGAAGTTGGCAAAAGCTGTGCCATGTCAAACGGCCTCAGCGGAAGAGACTTGTGACCATTTGATATCACGATATGGTTGTCCGATGACATTCCAGTCGGACAACGGGAAAGCCTTCGTTGGGACCTAACAAAATAGTTGATTAGGAGATCGCACATTGCTCACTCAACTAATTACCACCCTCAGACTAACGGACTAGTTGAGAGACCAAACAGAATGCTGGTGAACATGCTCAGGGTGTATTGCTCGAGATACATGACACACTGGGATAGATATCTGCCGCAAGTGGTAGGGGCGTATAACAGCACGCAACACTCGACAACAGGAATCAGCCCCTTCATGATGTTGACAGGCACGGAAAGAGCCATGCCCCTAACATTGTTTTACCCAGAATACGAAGGGAAAATGACGTCGCCTCGAGCTTATGTGAAAGAAGCGGTAAAGAGACAACAGGAACTAAACGAGCTCTGCAGGAGGAACACGGCGCAAGCACAAATGAGACAGCGGAAGAAATACGATGAGAAGATACTTCAAACAAAACCGTATGCAATGGGCCAATACGTCTGAGTGTTATTTTTTCCAATAAGACCGACCGTTTCGATCAAATCAGCAACTTTATACAGGTGCCCGAGTGTGGGGGGTTGTTAAGGGTTTTCAGATAGCTTGCAAGTTCAGCGAACCATTAGGAGACTTGACTGGAACAGGTGACCAGCCAAGTGGGAAAGTGGTTCTCAGGAAGCGGACCCGAGAAGTGCTGGAGACGCCAAGGAGACATCCAGCATGGACAAAAACAAACAGAGAAGGGCACACAGGGGTGTTCTGTTTGGTCAATCGACGGACCACTGGGATACTTGACTGGAAGAGGTGACCAGCCAAGTGGGAAAGTGGTGCCGGAGAAAGGTGCTGGTAACGCCAATGATACAACCAGCACCGAATGAGAACAAACAGAAAAGGGCACGCAGGGTTGTTCTGTTTGGTCAATCGTGTATCGATAAAATCCACATTACTTTATAGGAAATAAGTATAAAATTGGATAAGCGGATACCCACTGTTTTGAGGATACGTTTTTACTTGAACAGAGCATGGAAACAAGTTCTACGGGTTTCTCTGAACAGGTTTAGCACCCATCGCGCTTAAGCTAATTTTCGGTTTAAAAGGGGGGTTTAATAGGGGGGCTGGTTAAGTTAGAGGTTAGCGGTTGCAAATTGTAAGAAGGGGGCACATAATATAGTAACTATACAATCGATATCGTCGATTTAGTTACATTAGTAGAACCAGAAACTGGAAAGATTCATCTCTAGACCCAGAACAAGAAATGCAACACGAGGATATCCAAATTTAAGATCCAAATAAGGTAGGTAGCCTGGTCGGATCGGGTGAGGGGATCGGAAATAGACAGTTTTTGAAACCCGAATGGAGAATACCCCATAAGATCGTTAGTAGGGGTGAGTTAAACGCGTGACAATCAGGTAACAGACCTACTTTTTTTACGAAAGGACGACATTGGTCACCTATCAATTTTAGGTGCGTTCATCTTTCTGTTTTTTATCATTTTTCTCACTTAAATTTCTACGTTTTTGGAACTAATTTTATCGGTTTTTGACAAATAGGTGATCACAAGACACTTGCTAACAAGTCGTGTTTCGACTGGCATCAGAATAATAGAGGGAGGTAATTACACGGGGGCTAATAGGAAAAACTTTTGGTCAGTAAGATTGGGTTTTGGGGAAATTTTAACCTTATAGCTCAAGTGATGGTACCGGGGATAGTGATCTAAGTTTCCCAACACCGAAGAAGAAGAGATCCGACTGTCCCAACACTGGAACAAAGAGGTCTTGGGACAGTGCGAAGTGTCCCATCGCTTGAGTGGGAGGTCTTGGGACAGTGCGAAGTGTCGCAACACTAGAACAAAAGGTCCTGGGACAGTGCGAAGTGTCCCAACGCTTGAGTGGGAGGTCTTGGGACAGTGCGAAGTGTCCCAACATTTGAGTGAGAGGTCTTGGGACAGTACGAAGTGTCCCAACACTAGGTCTTGGGAGAGTGCGAAGTGTCGCAACACTAGAACGAAAGAACCTGGCACAGTACGAAGTGTCCCATTACTTGGACAAAGGGTCTTGGGACAGTGCGAAGTGTCCAACACTTAAATGGGAGGTCTTGGGACAGTGCAAAGCGTCCCAAAACTTGAGTGAGAGGTCTTGGGACATTGCGAAGTGTCCCAACACTAGGTCTTGGGACAGTGTGAAGTGTCCCAACACTAGGAAGAAAGGCCCTGAGACAGTGCGAAGTGTCCCAACGCTTGAGTGGGAGGTCTTGGGACAGTGCGAAGTGTCCCAACACTTGAGTGTGAGGTATTGGGACAGTACGAAGTGTCCCAACACTTGAGTGTGAGGTATTGGGACAGTACGAAGTGCCCCAAAAATAGGTCTTGGGACAGTGTGAAGTGTACCAAAACTATGACGAAAGGTCCTGAGACAGTACGAAGTGTCCCAACACTTGGACTAAGGGGTCTTGGGACAGTGCGAAGTGTCTCAGCACTTGAGTGAGAAGTCTTGGGACAGTGCGAAGTGTACCAAAACTAAGACGAAAGGTCCTGGGACAGTACGAAGTGTTCCAACACTTGGACGAAGGGGTCTTGGGACTGTGCGAAGTGTCCCAGCACTTGAGTGAGAGGTCTTGGGACAGTACGAAGTGTCCCAACACTAGAACAAAGAGGTCTTGGGACAGTGCAGGGTGTATCAACACTTGAGCATAGTGTCCTAGGAGACATAGAAGACGTTCTGGGATAGTGTAAAGAGTCTCAACACTTGAGTAAAAGCACCAGGAACCAGTCAGAACGATCAAAAAGCAATCAAAAGTCCACACTATTAAGATTACGACATCGAATGATTTTTCTTAAGAGAATTAGGAATACATTTTTAGATTTTTTAAAAAATTTTAGAATCGAAATAAAAATCAGGAGGCGAAGTAGGGTACCAATAGCAGATAAAAGAGTTCAAGAATCAAAGAAAACTCATAACTCGTCGCGACTGAAAGCAACACTATCAGGTCCGAAAGTAAGGAGAAAGAACTTTTCAGTGAACATGGTCAACACAAGAAGCGCAAAGGAACACAAGACGAAAGAAAGCGCTGTGGAAGGACCAACTGTACCTGCTATAGAAATCGATCTTGAGACACCATATCAGAGTTTTGACGAGGTGGAAAGGAAAACAACGGAATCAACACCAATGCCGAATGCGGAAGAACAAGAGAAGAAGACGATAGAGTTTTCACAAATTGATACTGCAGAGGACACAACAAGCAACACGCCGGAAACGATAAAAAGATGACTTTCAATCAAAAGGAACGTCGTTCACAGAGAGGATTGCAGCGATGGTCGGAATGAAACCAAGAGAGAAAGAGGAGAGGGTACCAACGACCGAGAAAAACAAAACGTTTGGAACAGTTTCTGCAATAACAACAGAGGCCAAACAAGACGATGAGCATATCAAATGTGGGGCAACAACTAACCATGAAAAAACAACTTCCCTTGAGCTGGGCGACTTGATGGCAAAGCTGCAGCAAGTCGGCAATAAATTGAAGTGGAGCGAAGAGGATTAACAAATGCTAAAAAAGGAAATACGATACAACAAGAACGAGAACCTGGACAATTGCTTCAACCTGGCAAGGGCGACAGAAGAATAGTTACAGCAGATGTCAGACAAGGTAGAGGCGCTCGACAAAGAGCGAGATAAACATATCATAAAGGACATGCATGAAATGAAGCAACGGTAGGACACTGTGAACGAGAAGTTTTGGAATATAGAGACGAGAATGGACACAATGAGCAGAGACCGAGCCGAAAGTTCTTGTGCCATACAGTCCAAACTGGATGCTCTCTTGAGAAACTCTACGGTGCAAGATAAGCTTTTAGCAGATTGACCGCAAGACATCAGAGATGACTTCATAGAACCTCAACGGAATAAACGGGAGTCTACACCGTTACCGCGGATTGCAACGAGCACAGGGGCAAGGGGGTCCAAGGCCATCATGACGGGTGGAACCTCAAACACTACGATTGCACCAGAGGACTCAAGTACGAACACTAATGTAGCACTTGACGCCATGACATGGGCAAGCACCTGGGAGATGATGAACAGGACACTGGAAGCGTTCACGACAAGGAACACTGACTCGAGTGAAAGAGGAAGTGGTAAATCCAGGACGACCTTCAAGAAACCCAAAGAGTTCAAAGACGACTCTTATGGCTGCATTGACACATGGGTGGAAGTCATGAGACAACACTTACAACAGGACAAAGGAATTGAATGACGAAAGGCAGGCCGGCACAGCAATACTGAGCAATCTAGAAGGCACAGCGTTGAAATGCGTAGTGGCGAAAAAGGAAGAGGAACGTGATACGGCAGACAAGATCTTCGAACAAAATACTGTTGAATCGATTCGGATCAAAGATGAATACCCACCAAGCTATAATAAGATTTGAAAAAACAGGACTGAGGGACGACGAGTCAATCGATCGGTTCCTGGATTATCTTGAGAGCCTGAGAAGAAGGAGTTATCCGGAAGAATCGACAAACAGAAGAAATTTCAGCATCGTCTAGAAGTCTATCGACGGAGTAAAAAGTGACGACTTGAGAACAATGTTGGCAACGTATTACACACTTTCAAAAGATAATGCACCGACCCCGGAAGAGATGAGACAAAAATCTAGGAAGTACATGTTGATGAAACCAAAGAATAAATCGTACTCAGAAGGCAGGATTATGCAAGGGGGAAGCCAACAACAAAGGTCGTCATAGTACAAGCCGAGAGAAGATATGTATAAACGTAGGTCATGCGCAAATTGCGGATCAGCAGATCATCACATAGCGGATTGCACGACATACAAACAAGGCATGAAAAGTCTGGGATACGCCCCGGATGAAGAGGACATGAGCCAGACGGAGGATGGTACCTGCTATAGAAATCGATCTTGAGACACCAGATCAGAGAGTTTACGAGGTGGAAAGGGAAGCAACGGAATCAACACCAATGCCGAATGCGGAAGAACAAGAGAAGAAGACGATAGAGTTTTCACGAATTGATACTGCAGAGGACACAACAAGCAACACGCCGGAAACGATAAAAAGATGATTTTCAATCAAAAGGAACGTCGTTCACAGAGAGGATTGCAGCGATGGTCGGAATGAAACCAAGAGAGAAAGAGGAGAGGGTACCAACGACCGAGAAAAGCAAAACGTTTGGAACAGTTTCTGCAATAACAACAGAGGCCAAACAAGACGATGAGCATATCAAATGTGGGGCAAAAACTAACCACGAAAAAACAACTTCCCTTGAGCTGGGCGACTTGATGGCAAAGCTGCAGCAAGTCGGCAATAAATTGAAGTGGAGCGAAGAGGATCAACAAATGCTAAAAAAGGAAATACGATACAACAAGAACGAGAACCTGGACAATTGCTTCAACCTGGCAAGGGCGACAGAAGAATAGTTACAGCAGATGTCAGACAAGGTAGAGGCCCTCGACAAAGAGCGATATAAACTTATCATAAAGGACATGCAGGAAATGAAGCAACGGTAGGACACTGTGAACGAGAACTTTTGGAATATAGAGACGAGAATGGACACAATGAGCAGAGACCGAGCCGAAAGTTCTTGTGCCATACAGTCCAAACTGGATGCTCTCTTGAGAAACTCTACGGCGCAAGATAAGCTTTTAGCAGATTGACCGCAAGACATCAGAGATCAACGGAATAAACGGGAGTCTACACCGTTACCGCGGATTGCAACGAGCACAGGGGCAAGGGGGTCCAAGGCCATCATGACGGGTGGAACCTCAAACACTACGATTGCACCAGAGGACTCAAGTACGAACACTAATGTAGCACTTGACGCCATGACATGGGCAAGCACCTGGGAGATGATGAACAGGACACTGGAAGCGTTCACGACAAGGAACACTGACTCGAGTGAAAGAGGAAGTGGTAAATCCAGGACGACCTTCAAGAAACCCAAAGAGTTCAAAGACGACTCTTATGGCTGCATTGACACATGGGTGGAAGTCATGAGACAACACTTACAACAGGACAAAGGAATTGAATGACGAAAGGCAGGCCGGCACAGCAATACTGAGCAATCTAGAAGGCACAGCGTTGAAATGCGTAGTGGCGAAAAAGGAAGAGGAACGTGATACGGCAGACAAGATCTTCGAACAAAATACTGTTGAATCGATTCGGATCAAAGATGAATACCCACCAAGCTATAATAAGATTTGAAAAAACAGGACTGAGGGACGACGAGTCAATCGATCGGTTCCTGGATTATCTTGAGAGCCTGAGAAGAAGGAGTTATCCGGAAGAATCGACAAACAGAAGAAATTTCAGCATCGTCTAGAAGTCTATCGACGGAGTAAAAAGTGACGACTTGAGAACAATGTTGGCAACGTATTACACACTTTCAAAAGATAATGCACCGACCCCGGAAGAGATGAGACAAAAATCTAGGAAGTACATGTTGATGAAACCAAAGAATAAATCGTACTCAGAAGGCAGGATTATGCAAGGGGGAAGCCAACAACAAAGGTCGTCATAGTACAAGCCGAGAGAATATATGTATAAACGTAGTTCATGCGCAAATTGCGGATCAGCAGATCATCACATAGCGGATTGCACGACATACAAACAAGGCATGAAAAGTCTGGGATACGCCCCGGATGAAGAGGACATGAGCCAGACGGAGGATGGTACCTGCTATAGAAATCGATCTTGAGACACCAGATCAGTGCGTTTACGAGGTGGAAAGGAAAACAACGGAATCAACACCAATGCCGAATGCGGAAGAACAAGAGAAGAAGACGATAGAGTTTTCACAAATTGATACTGCAGAGGACCCAACAAGCAACACGCCGGAAACGATAAAAGATGATTTTCAAACAAAAGGAACGTCGTTCACAGAGAGGATTGCAGCGATGGTCGGAATGAAACCAAGAGAGAAAGAAGAGAGGGTACCAACGACCGAGAAAAGCAAAACGTTTGGAACAGTTTCTGCAATAACAACAGAGGCCAAACAAGACGATGAGCAGATCAATTGTGGGGCAACAACTAACCATGAAAAAACAACTTCTCTTGAGCTGGGCGACTTGATTGCAAAGTTGCAGCAAATCGGCAAAAAATTGAAGTGGAGCGAAGAGGATCAACAAATGCTAAAAAAGGAAATACGATACAACAAGAACGAGAATTTGGACAATTGCTTCAACCTGGCAAGGGCGACAGAAGAATGGTTACAGCAGATGTCAGACAAGGTAGAGGCCTCCGACAAAGAGCGAGAGCAACATATCAAAAAGGGCATGCAGGAAGTGAAGCAACGATACGATGGACACAACCAATGGAAACAATCAAGACTGGCATGGAAGCCGAGGTTGGGATTTCACTGGAGATAAACTACGAGTATGCTGCTGCAGAAGCGATCAACAAAGTGAAGCAAGACTAGCTACAAAAGAAATCGAGCAACGACTGAGGCAGGAAATAGAAAAGCAGAAGTTGAATGAGTCACTCTGCAGAACAATCCCAGCGCCGGAAGCCACAGAGAGTGCAACAAACGGTAAAGATTGCAAAACTCTAAAAATGGTGACGGGAAAACCATTTGGCATAACGAAAATTGGAGTAAGAATGATGTCGATAATCCCAGTGGGCGATCACGAAGTAACAAGAAACCTGAGTGAACCAAGCGATCAGACGATAATGCACATCAATGTGTACGCAAATTACTTGAGTGCAGTAAGCCCGCAAGCACTTTCTAGAGCCGTGAGGGCACTTTTAACAAGGGGTAGCAGCAAATCAGTTCGCGTCGACAATAGGTACACGGAAGGATATAGTCCATATGAGGTAATGATAAATCTAGATGGAAAAACATCTACACGAAGACAATGATATCATGTGATGAAGACCTAGCCGGACAAATATACGTGGGTAGAGAAGAACTAAAAGTGAGATCGATTGGACACTGTGCCATGTTAGAAGAAGATGCGATGCTTTTCGGGACGGAAGCGGACGTATCTGGGCACGTACCTGACATAAGTGGAAACAAGGTTCAACTGCGTGGGTTATTGGACACTGGAGCGGTCTTGAGCGTCATACCAATCGAAACATGGAACAGGATGGGCTTCGACAAAGACGACTTGAGAGACTCGAGAATACGGCTGTCGGCAGCAAACAAAGGGGCACTGCGGGTACTAGGTAGAACACCAATAATAGCCTTAAACTTGGGGGAAACCAATTTGTGGATGAGCTTCCTCATGGTGGAGAATCTAGATGAGTCTGACCAATTCTTTTTAGGCAGAGACTTCATCAGGACTTTCGATGTATCAATTGACCTAAACAATGCGATGTTCAGGATTCGGAAACCGGAAAGGAAGTACGTAATTAAACCGCTAAATTTGATAATGGCGAATGAGAATTAAGCAAATGTGTTCTTGAGTAGGAGGGTAAGGCTGAAAGCAAAGGAAGCGGCAATAGTAAGCCTGCGGATGAAAAATTATAATGAACTAAGTGACAACAATAAAAAAGTATGCATTGTCCCGAATCCAAACAGTCAAAGTGCTGCTATTTTAGGAAGATCCTTCTCGATAACAAAGAGTGGCCTCTGCGTCATGTATTGTTGAATACTCTTGATATACCTATCACAATCTAGAGGGGAAGGAAATTGGCATACGCTCTTCCTGTAAAAACTCGATATGAAATGACTGAAAATGTAAAAGAAAATGATGTTCTTGATTGCCCAAATCATTGGGATAAGATTTGTATCTTGAGAAGATTGAAGAAAATAAAACATTCGTCAGGTCGTGTGAAATCGCATAAGTCAGAGACAGACGATGGACTTTCGAGCTGTTCGAATTTTCCGGAAAGACCAACACTAGAGGAATTAGAAGCGGATAAAACAGTTTTACCAGAGATAGAGCAATTGAGGGGTAAGGTGACGGACGAACAACTTGAAGTCATCAAGGACGTACTAGATCGAAAAGAGGACGTTTTTTCGAAACATAGGGCAGACATTGGATGTTGTAACTTTTCTGAGCATGTAATTGAGCTTGAGGAGTAGGCGGTACCACATAGGGAGGGGGCGAGGCGTATGACACCTAACAAATCAGATGCACGTAGAAAAGAAACAGAATTCCTAGCAGAGTATGATATGATAGAACCATCCAAATCACCGTAGGCTAGTGGAGTAGCGATGGCTAAGAAGAAAGGTGACCAAGTAAGGTTTTGTTGGGACTTTCGATATCTGAGCTCCGTCACGGTGAAGGGTGCCTATTCCATACCTAGGATGGATCAGAGCCTCTCAAAATTAGGGGATGCAAAATATTTTACAACTTTTGATTTAGGATCGGCTTTTTGGCCGGTCTAACTGAGGAAGCAGGACAGGGACAAAACAGGCTTTGCTTGCGAACTGGAGCTGTTTCAATGGAAAAGGATGCTCTTTGGCCTTTGCACTGCCACGGCTACGCCTCAACGATTGATGGCACACGCATTGACAAGTGTAACAAAGAAATATGGCAACCTGGTGATGGGCTACGTGGACGACGTGGTAATAGCGACACCCACTCTAGAGGACCACATCGAGCGACTAGATGAGGTGTTCGTTTGCATGAAAAGAGCAGGACTGGAATGCAAGCCATCGAACTGCGAGACACTCAAGGACTCAAATAAACACATGGGGAGGATGGTGGATAAACATGGCATCAGAACAGACCCAAACGCAGTAGAAGCGGCGCTTACTTGGAAATCGCCGAAAGCGGAGCATCAACTGATGAGCTTCTTTCCGAACAAAGTGTACCCGATGCAACAACTCATGAGGCACAAAGGCAAGAAATTCACGTGGAACAACGCAGCGGAAGAGTCATTCCAGAGGATAAAGAAGGAGTTGTGTGAAGCACCTGTGCTGGGTATGTCAACGGAAAAAGGGATGTACGTGCTGGATACGAATGCGTCGGTGGTAGCGATCTCGGGCATACTCCATCCAGAGCAGGAATGGAGTGGGAAGATAGTCTTGAGACCGATAGCATACAGGAGCAAAATTTTGAGGGATACAGAAATGAGATACGGCGCACCCAAGGCAGAAATGTTTGCGGTTATCAACTTTGTAGAGAAATACAGGGCGTACCTAGGTAGCGATCCATTCAAGTTACGGGTCGACAATAGAGCACTCAGCTGGTTGAAAACGTACTCAATGGATCAGAGCTACATTGTGAGATGAATAGTTTGCTTGGATGGCTACATTATGATCATTGAACACAGAACAAGGGACAAACATCAAAATGCCGATAGCTTGAGTAAGAAGACGGAATTATACGAAAGACAGGAACAAAGGGAGGCGTACAAGCCAGAAATCAAAGATGGTTTCTCTTTTATGGACAAAGAAACGTACGACAGCCTTCCACTCACGAGGTGGCCCGACAAGTCAGCTAAACCAATAGAGGATCACCCCGAATTGCCAGACGAATGTCCTGAGAGAGCAATCTTGAAGAAAAAAAAAGTGATGCCAATGGAAGTAATGCTCAAGTAAAAAATAGTGAGGGAAACATTAAGGCAAAAGTCTACGATCTCAATCAATTAGAGGCGGGAAGTGCGAAGATAGGTGAGGACTTGAGGGGATTTTTTGAGAATCTAGCAGACGATAGACCCGTTGTCCGGAACAATGGTAAAGTCGAACCAAAAGTCTCAATACTGAGAAGAGACGAGGCAGTGTATGGCGAGGACTCGTTGAAAGAAAAGCAACATGATGACAAGGATGTCGCGCAGTCACTAGTAGAGAAGATCCCGGAAGAGAGACTAAGGCGGACCATGGTTCCAAAGAAGAAAGTGACATTTAGGGAGGAAGCCGAACACCTTGGATTGGGTCAAGAGTCCGGAGAGTGGCCCATATCAGAAGAAGATGCTGAAGAAGAGAAATTGTCCGGGGAGTCCGATGAATGGGATGAAGACTCAGAGAAGAGCAGCAATGAAAAGGATAGTCTATGCATGATATTGGCAGAACAGAAAATGAGGCACCGCGACAGGGAACTACAAACTGACCCTTCCGCAGGAACGTACAGTTTGGATCAGCAAGAGGTGCAGTATCAAGGAAACCGTTCAGGGAGCTATCGTGCAATTCAAATGTCAGAACAAACCTGGTGCCTGATGATTACAGGAAAGTCTTGAGAAGGATAGTTTGCGTCAAACTGAAAGACGACATCTACAGTCCCGGAGAAATGAATGGTCAGATAATGGCATTGAAGGAACACGTCAAGGCGAGATACAGACTGTCAGATCTGATACGAGCCCAGAAGAATGACAAGATGACGAGCAACCTCTCCAAGTGGATCCAGACAGGAGTCAAAGAGAAAGGGGATCTGGAGGAAGACAGTTACAAGATCTTGAGACAGTTCTACAAGGATAGAATAGATTTACTCTATCACACAGCTGATGGTGTGTTAGCCTGTAGAAGAAAAGATTAGTAGAAGATACTACACAAGCATAACCTCATCATACTACCACAGTTGTACCAGACGGAAGTGTTCTTCAGATCGCACGACCAAATGGGACATCAGGGGATAGACAAGGTGCAACAAAGAATACTCCACAGGTTTGATTGCCCAGGGTTAAGAAAGGCTTGCGAGAGGTGGGTGAACTCATGCCTCGCGTGTTTACAAGTCTCTGTGTGTTTAAAGATCCAAGAAAGATGAAGTTCCCACTCAACTCTGTAGAGAGCTCGGAGTTTAACGAAGTCGTGCAGATAGACCATCAGAAGGTCTGCATGACAGACTTGGGATCTAATCAAATACTGGTCATATTAGACCACTCCACGAAGTTGGCAAAAGCTGTGCCATGTCAAACGGCCTCAGCGGAAGAGACTTGTGACCATTTGATATCACGATATGGTTGTCCGATAACATTCCAGTCGGACAACGGGAAAGCCTTCGTTGGGACCTAACAAAATAGTTGATTAGGAGATCGCACATTGCTCACTCAACTAATTACCACCCTCAGACTAACGGACTAGTTGCGAGACCAAACAGAATGCTGGTGAACATGCTCAGGGTGTATTGCTCGAGATACATGACACACTGGGATAGATATCTGCCGCAAGTGGTAGGGGCGTATAACAGCACGCAACACTCGACAACAGGAATCAGCCCCTTCATGATGTTGACAGGCACGGAAAGAGCCATGCCCCTAACATTGTTTTACCCAGAATACGAAGGGAAAATGACGTCGCCTCGAGCTTATGTGAAAGAAGCGGTAAAGAGACAACAGGAACTAAACGAGCTCTGCAGGAGGAACACGGCGCAAGCACAAATGAGACAGCGGAAGAAATACGATGAGAAGATACTTCAAACAAAACCGTATGCAGTGGGCCAATACGTCTGAGTGTTATTTTTTCCAATAAGACCGACCGTTTTGATCAAATCAGCAACTTTATACAGGTGCCCGAGTGTGGGGGGTTGTTAAGGGTTTTCAGATAGCTTGCAAGTTCAGCGAACCATTAGGAGACTTGACTGGAACAGGTGACCAAACAAGTGGGAAAGTGGTTCTCAGGAAGCGGACCCGAGAAGTGCTGGAGACGCCAAGGAGACATCCAGCATGGACAAAAACAAACAGAGAAGGGCACACAGGGGTGTTCTGTTTGGTCAATCGACGGACCACTGGGATACTTGACTGGAAGAGGAGACCAGCCAAGTGGGAAAGTGGTGCCGGAGAAAGGTGCTGGTAACGCCAATGATACAACCAGCACCGAATCAGAACAAACAGAAAAGGGCACGCAGGGTTGTTCTGTTTGGTCAATCGTGTATCGTTAAAATCCACATTACTTTATAGGAAATAAGTATAAAATTGGATAAGCGGATACCCACTGTTTTGAGGATACGTTTTTACTTGAACAGAGCATGGAAACAAGTTCTACGGGTTTCTCTGAACAGGTTTAGCACCCATCGCGCTTAAGCTAATTTTCGGTTTAAAAGGGGGGTTTAATAGGGGGGCTGGTTAAGTTAGAGGTTAGCGGTTGCAAATTGTAAGAAGGGGGCACATAATATAGTAACTATACAATCGATATCGTCGATTTAGTTACATTAGTAGAACCAGAAACTGGAAAGATTCATCTCTAGACCCAGAACAAGAAATGCAACACGAGGATATCCAAATTTAAGATCCAAATAAGGTAGGTAGCCTGGTCGGATCGGGTGAGGGGATCGGATATTGACAGTTTTTGAAACCCGAAGGGAGAATACCCCATAAGATCGTTAGTAGGGGTGAGGTAAACGCGTGAAAATCAGGTACCAGACATATTTTTTTACGAAAGGACGACATTGGTCACCTATGAGTTTTAGGTGCGTTGATCTTTCTGTTTTTTTATCATTCTTCTCACTTAAAATTTTACGTTTTTGGAACTAAATTTATCGGTTTTTGACGAATATGTGATCACAAGACAAGGAGTGGCAATCGCAAACGGACAGGCATGACGTACAATAGATACGGGGATGACTTGACTAGATACAGCCTGATGAACTAAGCGAAGAGTTACTGAGTGTGGGCGAACTGGTAACCGACAATGAATGGCAAATCATTCACGACAACGAACACTACCAAAAGGAAGACTACTCCACACCAGAACAAGAAACAGATCTGGAGCAGAGCGAGGCAGAAAGGAGAAAAAACACGAACTTGAGGATACTGGAGTGGATGCGAGATGTCAAGAGCGAAGTAGATGAAGAGCAAAGCATCCAGCAGGTTGACGTGTCAGCCGAAAAACACAAGACAACGAAAGATCCCCTCTTCGGCGGGACTGCAACCGACAGGCCGCTCGAAATACCACCAGATAATTTAGACCCAGCATCATCGACGGGGACGTCGATAAATATTTTTGTCCGGGAAAAGGGGGTAGGAATTACCCACACCGAAAGTTTGATGAAAAAGAAACTCAGAGAAGTGAGAGAGACCAGTGGGTTGGAACTGGATCAGGAGGAGGCTGAGCCCGACATAGGACGAAAATTCAAAACAAAATTTGAAATACCCAATGAATACTCTGAGAACATCCTGATCACGGATAGCGACTTAATTCTGTCAGACAGGACTAGCGCGATCTGTATAACGGTGGACATGAGCTTCAAATCAAGACTAGAGGCCGACTTCAAAAGAGAATATCAGAACGTGGAGTTTCCATCTAGACAGAGACCGGGGTTGGGAGGAATGGTTGCGCTTCCCCCATCAGTTTCTCAACTTCCGGGTAAATACTTGTGCTTTCTGGCAACGAGGATCAATGAAAGGAGCACGATAGACCCTGAGCACGTAATGTTGGCACTAACGTGGTAGAAAGAGGGATAATGGAGGTCTCGATGCCAGTTTATGACCCGAACAGGGGCAAGTTAAGCCCACGGGATTATACGCTATCCTACACGTGATCTTCGCAGAAACGGAAATAATGGTACATCTACACAAGAAATATTACTTGAGTATCGCCTGAGTTTTGGGGGGTAAATGGGGGCTCGAGTTGGGTTCAAGGGAGTCTCAAGTTAGGTATAATGGGGCGCGAAGCAGGTAAATAGATTTTTACGCAATTGGCATGACAATTGAATTTTGGAGAGTTGACGGTGCTAAAACATGATATGAGTCTGCATGCTCTTAAATTTTCCAATTGAATTGTTTTAGTGAAATAGAAGAAGGGATAATGTTTTAAACACAATAATTTCTGGGGGGTTTAGGTTAGGAGCAGAACATCCTAGTCTGAAAATGGATTTTATTTTCAGATTGATTTGTAAAATTGAGTTGACGACCTAGCCGCACTCAGTTGAGAAAAAAGAAGGTCTTGAACAAGTTCACGATCAGCAGCATTTGAAGGGAGACAGGTCTCAAGTTGGTTGGTAAGGTAGTTCTCAAGTTGGTTGACAAAGTAGTTCTCAAGTTGGTTGACAAGGCAGTTCTCAAGTTGATTGACAAAGTAGTTCTCAAATTGGTTGACAAGGTAGTTCTCAAGTTGGTTGACACGTGAGATCATCTGGAGATTGTGACAATGGCAGATCGCTTTTAGAGATCTATGCCTGCATCGCTCAAGAGACCTACGCTCGATGAACTATACAAACGCTTGAGGGATCTGGACTACACCCAAATCGATGAGAGGATGGCGGTGATGCTGAAAGCCATCCTGCAGTTAGATGCGCAGGGTGAATGCAGGGAGTCAGCGACAGAGGCTGTTTTGATGCTTGGCTACACGACAGATTGGATATCCAATCAAGAGCAGACCAGATGGTTGTCCTGGAATGTGGATGGAGGCGTGAGGAGATGCGACTTGGCGGAAATCCTGGCTTGAGCAAAAACACGGAATATGGCGCGGGAGAGTTCCCACTACCAAGCAGACCACCGGTAAGATCTGCGGGCCAGTCCACAAGTAAGCCACCGTCTATGATACGGTGACAACAGACGGAGGAAGCATTTTCAGACCTCAGTAAACTGGAGAGGGAACTGGAGAGGGCGCAGAGGGAGAGAGACAAAGCGGACCTTGACCGGGATGGTACGAAGCTCGAGACGGACCAGGTGAACCTGGAAAGAGATCAAGCGATCCTCGAGAGGGATCAGGCAAGGCGTGATCTTAATATGATTAGGGCAGAGTACCAACAAGAGCAGAAGGTACGCGAGAACGAGGCGAACTGTGAACAGTTGAAGTCGGAAATTGAAAAGATCCAGCGGGGACAACGAGAATTCGCGAAACAAAAGCAAAAGGGAACCAGGAACACAGAACGAGCAGCTGCAGGGTCAAGGCAAGAGTCGTGGATGGAGGTGGATGAAGTTCCTAAGTCCAGTGGACGATTCAACATGGACGGACGAGCGGCTTAGGAGCACATCAACGAGGGACTGGAATTGTGGATACCACCCGAGCCGGTGACCTCCGTGCGTGGCTTGGAGGCGAAACCAGTACGCCCACTGATGGAGGTAACACTGCCAGGATACACCTCGAGTTCAACCTCGGGCAGCAGCCAAACTAGCGGGAGTTCATCACGTCCCAAGGAACTACACGATAGGTTACAGTTGGGAACCCGTTACGACTCAATATTACGCACAGCCGAGAATACCAGAGGGTGCGGTCCACTTACTCATAGGGGAAGCCTGATACGAGTGCTGACTCGGATCCAGTCGCATTGGCAGACTGGAGTCTTGAGCTTTTCTGGAGCTGCAACACCTCAGATGTTGGCATCACTTGAGATGTTGGACATGGTGAAGATGTATACGGTGACTCTGATGATGGGAACCAATGACGTGTCCAGAGGTGACTCGAGGAAGGTAATGAGGCTACATGAGAAGATGAGCTGCATTCTTGAGGAGTTGAGGTTTCAGATGGATCCTGCTATACCCACGATTTGCACCATCCCTTATAACATGAAGGCCGATCAGCATGCGATGGAAATGAATGAGAAGGTGCGCAATATCAACGAAATAATCAGGCAAATACAGCAGAGGAGCGTGCTCCCCGTTAGATTGTTGGATGTGGCACACATGATGGAGCGATCCTTCACGTATGATGCGTTTTCGGATGGCATTCATTTTGACAGGCCTAAAGCTGTGGAATGGCTGAATGGCGTCTTCCAGAGACACATAAAAACGCTAGAAGCGGACTTGCTGCAATTGGCCCAGTTCACCTTCGGTCCAACCCCGGTGCCCTCTTTCTTTGCCACGAGATCCCTGTCCAATCGCCTGGGAATGAGAGTCGATTCGAGAGACAGATCAAGGAGCAGCCGGACCAGACTACCGGGGTCCACACAGATGGAGGCCGAAGAAGCAGAATTGTCCACGCCCTAAAGTTCGGTGGTATCCTCAGTAGTGGTGGATAAAAAGAGAGTGGAAATACCGACAGAGACGAGCCGGGCACGAATCTAGAGAGGATAAAGAAATAGGATCTGGAAGATCTGGAATGCAGACAGGAGTTGGCGGAGACCCTGGGGCTCAAGCACGTGTCAGATGAGGACTTGAGTCGACACCATAGTGTGAATTGGTTGAAAACCCACGAAGCACACTTCTCGAGAGCGAGGATGATGGAGACGGCAGATCTGACCTGGATTCCTCTGAAATCAAATAGGGGACCGATCAACTATAGGCCACTCAAGCTGTTGGGAAGTCCAGGGCTCATAGTGGAGCGCCCCAAACATCGAACAAGCATAGCAATGATCAGGTTGGCTACTCCTGCGCAGCTGAGAGTGGTGGACAAGTTACTGGAACCGAAAGATATGGGACTCCCAGACGCTGCCTACGACGGCGGAAAATTAGCAAACGGTTCAAGGTACGGAAAACCCTGTGGAAACGCACAGTTGGCCAAGACATTGGCGGTCTAAGATCAATCGGATTCAGGGGCCGCAAGAGTAATAATCGTGGTGGGCTCTGATTTCAAGGGGATGTCTCCGAAGCTGTTTTGGCCGGAAACCCTAGTATACCTGCTGCCTGATGCAGATATGAACCAGATGCTGACTCTGGTGGTGTCAATCAAGTCAGAAATGCCTTGTGAACCGGAGCTGCTGCTGTATGCTGGAATGAATGATCACTTGCATGCGGCGGGGCTTCTGGAGCATCTGAAAAAAGATGCACCGACGCCCAAGAAGGTCTGGGAAGCTATCCAGACATTGTTTGCGGCAATGATTGAGGTGCAAGAGAATGTGACCTCTCGATTCGGAGCCAAGACAAAGGTAGTGTTTTTATCTTCCCCGGGGTACGCGAGCATGCCGCCTGCGCTGTTATTTGTATACGCTATCTTGATCCTCATAGCGGAGGGGAACGCGTGGTGGGTGTTGATGGCAGGCCACAATCGAGATCTGGAACCCACGAACTTGAGACTTCTGAAGTCGGAATTGGCAGTGGCATGGGCGGACGTATCTCATGCCTTGCGGGGATTCTACGAGTTCGCAGACATCCTCATTGTGTTGGACGAGTTCCTGTTACTTGAGATTTCGAATTTCGAACGACACTTGAAGTTTACTCCGGAGATAAGGGATGATCATCCAATAATAAGCCACTTAACAGCCAGCCTATGGTTTCGAGGTATAGACCTGACGATCACAAGCTCCACCAGCAAAACGAGGGGACCAAGCAATCAAAGGAGAAACGTGGCTGCGGCCGAGAAACAATTGAAAGCGATGGCATACCGTCTGACACAAGAGAGAGGCAGGTGGCCGTTCATGACCCCAAGTCTCGAGAATGCTACGGACAAGACGTGGGAGAATGCTCCACCTCTCGTCAATCAGATATGGGAATTTCTTGAGGGGCAGCTGGAAATGATAAAGAGTAGAGTGATGACGGTGGGTAGATTCGTCACAATGGCAAACGAAGTCACCATCGGAGGATTTCGGAGGGAGCATACCAAATATGAGCTGAGAACCAGGAAATATCCCGAAATCTTCAGATTCTTGAGTCCATGTTGGGAGAAGAAGTGCATGGCTAAAGTATTCTATTCGAAGGACACCATATTCGAAGCCTTCGTGCAAGAGCTGATGAATATGCCCATAAACCTCTGGCTGGCCCTGTACTTGGTTTATCCCAGATACCTGTTTCACATGGGTCCAGCATACATGTTCAGCAGAGGAGTGGAGACACTTCGAATTGACGGGTACCTGACACTAGTGCTCTTGACTCATGGCGATACCTACTCTTAAAAGTGCACTGCCGGACTGAAGACGTTGCTGGTGGAGTATCTTCTGATGCAAAACCGACACTTGACTGGCGAAGAAAGGAATCCCAAGACGAGAGATGAATGGAGGGAGGCGAATGTGGTATCCCTCTACTAACTGATCTGTGCTTGGCCAAGAGGTCTGACCCATTGGGAGTGATCAGAGGGCTTGGCGAGGTCGTAACCTGTATCTACGGGCTAGCGGTGACGTATGCCTTTCCGGATCCTCTCGTGGCGGCATATCGCAATTCAGTGGTGCACGTGAGCCTGATAAGTGTACTAGATGGGACGGCGTTGAATTGCTACCGACAAGAGGTGCTGAGGGCACGAATGAGTGACACAGTGCTCTTCGCGAAGGTAAAGGATCCCCAGTTAGTGGTGTTTAATTTCCGGGGGCAGCTACAATGCAGAATGGGGGGGGGGGAGCGTGATGGTCCCAATGAAACTTACCCCAAGTTCTGCAATTTGAATCCTTTGACGGCAGACAGGAGAGAAATCTTGAGAATCCCGGCGTGGAAGGGGAGCTTTGAGCTGGTGAAGAGGGAGCTAGAAATGACACTAGAGAAAGAAATTTTGCCCACCGTCCTTCTGGTGGTCCACTGGTGGTCCCATCCCTGTACGCCAGATCAGCGGTGGAGAAACAGCAGGGGGGGGGGGTTCACCGATGGCTGGGATGCCTTGTTCATCCGATATACAGCAGGAGTTTACTTCCACACTTGTGACATCAAGATAAACTCTTGGACCACGCAAGCAAAGAAGATGAGAGGCTCAATGCCTCCAAAGTTCGAAGTTCGGGATATCTTGAGAACGCTCGATCAAGCTGATCTGGAGAACAAGCTGCCGGTTTGGGACGATGGAAGAATGATCGTAGAGGAGGGACATATCGCTCTAAAAGACGAGATGAAGTTCGCCACGAGAAAGTACCGGGCGCCCTACGGACTGGAGCAAATAGAAATGAAGCAAGAAGAGAAAGAGCTGGACGCAGCGGGCTCCTTCTACGTAGCCCTGAGCGAATATAAGAAGCTGGACCGGCGACCCCTCACCTCTGTCAGTGGGGACCCCGGGAGATAGAGGAAGCAACCCCGTTGAGGACAGGTTCAAAGACGCGCTTGAGAGAAGGCGGGCCGAGTCAGAGGACGGGGTGAGTATGGATGAAACTCTCAGCGAGACGGGAGAGGAAATGGAAGTAGCGCACGCACAAGACCAAGCTCCAATCGAAAAGAACTTCACTACGCATGAGTTGCTGCAAGACTTGAGTGGGGATGATTTGGCAAACACGGCCACGCCTCCCCTCGGATCCCCTCGTAAAGACCTCGAATTGCCTCTGCCCAGCAAAACTTCCAACGAGGGAATGATACTCTTGAGCGCCGAAGAGAGTAAGAAGAGAACTTTCGAAGGAAACAAGTGGATGTTCTTGGGGACTCTGGATGAAAAGGCGTGGCAGGAAATCTTGCGTGAGTTCAACCAGAAGACGAAAAGTGAGGCCACGCTAGAGGACTTTAAAGAAGAGCTATGGAGCACGGTAGTGAAGTTCGGGGAACCTTTGTTGATGGGCACCGGCCTGGACGAGAAAGCAAGAAAGGAGTTGTTGAGCAAGGTAGTCAAATTGAGGGAAACGGAAAAGAAGACCAGGGATGACGAATATAAAGTCAGCTCTACTCTGAAACAAAAAACTGATGTAAAAATGATTAAAATTGTAAGGGAGGATAAGGTTAAGACTAGTAAAATAATTAAAGATACTAATATGCTTAAGGCTCGAGAAGGGGACGGCAAGAGTTGGAAGGGCCGGAAGGGATAAAAAGGTCGAATCAGTGATGATAGCGGCGACGCCCTCATGTAAAGGTGTAAAGTATCGGAAGAGGAAGAGAGAGGCAGAAGAGTTAAGTAGTCCCTCGACGGACGCGGTCTCGGAAAAGAATCTGAGGGAGACGGCTCCCATGATTCTGGCGCGGTGGAAGACAACAGCCTACAAGGTCGGCTCCGAACCAAGGAAGCTGGCCGAGGTGATGAAAGAGGTGGAGGTCTCGACAAGTTTTACGGTAGAAGACTTCAGACCCTAGAAGGCGAACACGAAGAGGGGTTCAACGAGTGGAAAAACGTGGGAAGGGGACGTCGGCAAAGAATGGATCTCAAACTAGCACCAGGCCACTGGAAAACAAGTGACCAGCGACCCCCTTGAGAAGAATGCGACGAGAAATACCGCTCGACCTTGGTGGGTGGCTCTGGAGACAATGAAAGAGCTGGAGGACTGCCTGAAGAAACTTGATCGCGGAGTGTCCCGCAAGCGACGCAATTGGGCTACCCAAATAAAAGCCGAGGTTAACAAGTTAGAATTGGGGAGCCAACTGAAACGAATTTGGCAAATTTTACTACGGGACTATTTCGAAGAAGCGATGAGAACACCCTCATCTGCGTTGCCATTGATGGCAAATCCCCTCGTCAGAACAGCAGGACAGAGCAGGACGGACCTTGGTGTGAATAGAGCTGGAGATGTTGACCTCACACGACAAGAATCTGGAGGTCTATCAAATGCTGTTGCAGCACATCGCCAGGGATAATTTCGGTTTAAGTCTGGCAAGGAGGAAAGATGCTACTTGTTTCTTGAGGCGGATAATGTCCGTGATGATCGACAGTACCATCCAAGTCTGTCAGCAGAAAGCAATCGGATGTAAGACTATGGAAAGGAGAGTCTCCTCTCCACTGTCATCCTGAAGGTCTAACAGAGTACTGGAATAGAGAAGGAAGACAGCTTCAGGCAGTCTCTAGAGAATCATTGAAAACTTGACGAGGTACAAAGATTCTACAAAAAGAAAATCGAAGGGGGACTTGACGTGCATCGTAACTTAGGCTCGGCTGGAGAGTACTCGAGACCCAACAAACGTGGAGAATATCAATATGTATCTGGAGCAATGGGGATAGCGTACAATCCTTTCTTGGATTCAGAGACCGGGAGCGCTCAGAGGAACCACAAAGTTACGGAGCTGTTAAAGTTTTGGACGGAGAAAATAATCGAGATTGATCCGGTGGAAAGAGAGAAACCGAGCTTAGGCTTGATTCTTGAGAAGATGCCCAAGGTGATAAGCGTGCCGCGCTCTAACAATAGAGTCGAATTGAAGATGGGAAATGGAAATGGCATGCTGATTACGAACTTAGGAGTGGTTTGGAAAGTGCTGAGGCCTTCCTGGTGCCCGCATCCCCACGCAAGCCTGATTGAAAAGGTCACGGAGCGAGTGAGGCTAGCACCGACGAAAGACGAGGACCTGGTAACACTGAATGTAGTGCACAAGCTGATCTTGCCTCAGAGCAAAGAGTCGGGCGAAGCAACGAGTAAGCTAGGATCAGTGAAGAGGATGGAACGGGTAGTTGTCTTCACCTGACGTGTGTAAGCGGAGAGCACAATTGTGAGGGACGATCATGTGTCAGAATACCGTCGTTCCAAAGAAAAGACCTAGTCGCTTGGTTTGGCGACATCATAGAAAGAGAAAAGAGTGAAGTACAAATAGTGGCTGAGTGTTACACGAACACTACTGTGAACATAGCAACGGCTTTAGGGTTCTTCTCGAGGATGTGCAGTCTACAGTCACTGGAGATGCTGGAGTCCGAGCACCACTTGGTGACAGCATTGAGTGTGTAGTCATGGCCTGGGGCATTGCAATAAACCCAGAAGCTCATCAGAGGGTGGAAGGTTTGTCTGCCAGTAATTGCGAAGTCTCTGGTATGATCAGTAATGGCCAAACTATGTGGAAGCCACTATCCATTACACATGGCGATGGTGGAGGTATCCAGCCAGAGGATACTAATAGACAAAGCCTTCTCGGTGCCCAAGTGCGTACGAATGGCTCAACACAACGCAAAACTCACACAAACTGTTGAGGAAAGGCCTGAGGACGGTGCCAAGGGAACAAAAAGGTGACTAAAGTGAAATCTGGGGGAAGAACTATTGGGTTTGGACGGTGAAAACACGAGTGACTTCCAGAGGCAGAACTTTATCGGGAAACCGATGAATAGTGCCCCAAACCTGGAGGAGAATGATGCGATGCATGAGAAGATGATGGAATTGGAACCTCTACTGGAAGCTTTGGGAGAACGCAATCTCAAGAGCATCGATATTACACGTGGGGAATGCCCATGTCATTGTCTGGCACAGACGGTGTGGCACCCAGAACATGCAAACCTCTACTTAGTGTGGGACGTGGAAGAAATTCGGTCGATCGGATTACATGATCACCGGCAGAAGGTGACCCTCTTGGTCGTAAGCTCAATGTTGGCGTTACGATGGATTAAGGAGAACGTTCCGAAATATCGGGAGTCGAAGACACCGACGGCAGAGTCAATATACCCTACTGATTTGTGCAGGAGACTTGAGTTGTTTGAGACTGCGTGCAAGGTATTCGCCATACCGATGGAGGTCAGGCACATATGGAGCCGCATAAGGTTCTTCCCGTGGTTTCGAGCGACATTGGTTGTACATGGTGACGAAAGATCATATGAAAAAGCATCAGAAAGAGTACCGAGCTGCATGAAAATGCTGCATGACAATTTCCTGATTGAATAGGATAAAAGAAATTTTAAATCATTAGCTTGCAAAGCAGAAAATTAAGGTGCAGGCGTATGCAGATTTTGATTGCTGTTTAGCGATAGTGTGACAATTTTGCATGGTTGTGAATTTTGGAGGTGTACATAAAATTGAACCTGCTGCAAACTTCTGTAAATGACCACTGGCACTGTACCTTGAGCCCCACTCAAAATTCTGGGGCTTAACTGGCAGACGGCGACACGCGATGAGGACATCGATCTTGAGTCCGGGGAGTATGTGCCGGTCGGTCATATTTGAAAGTTTGACCTTGAGCAATACGAACGTGATTTTGGGATGAAATGGAATTTTTCAAAATTCGAATTGAACATGTCTTGCTCAACTTTCTCACGACAACTGAAAATCTCAGAAATACAAGATAAGAACAATAGATTTGCAATCGCAGAAAAAAAGTCAAAAATAGCAGCGTAAAATTGCTATTCGCAATTTCCAGACATAAGAATCACGAGAGAGTAGAGCTGTCTTATCCTGAAATAGGAGACAGAACGATTACGAAAGGAGAACACATTGTTTAGAAAAGAATCAGAGTGAACCTTTGGTGGAAAGGCGGACAACCGAAGCCTCCCAATGGTTCAGCCCCAAAATTTTATTTCTCAAGTTAAAACTCATTTATATTAGCTGGAATTCATCAATAGCAAACTTCTCAAGTTATTACATTTATGCTAGAGTCGCTAGTTAAATAAGTTACTCCAATTCTCGAGTTTGCTGGTATGTGAGTACCTAATTTAGTTTTCTTGAGTGTGTTTTACACTTGTTATGTTGAGGTAGGGAGAGTTTCGATCCATCTGAAATGGATCAAGGTTCCACCGTCTAATCAAAAGTAACTGTACGGACTGTTCCGACCCTGTTTTTAACGGCGTTCGCGTATTTTGGGTATTTTGAGACCTATGTATGGGGACATTCCTATTTTTTAGAGTGGGTTGGTTTTTTGGTAGTGGCCTTTAGGCTGTAACGAGGGTTCAAGTCTCATGTCGCAAGTGAAGCGAATTGGCTCCGACTAGTCGCGCGTGTTAATTGCCGGTCTCTCTTTCCTAATGTGCAGCGCCTCTAGTGAAAAAAACTTGATGCTGCTGGACGCCTGGTCGATTAGTTCCCATTTAAACTCAGACTTACCACTCTCACTAACACACTGCCTTATATGCTGTCCATCTGGGGTATCCTCTTTTTGGTGTTCATCAATCCTTGTGGTGAAATGTCGGACCGTCTGGCCAACATAGATGGATTTGCACCCACAACATTCAAGTCTGTACACCACTTTTGATTTCAGTTCACTGGAAAAGGAGGATTTTAGAGAGGGCATACAAGTTTTCATTTTCCTCGTCGTGAATATTATCAGCGCATTGGTGATATCGCGCACTTTTTTTGCTAATGTCTGATTGTGATTCCCCCCTAAATTGGACCATCAAGATGGGTGGTGAATCACTGCTATAGTCACAGGGCTTCTTTTTCTCAGCCAAGTTCTTTTTGCTTTTGCACTCCCTGATAAAATTTTCAAGGGCATGGGATGCAACCCGCGACAGCCAACTTTCCGGATATTGGTTATCCAACCACTGCTCCCGGTTGATTTTCATAGCTTTATCATATTCTTCCCATGTTGACGTACTGCGGAAAACCCGGTGAACAGTTCCTTTAATCACGCTTCTCTTGTACTGAAGGGGGGCGCAGCTTCTAAAAATTAGTATGCTACCTGTATCTGTTGGTTTTTGATACCAACCACAGCTAATTTTCCTGCTTTTGTCAATACTTATTTCTAAATCCAAAAATGCCAATTTTTCGTTTGTGTTTGGTGTCTCTATTGTGAACTGTAAATTTGGATGTAGTAAGTTTGCAGCCCGTAGCACTTTTTCAGGATCACCCTTCACTGTTCTCACTATATTGTCAATGTAACGGAGAAAAAACTTAGCTTGCTGCAATGACTTCTTTTTCTCTCTTATTGCGATGCATTTTCTACAGTACCAGACGGTTTCACTTATATTTCGATACTCATCATCTGATATATCACCGCATTTTATGTGAAACCAGTTCAAACAGCATTCACATTCTACACCTTTTGACCTGTACGTGAATTTCTTATTGCACTCGGGACATATTCGGTTAAGATCTTTCTCGGGCAAAAATATTTCGGGAACATCCCTCGATAGTGCAGTTTCGTACTGCTTCAGCCAAAGATTCGCTAAAGTAACGGCAAGAGATACCCCCATTGCCAAACCATCTTTCTGAACGTACCTCAAGAATTTAACTCGTTGATAATCATGCATAATCACGGACTAATTTCCGAGTTTGTTTTTTAAAGTCCAAATCAAGATTGGAGGTGGGAGTACAACTGTGCTCATTGGTTTGCAGGCCACGAGGAATAAACTTCACGTGACACAAAGCAACACAAATAACACAAGTTAAACTCACCCTCTCCGTTGAAGCCTCCTCGTCAGTCGGATCAACAGTTTCCTTGTTCTGTTCACAGGTCTTCTTTTCTCCGCCCTCCTTCTCGATTGAGATTTCATTTTCGTGTTTGAACGTAGTTTGGACAAAACAGCTGGCAGGTTGTCTTGTTGTTCGAACACAATCCGCAAAGACTTTAGCTCCAGCTGGACGTCCTGGTGCAGTGCTTGAAATTCGTTGACCAGCTCCGTTCTTCTCTTCCTCTTTGACAAGTTTAGAAGTAGGGAGCTGACACTAAGGCTGTAGTTCCAGAATCAAAAAAATTCTGGCTAAAACAGAAAATTTTTGAAATAACTTACATTTTAGCATGCAAATTAGCGACAAAACGAAATTGTGAAAACGCAAAAGCTAAAATTTCTCAGCAATTTGTGACAAAATGTTTAAAATTGTTACATAATAGTTGTTGCATAATTTCAGTATAATTTGTAAAGTTTTGATTGGTTGAATTTTGAAAATTTTGGAATAATGTTATGTCTGACACTTTTTATGATCTTTGATCATTTTGTACAGATAGTTTAGAATTTTTAAAACCTGAAGATGCATAAAAATGTGCGTAAACGTTTGTTTGAATTTACAATTATAACGCATTCTCACAAGAGATAGTGTCCCTGACTCTTGATCCAATGGTTATAGGGCCTATTTTTCTTTAACCTCATATGTGACTTAAGTAGGCGACTGTTACATATATTGTTATGTTGAGTTAGGGAGAGTTTTTAGGTTGATCTATCTGAAATGGATCAAAGGTCCATTGTCTAATAAAAAGTAACTATACATAAGGTTCCGACCCTGTTTTTAACAGCGTTCGTGTATTTTGCGTATTTCGAGACCTAAGTATGGGGCCGTTCTTTTTTTCTAGAGTGGAGGGATTTTTTGGTAGTGGCATTTAAGCTGTAACGAGGGTTTTAGTCTCATGTCGCAAGTGAACCGAATTGGCTCCGACCGCTTGAGGTAGAAAACACAAGAGATAGTGTCCCTGACTCTTGAGCCAATGGTTATAGGGCCTATTTGTCTTTAACCTCATATGTGACTTAAGTAGGTGACTTACATAATCGACAACTCCATTAGCGCTATTGTAGAGGAAGGACTACTAAGATAAATCAACATTACGACGAGGCATTTAATGCTGATATATGACTTCATTTATAAAATGATACAGCTTGCTGATGTATATGGATTTTTCTAACGCTGGTATGGCCCTATCCAGCTTGTGCACTTTCCGTTACTAAAGGGCCACTTTTGTAATTTATTTTTTTTTCTAGAGTGATTATACTTTCTCTCGTGATATTTGAAAAATTATTTTAGAGCAAAAATACATGAACCAGTCTAAACGGATAGCGAGTGGATTAGGCAGAGGAGGTGGTCATCAGGGTTAGTTATAGCTTATTATTTTTCAAAAAATGGTTGCGAAATGATGTTTTGTGAAGTAAAAGTTACATCAAACGTTCTTCATCAAATATTTGAGAAAGAGGAATTAAATGAAAATAGAGCATATAGCAGGAGCGATGAGCACTGAGCAGAGGTATTAAAAGAGTCTTGAATTTAAAAAAAAGTCCAACAATTTTTTTTGCCATGAATGTTTCGTGTACGAATGCAGCCTTCCGACTTGAAGGGATATTCTGCTTCAATAAAATACCGCCCTTGATTCCTCAGGGCTTGCTTTATAATATTACAAAATATTACAGGGCTTGTTTTATAATCTCAGCTCCGTAGACGGCTGCGCCTTGAGCATCAGAAGCTAGGGGCTGAGAAAGGTATCTTCATCAACTAAATCCATATGCTAGTCAGTATTTTGATCTTCTGAATCGACCTCCACAGTTATAGGGTTACAAAAGAAGTGTGGGTTAATTGTACTAAGGGCGGGGCTATTGAGTATAATGTTAATCCTACAAGTTGTGCCTATCAATATCCCATATGACTAGCGTTAAACTGTCGTGTGGCTGAGTGTGGCAAACAGCTGAAGTTTGTTTTATGCGGGCGTTCAAATTCGAATGGCGATAGATTTTCTTTCCAGATCCTGCTACATATCTCAGGCTACAGCTTTCTCACCGCGATAAGCATGTTTAACCGGGTACTTGATTTTTTTCCGTAAACAAAGATCGCAAGGTTTCGCAGATATTTCAGCTTGCTTCATATAAAGTTCAGAATCGAAGAACAAATCTTCCATTCAGCGCATCTGGTGTAGAGGTAACACACCGACATGAGAAGACAAAGGATTAAGTTTCGAATCTATCCGTCATGTTTTTGGAAGTAGGAATTTCTCTGCTTTTTCGCACTATCGCGATGAGCAAGCGTTTTCAATTTGGAACTTAGACTTATTCTTTTAAACAACTTGTCCATTAAAATCGCTAAATTGTTTTCTCAAATATGCAATTGCATCAACCAACAGACAAATTTTGACCTTGTTTGCATTTCAAATACCGGTTCTATTTACTCTAGACAGCTTGCTAGTCAATTTTTGTTCTCGCTCAATTTTGATTTTTGTTGCGGTTTGAATGCCGATTTTTTTTCAGTTCACTGAAAAACGTGATCAACTTCTAATTTCGCAAATGGAAATCAATCAGATTTCCCATCGAAATAAAAATTTTATCTATTGATCCAGTTTTCTCAAATTGGGGTTATTTCATCAAAAAGTGTCAATCATAACTTGTTCTGCAAATTCAAAGAGTTTTAAGGCCATCTAGGTCGAACAAAAAAGTCTTTTTTTTTTTCAATTTCCTTGCGTTCATACTCTTTTCCAACTGTCAGTTGCCTATGTTTGTTATTTATTAGGCGTCCGTAGTTAGCGCGCGAGACTCATAATCTCTAGGTCGCGGTTTGAATCCAACACGTAGCCGAATTTTTATTAATTCGACGGTTTTTTTCTACTTTTTTTTATTGCTTTTTATACATCAGCTTTTTTCGTGTTCTTGTTAGTGTTTGAGAAGCGCAAGTAGTATATGTCGGGGCAGTTCAGCCGGGTGCTGACCCCCATGTATTAACATTGGCTATAGAGTATCCGGTCAGCACCCTATGTATTAACATAGGCTATAGATTTCCCAATGTATTAAGATAGGGAATAGGTTTCCCAATGTATTAAGATAGTAGGTTTCAGATGGTAAGTTTCGGAAAAATTTTTGGCGCCTGAATTTTTTGAGTTCGATTTTGCCGATACTTGCGTTTCTTAGCTAGCTTCTACGGTTTAGATGTTTTGATTTTTGTTTTATAAGTTTGGTTCAACGAGAAAACTATCTAAAGCTATACTGAAACCTAACGAAACTTCGTGAAAAAAATCATGTTTTTAAAAAAAATTTTGGTTTTTGTGTGAAAATGTCTAGTTTTTTCGCAAAAATTTTGGCGCGCATTATCTAATCGTTAATTAGTGTAGATTGTAGAATGAAGGGTTCTTAATTAGTTTTTTGGTACATGGTAAGTCAATGGTAATTGTTAAAAATTTCAAAAGACTATAAGTTTTGCTGTAATTCGATCTTATTTTATTGGATAATCTTATTTTCTATCTACCTGAAACTATGCTGAAAACTACTGAAACATTGAAAAAAGTGAAGGTTTTTGGAAAAAATTGCAAAAATTTAAAATTTTGGAAAAAATTGCAGAAATCTCATAGTTTTGTTAATTTTTTTGTTACTTATGATCTAATTGAAAAAACTATTCATGTACAGAGTTTAAAATTGAGCTCAAACTGTATTTTTAACGGTATCATGTTGAGACAATAATAAAAAAATTTGAATAAATTTTTGGATTTTTCCAAAATTTTCACGCAAAATATTGAAATACGATAATTTTTAGCATTATTTGAGTAACAAAGCGGGTTATATAATGCTCTCAACATTAACAAGAAAGCTCATAAAAGCTGAATCGAAAGTGAAACTTGCGGAAGATAGTGAAAATAACCGTAATTTTTCAGAAAGTAAAGTAAAAATTATTCAAATCTGTCTAAAATGTTCCATTTTCAATCTTCTATTTGGATAATTAACTGATTTTTTGTCCAATTCAGGGAGAATTGAAATAGGACTCTCAATACAAATGAACATTAAGAGCTATATTCCATAAAATTTCTAGATTTTTGCTCAATGATTAACCCAAATGTGTACAAAAATTACAAATTCTGAGAAGTTATTCACCTTAATAGTACAGAATTTCAGATCAATGATGAAAAATGAACTGTTAATTGCTAAAACTGACTAAAAATGAGATAAGTTTTTCTTAAAAAATTAATCGATATTGGCTCAAATTCAACAAAATTTTCTTCATAACTGATGATTATCTCTGTGTTGCTTCTGCAACTTGATTTTCACGATTTTCCATGGAAATGTTCTAATCTTAAAGGTTATTCTTACTTTCTGCTTTTTACATGTTTTCGCTATTGAACACACTTTGCAAGAAAATTTAGTCAGAACTGCAGAATTTAGGGGGAAAATAGTATCAATCGAACGAACAATTTGCTGGCAGAGATGAAATTAGAACTGATACCGTCTGATTATTTTGTTAAAAATTGTAAATTTATTCCTCAAAGTTCCCTTGTTAAGTACTACAGTAAACTATTTAAGCAAAAATACAATTTTTGGGATCAATAATTATAACTTTTCTGGAAAAATAGTCAATTTTTCATGATTTTCCGTAGTAATGCTCTGTTTTAAGATTATTCTTGCTTTCTGCTTAATGCATGTTTTCGCTATTGAACACACTTTGCAAGAAAATTTAGTCAGAACTGGAGAATTTAGGAAGAAAATAGTATCAATTGAATGAACAATTTGCTGGCAAAGATGGAATTAGTACTGATACCGTCTGATTATTACGATAAAAATTGTAAATGTCTTCCTCAAGGTTCCCTTGTTCAGTTGCTGCAGTAAACTATTTAAGCAAAAATACAATTTTTGGGCCAATAACTATCACTTTTCTTGCAAAATAAATATTAAATAGCTTTTTATTCTTAATTTATGAGGGAAGATTTCTCAAAAATATCCAAGTGAGAAAGATTCGGTGCTGGTTAAAACATTCAAAAATATCTGTAAAAATTGAGAATATAAATGTGTTTTTTCAATTTAAGAACGAAGTAGGAGCAGCTCTATTAGTTATAATCTGAAAACCTCCGGAAATACGCAAGGGAACCTAGATATTAATATCTACAATATTCAAAAACTTCTAAAAGAGCGCGTCTCACAAAAATGATTTAGCAAAGGAAATCAAGGTGAAAACTGGAAAAATTTGGTTATTTTCGGATTTTTATTAAGCAAAAAAACTATATAGTAAAAAAATTCTGAAATGTAGATCTTGAAAGCAATTTTTTGATTTATGCTTCATGTATCTTCTTCCAAAAGATGTCGGATTTAGTTTACTTTACTGAAATTATCCTCAAAACATCTGATTTTTCATAAAAAGTTACCTTATATATCAAATGATAACAAACTTTTCTAATGAACTACACATAAATATAAATCTTTGACACCTTTTATGTCGGAGTTTTCTCAAACTATGGTTTATAAGCGAAATTTTAGTAAAATTAACTCAAAACTCCTATTGAAATAAATTTTCTCATATTCTCAGTTTCTGCTTCAACTTCTATCTATCAAATTAATCCAATTTGAACAAAATTTTATTTGAAAAAGGAACTTTTGATGGAAAAATGTATCGTTTCAACGAACGTTCAATAATCTGAAGCTGAATTAATACCATGAATCCTTTGCTAAACGTCTTTAAATGATTTTCTCAACTTGATAATTTTTTATTGCTGTTTCAAATCTGATTTTCTATAAAATGAATTTTGGGTTGAGAATGATGTATATTATCATCTTGAAATTTTCAAAGGTTAGCACAAACATATATTTTTTCATATTTTCCAAGTCAGTTATCAATTTTATACTGAAATCGTCAAAAAAGCAGTAGAAAACTATTATTCTTAATAAATAAACCGCCCATCTTTGCTTAGTAACGCACTACTCTATGAACACTTTTACAATAACTAAACAGGGAAAACTTTAAAATGTCAACTAGGCACAACATTTCAATTATTCGATGTTTTATAAATATTCAGTTCTTTTACAAAATTTCACTAAATACTCAAACAATCATTAGCATATGTTATTCACTTTTACTACAAAGTTCTCACAACAGAATCTCCGCAAGCATGCAACCAATGGAGATTTTACTCTAGATAAAAGATTTTCGGATCGATTTCCATTGAAATGTTCACGAAAATTTGAACTCGATTGTTGCTGGTTTTATCATCAATCAGAACCTTTGAATATGACAGATCAAGAATAGTGATGAAAACACTGTATATTTTTTCAAATTTTTTGTATAGACTTTTCAGATTCAGTAAAATTTATATTCAAAGTATTTTCTCCTAGTTTTTTTTAAATTAAAAACGTGAATAATTTACCTTCTCTTGGAGTCTGTTTTGAGATTGTTGAGCACATAATTTAACATTATGTTGACAATGCTTCTTCTTGATATGATTAAAGAGTTCCTCGCTGCTTTATTTATAAAAGTTACAATTGGAACACTTTAAAACGCCACAGTTCTTACGAAGGCTTGATGCGTCTTTACGTGTGTATTCTCTGCCACATTCAAGACATGCAACTCTTTCGTTTCTTTTCAGTGACGGCATCTCAATAAGTAGAAAAAGAAAAATGGGAGATTCAGAATGTCCCAAATTTTTAGAAAAGAAAAGTTGAATAGCCTCAAAAAATGAATAAAAAAAGCAAATTTCATAACCAATTGTTTTTAAGGTGAAAGAAAATCAGAATGGATTTGCTATTTAGCCTAGCTGAACTAAAATTTATCCAATCCAACCATGGAGTTTTCAAAAGTTTTGCTATCAACCAATCAGAATCGGATTTCAATGGTCATGGAATTTTCAATAAATTTTATGACAACCAATCAAAACTGATTTCTACTTTTCATGGGTTTTTCAACGATTTTGATATCAAACAATCAGAATTGAATTTTTTTCTTTGGTAATACTGTTTGTTGGAAATCAACCAATCAGAATTCAGCATTTTCTAAAAGTGATCTGTTTATCATTTTTTAAAAGCTTTTATCATTATTTGAAAAATGTCTATCAAAAAACATTTGAACTTCCTCGAGTCACTCTACATCCCACTTAATTTTCTCATTGATGAAATAGATGTTGACTTTTACTTTTTTAACAATTTTTTGGACGTTTATGATGTCCAAAATAGAGTTCTCCGACTAAGTAAAGGTCTGTTAAGGGAAACTTACTCGATCAAAGAGTTTACTTTTGATCCACATATTTCGTATCAAAGCTTCAAAATTACGACTGAGTTACACCTCACAAGGAAAGAACTTTTGTTTATTCTCGAGAATTTGAAATTAATCAAAAAGTCGTACGATAATATATCAAAACCTTTTTTATCCCCTATCCAATACCCAAATTGGTAAAAACTCCCCAGCAAAGTTCTTTCTTCCTTCATTTCTTTTAGGATTTTCAATGTTCAAATTCCTGCTTGATTCGGTTTAGAATCAGATTTCCAGAGATTTGAAAAATTCAACAAATTTGAGATATCCTCTCATATTTACATATAAATCAAAGAACTTGACTATCTACTCAGAAAACAACAATTTCTAATTGGTTACATACAAAAAGTTCAATTAACATCATGAAAAAATTTGTGGAAATGCTACCTGTTCGCTATTCTTTTGTTACTTATATCAGCAATTTTTCTTATTTTCACTGCAACCAACTTTTGGTCATTTATTTTTGCAATTGATTTTGTGTATATTTTTACTTATTACGAAGATTTAATTCCTTAAAATTTTCTCTGATTGGATACGACAACTTGAACAAAAATGAACATTTCTGTGATTGGAAACGACAATATCCAAAATGGAGCTTCGTTTCCGATTGGACACGACTTTTATCTGATAATGCCATAAAAGGAAGCTGAAATCTGAGTGGACACGACTACAATCCAAATAAGAAAAATCAATTCTGATTGGTCAAACCCACACATTCGAGTTGAAGGTACCCCTAACTCCTACTTAAAAATCATTTTATTTTCAACCTAATTACCGTCAACTACCTCCTCTCTCAGCTCTAAATACCTTAATTTCAACTTGTCTTCCGTCAACTACCCCTCTCTCAGCTCTTTCTTGTTCTTACTCTTTAACTTAATTTATTGCCCAGAGTGATCTTTTCAGTGCAAATAAGCAATCTCATGGCTGCTCGAACGGAATTTATTTTTTTAAGGATATTGTAAGGATTACAGACAGCCAACGAATAATGGTCAGCCTCTCAACGCACATCTGAACACATGGCCGCTCGAACGGAAGTGTTTTTTTAAGGATATTGTAAGGATTAGAGACGGCCAACGAATAATGGTCAGCCTCTGAACGCACATATGAACACATGGCTGCTCGAACGGAAGTTATTTTTTTTTTAGGATATTGTAAGGATTAGAGACGGCCAACGATTAATGGTCAGCCTCTGAACGCACATATGAACACATGACTGCTCGAACGGAAGTTAATTTTTTAGGATATTGTAAGGATTAGAGACAGCCAACGAATAATGGTCAGCCTCTGAACGCACATATGAACACATGGCTGCTCGAACGGAAGTTTTTTTCTAGGATATTGTAAGGATGAGAGACGGTCAACGAATAATGGTCAGCCTCTGAACGCACAATTGAACACATGACTGCTCGAACGGAAGTTATTTTTCTAGGATTTTGTAAGGATTAGAGACGGCCAACGATTAATGGTCAGCCTCTGAACGCACATATGAACACATGGCTGCTCGAACGGAAGTTATATTTTTTAGGATATTGTAAGGATTAGAGACGGCCAACGAATAATGGTCAGCCTCTGAACGCACATTTGAACACATGGCTGCTGGAATGGAAGTTATTTTTTTCGGATATTGTAAGGATTAGAGACGGCCAACGAATAATGGTCAGCCTCTGAAAGCACATATGAACACATGGCTGCTCGAACGGAAGTTATTTTTTTAGGATATTTTAAGGATGAGAGACGGCCAACGAATAATGGTCAGCCTCTGAACGCACATATGAACTATGGCTGCTCGAACGGAAGTTATTTTTTTAGGATATTGTAAGGATTAAAGACGGCCAACGAATAATGGTCAGCCCCTGAACGCACATATGAACACATGGCTGCTCGAACGGAAGTTATTTTTTTTAGGATTTTGTAAGGATTAGAGACGGCCAACGAATAATGGTCGGCCTTTGAACGCACATATGAACACATGGCTGCTCGAACGGAAGTTATTTTTTTTAGGATATTGTAAGGATTATAGACGGCCAACGAATAATGGTCAGCCTCTGAAAGCACATATGAACACATAGCTGCTCGAACGGAAGTTATATTTGTTAGGATATTGTAAGGATTAGAGACGGTCAACGAATAATGGTCAGCCTCTGAACGCACATTTGAACACATGGCTGCTGGAATTGAAGTTATTTTTTTTCGTATATTGTAAGGATTAGAGACGGCCAACGAATAATGGTCAGCCTCTGAAAGCACATATGAACACATGGCTGCTCGAATGTAAGTTATTTTTTTTAGGATATTGTAAGGCTTAGAGACGGCTAAAGAATAATGGTCAGCCTCTGAACGCACATTTGAACACATGGATGCTCGAATGGAAGTTATTTTTTTAGGATATTTTAAGGATGAGAGACGGCCAAAGAATAATGGTCAGCCTCTGAACGCACATATGAACACATGGCTGCTCGAACGGAAGTTATTTTTTTAGGATATTGTAAGGATTAAAGACGGCCAACGAATAATGGTCAGCCTCTGAACGCACATATGAACACATGGCTGCTCGAACGGAAGTTATTTTTTTAGGATATTGTAAGGATTAGAGACGGTCAACGATTAATGGTCAGCCTCTGAACGCACATATGAACACATGACTGCTCGAACGGAAGTTATTTTTTTTAGGATATTGTAAGGATTAGAGACGGCCAACGAATAATGGTCAGACTCTGAACGCACATATGAACACTTGGCTGCTCGAACGGAAGTTATTTTTTTCTAGGAAATTGTAAGGATTAGAGACGGCCAACTTATAATGGTCAGCCTCTGAAAGCACATATGAACACATAGCTGCTCGAACGGAAGTTATATTTGTTAGGATATTGTAAGGATTAGAGACGGTCAACGAATAATGGTCAGCCTCTGAACGCACATTTGAACACATGGCTGCTGGAATTGAAGTTATTTTTTTTCGGATATTGTAAGGATTAGAGACGGCCAACGAATAATGGTCAGCCTCTGAAAGCACATTTGAACACATGGCTGCTCGAACGTAAGTTATTTTTTTTAGGATATTGTAAGGCTTAGAGACGGCTAAAGAATAATGGTCAGCCTCTGAACGCACATTTGAACACATGGATGCTGGAATGGAAGTTATTTTTTTAGGATATTTTAAGGATGAGAGACGGCCAAAGAATAATGGTCAGCCTCTGAACGCACATATGAACACATGGCTGCTCGAACGGAAGTTATTTTTTTTAGGATATTGTAAGGATTAAAGACGGCCAACGAATAATGGTCAGCCTCTGAACGCACATATGAACACATGGCTGCTCGAACGGAAGTTATTTTTTTTAGGATATTGTAAGGATTAGAGACGGCCAACGATTAATGGTCAGCCTCTGAACGCACATATGAACACATGACTGCTCGAACGGAAGTTATTTTTTTAGGATATTGTAAGGCTTAGAGACGGCTAAAGAATAATGGTCAGCCTCTGAACGCACATTTGAACACATGGCTGCTCGAACGGAAGTTATTTTTTTAGGATATTGTAAGGATTAAAGACGGCCAACGAATAATGGTCAGCCTCTGAACGCACATATGAACACATGGCTGCTCGAACGGAAGTTATTTTTTTAGGATATTGTAAGGATTAGAGACGGTCAACGATTAATGGTCAGCCTCTGAACGCACATATGAACACATGACTGCTCGAACGGAAGTTATTTTTTTAGGATATTGTAAGGATTAGAGACGGCCAACGAATAATGGTCAGACTCTGAACGCACATATGAACACTTGGCTGCTCGAACGGAAGTTATTTTTTTTCTAGGATATTGTAAGGATTAGAGACGGCCAACGAATAATGGTCAGCCTCTGAAAGCACATATGAACACATAGCTGCTCGAACGGAAGTTATATTTGTTAGGATATTGTAAGGATTAGAGACGGTCAACGAATAATGGTCAGCCTCTGAACGCACATTTGAACACATGGATGCTGGAATTGAAGTTATTTTTTTCGGATATTGTAAGGATTAGAGACGGCCAACGAATAATGGTCAGCCTCTGAAAGCACATATTAACACATGGCTGCTCGAACGTAAGTTATTTTTTTCTAGGATCTTGTAAGGCTTAGAGACGGCTAAAGAATAATGGTCAGCCTCTGAACGCACATTTGAACACATGGATGCTGGAATGGAAGTTATTTTTTTTAGGATATTTTAAGGATGAGAGACGGCCAAAGAATAATGGTCAGCCTCTGAACGCACATATGAACACATGGCTGCTCGAACGGAAGTTATTTTTTTCGTATATTGTAAGGATTAGAGACGGCCAACGAATAATGGTCAGCCTCTGAAAGCACATATGAACACATGGCTGCTCGAACGTAAGTTATTTTTTTTTAGGATATTGTAAGGCTTAGAGACGGCTAAAGAATAATGGTCAGCCTCTGAACGCACATTTGAACACATGGATGCTCGAATGGAAGTTATTTTTTTAGGATATTTTAAGGATGAGAGACGGCCAAAGAATAATGGTCAGCCTCTGAACGCACATATGAACACATGGCTGCTCGAACGGAAGTTATTTTTTTAGGATATTGTAAGGATTAAAGACGGCCAACGAATAATGGTCAGCCTCTGAACGCACATATGAACACATGGCTGCTCGAACGGAAGTTATTTTTTTTAGGATATTGTAAGGATTAGAGACGGCCAACGAATAATGGTCAGACTCTGAACGCACATATGAACACTTGGCTGCTCGAACGGAAGTTATTTTTTTCTAGGAAATTGTAAGGATTAGAGACGGCCAACGAATAATGGTCAGCCTCTGAAAGCACATATGAACACATAGCTGCTCGAACGGAAGTTATATTTGTTAGGATATTGTAAGGATTAGAGACGGTCAACGAATAATGGTCAGCCTCTGAACGCACATTTGAACACATGGCTGCTGGAATTGAAGTTATTTTTTTCGGATATTGTAAGGATTAGAGACGGCCAACGAATAATGGTCAGCCTCTGAAAGCACATTTGAACACATGGCTGCTCGAACGTAAGTTATTTTTTTTAGGATATTGTAAGGCTTAGAGACGGCTAAAGAATAATGGTCAGCCTCTGAACGCACATTTGAACACATGGATGCTGGAATGGAAGTTATTTTTTTAGGATATTTTAAGGATGAGAGACGGCCAAAGAATAATGGTCAGCCTCTGAACGCACATATGAACACATGGCTGCTCGAACGGAAGTTATTTTTTTTAGGATATTGTATGGATTAAAGACGGCTAAAGAATAATGGTTCAGCCTCTGAACGCACATTTGAACACATGGATGCTCGAATGGAAGTTATTTTTTTAGGATATTTTAAGGATGAGAGACGGCCAAAGAATAATGGTCAGCCTCTGAACGCACATATGAACACATGGCTGCTCGAACGGAAGTTATTTTTTTAGGATATTGTAAGGATTAAAGACGGCCAACGAATAATGGTCAGCCTCTGAACGCACATATGAACACATGGCTGCTCGAACGGAAGTTATTTTTTTAGGATATTGTAAGGATTAGAGACGGTCAACGATTAATGGTCAGCCTCTGAACGCACATATGAACACATGACTGCTCGAACGGAAGTTATTTTTTTTAGGATATTGTAAGGATTAGAGACGGCCAACGAATAATGGTCAGACTCTGAACGCACATATGAACACTTGGCTGCTCGAACGGAAGTTATTTTTTTCTAGGAAATTGTAAGGATTAGAGACGGCCAACGAATAATGGTCAGCCTCTGAAAGCACATATGAACACATAGCTGCTCGAACGGAAGTTATATTTGTTAGGATATTGTAAGGATTAGAGACGGTCAACGAATAATGGTCAGCCTCTGAACGCACATTTCAACACATGGCTGCTGGAATTGAAGTTATTTTTTTCGGATATTGTAAGGATTAGAGACGGCCAACGAATAATGGTCAGCCTCTGAAAGCACATTTGAACACATGGCTGCTCGAACGTAAGTTATTTTTTTTAGGATATTGTAAGGCTTAGAGACGGCTAAAGAATAATGGTCAGCCTCTGAACGCACATTTGAACACATGGATGCTGGAATGGAAGTTATTTTTTTAGGATATTTTAAGGATGAGAGACGGCCAAAGAATAATGGTCAGCCTCTGAACGCACATATGAACACATGGCTGCTCGAACGGAAGTTATTTTTTTTAGGATATTGTATGGATTAAAGACGGCCAACGAATAATGGTCAGCCTCTGAACGCACATATGAACACATGGCTGCTCGAACGGAAGTTATTTTTTTAGGATATTGTAAGGATTAGAGACGGCCAACGATTAATGGTCAGCCTCTGAACGCACATATGAACACATGACTGCTCGAACGGAAGTTATTTTTTTAGGATATTGTAAGGCTTAGAGACGGCTAAAGAATAATGGTCAGCCTCTGAACGCACATTTGAACACATGGATGCTGGAATGGAAGTTATTTTTTTAGGATATTTTAAGGATGAGAGACGGCCAAAGAATAATGGTCAGCCTCTGAACGCACATATGAACACATGGCTGCTCGAACGGAAGTTATTTTTTTAGGATATTGTAAGGATTAAAGACAGCCAACGAATAATGGTCAGCCTCTGAACGCACATATGAACACATGGCTGCTCGAACGGAAGTTATTTTTTTAGGATATTGTAAGGATTAGAGACGGTCAACGATTAATGGTCAGCCTCTGAACGCACATATGAACACATGACTGCTCGAACGGAAGTTATTTTTTTAGGATATTGTAAGGATTAGAGACGGCCAACGAATAATGGTCAGACTCTGAACGCACATATGAACACTTGGCTGCTCGAACGGAAGTTATTTTTTTTCTAGGATATTGTAAGGATTAGAGACGGCCAACGAATAATGGTCAGCCTCTGAAAGCACATATGAACACATAGCTGCTCGAACGGAAGTTATATTTGTTAGGATATTGTAAGGATTAGAGACGGTCAACGAATAATGGTCAGCCTCTGAACGCACATTTGAACACATGGCTGCTGGAATTGAAGTTATTTTTTTCGGATATTGTAAGGATTAGAGACGGCCAACGAATAATGGTCAGCCTCTGAAAGCACATATGAACACATGGCTGCTCGAACGTAAGTTATTTTTTTCTAGGATATTGTAAGGCTTAGAGACGGCTAAAGAATAATGGTCAGCCTCTGAACGCACATTTGAACACATGGATGCTGGAATGGAAGTTATTTTTTTTTAGGATATTTTAAGGATGAGAGACGGCCAAAGAATAATGGTCAGCCTCTGAACGCACATATGAACACATGGCTGCTCGAACGGAAGTTATTTTTTTAGGATATTGTAAGGATTAAAGACGGCCAACGAATAATGGTCAGCCTCTGAACGCACATATGAACACATGGCTGCTCGAACGGAAGTTATTTTTTTTAGGATATTGTAAGGATTAGAGACGGCCAACGATTAATGGTCAGCCTCTGAACGCACATATGAACACATGACTGCTCGAATGGAAGTTATTTTTTTAGGATATTGTAAGGATTAGAGACGGCCAACGAATAATGGTCAGACTCTGAACGCACATATGAACACTTGGCTGCTCGAACGGAAGTTATTTTTTTCTAGGATATTGTAAGGATTAGAGACGGCCAACGAATAATGGTCAGACTCTGAACGCACATATGAACACTTGGCTGCTCGAACGGAAGTTATTTTTTTAGGATATTGTAAGGAATATAGACGGCCAACGAATAATGGTCAGCCTCTGAAAGCATATATGAACACATAGCTGCTCGAACGGAAGTTATTTTTTTAGGATATTATAAGGATGAGAGACGGCCAACGAATAATGGTCAGCCTCTGAACGCACATATGAACACATGGCTGCTCGAACGGAAGTTATTTTTTTAGGATATTGTAAGGATTAAAGACGGCCAACGAATAATGGTCAGCCTCTGAACGCACATATGAACACATGGCTGCTCGAACGGAAGTTATTTTTTTAGGATTTTGTAAGGATTAGAGACGGCCAACGATTAATGGTCAGCCTCTGAACGCACATATGAACACATGACTGCTCGAGCGGAAGTTATTTTTTGAGGATATTGTAAGGATTAGAGACGGCCAACGAATAATGGTCAGACTCTCAACGCACATATGAACACTTGGCTGCTCGAACGGAAGTTATTTTTTCTAGGATATCGTAAGGATTAGAGAGGCCAACGAATAATGGTCAGCCTCTGAAAGCACATATGAACACATAGCTGCTCGAACGGAAGTTATATTTGTTAGGATATTGTAAGGATTAGAGACGGTCAACGAATAATGGTCAGCCTCTGAAAGCACATATGAACACATGGCTGCTCGAACGGAAGTTATTTTTTTAGGATATTGTAAGGATTAAAGACGGCCAACGAATAATGGTCAGCCTCTGAACGCACATTTGAACACATGGATGCTCGAATGGAAGTTATTTTTTTAGGATATTTTAAGGATGAGAGACGGCCAAAGAATAATGGTCAGCCTCTGAACGCACATATGAACACATGGCTGCTCGAACGGAAGTTATTTTTTTAGGATATTGTAAGGATTAAAGACGGCCAACGAATAATGGTCAGCCTCTGAACGCACATATGAACACATGGCTGCTCGAACGGAAGTTATTTTTTTAGGATATTGTAAGGATTAGAGACGGTCAACGATTAATGGTCAGCCTCTGAACGCACATATGAACACATGACTGCTCGAACGGAAGTTATTTTTTTTAGGATATTGTAAGGATTAGAGACGGCCAACGAATAATGGTCAGACTCTGAACGCACATATGAACACTTGGCTGCTCGAACGGAAGTTATTTTTTTCTAGGAAATTAAGGATTAGAGACGGCCAACGAATAATGGTCAGCCTCTGAAAGCACATATGAACACATAGCTGCTCGAACGGAAGTTATATTTGTTAGGATATTGTAAGGATTAGAGACGATCAACGAATAATGGTCAGCCTCTGAACGCACATTTGAACACATGGCTGCTGGAATTGAAGTTATTTTTTTCGGATATTGTAAGGATTAGAGACGGCCAACGAATAATGGTCAGCCTCTGAAAGCACATTTGAACACATGGCTGCTCGAACGTAAGTTATTTTTTTTAGGATATTGTAAGGCTTAGAGACGGCTAAAGAATAATGGTCAGCCTCTGAATGCACATTTGAACACATGGATGCTGGAATGGAAGTTATTTTTTTAGGATATTTTAAGGATGAGAGACGGCCAAAGAATAATGGTCAGCCTCTGAACGCACATATGAACACATGGCTGCTCGAACGGAAGTTATTTTTTTTTAGGATATTGTAAGGATTAAAGACGGCCAACGAATAATGGTCAGCCTCTGAACGCACATATGAACACATGGCTGCTCGAACGGAAGTTATTTTTTTAGGATATTGTAAGGATTAGAGACGGCCAACGATTAATGGTCAGCCTCTGAACGCACATATGAACACATGACTGCTCGAACGGAAGTTATTTTTTTAGGATATTGTAAGGCTTAGAGACGGCTAAAGAATAATGGTCAGCCTCTGAACGCACATTTGAACACATGGATGCTGGAATGGAAGTTATTTTTTTAGGATATTTTAAGGATGAGAGACGGCCAAAGAATAATGGTCAGCCTCTGAACGCACATATGAACACATGGCTGCTCGAACGGAAGTTATTTTTTTAGGATATTGTAAGGATTAAAGACGGCCAACGAATAATGGTCAGCCTCTGAACGCACATATGAACACATGGCTGCTCGAACGGAAGTTATTTTTTTTAGGATATTGTAAGGATTAGAGACGGTCAACGATTAATGGTCAGCCTCTGAACGCATATATGAACACATGACTGCTCGAACGGAAGTTATTTTTTTAGGATATTGTAAGGATTAGAGACGGCCAACGAATAATGGTCAGACTCTGAACGCACATATGAACACTTGGCTGCTCGAACGGAAGTTATTTTTTTTCTAGGATATTGTAAGGATTAGAGACGGCCAACGAATAATGGTCAGCCTCTGAAAGCACATATGAACACATGACTGCTCGAATGGAAGTTATTTTTTTAGGATATTGTAAGGATTAGAGACGGCCAACGAATAATGGTCAGACTCTGAACGCACATATGAACACTTGGCTGCTCGAACGGAAGTTATTTTTTTCTAGGATATTGTAAGGATTAGAGACGGCCAACGAATAATGGTCAGACTCTGAACGCACATATGAACACTTGGCTGCTCGAACGGAAGTTATTTTTTTTAGGATATTGTAAGGAATATAGACGGCCAACGAATAATGGTCAGCCTCTGAAAGCATATATGAACACATAGCTGCTCGAACGGAAGTTATTTTTTTAGGATATTATAAGGATGAGAGACGGCCAACGAATAATGGTCAGCCTCTGAACGCACATATGAACACATGGCTGCTCGAACGGAAGTTATTTTTTTAGGATATTGTAAGGATTAAAGACGGCCAACGAATAATGGTCAGCCTCTGAACGCACATATGAACACATGGCTGCTCGAACGGAAGTTATTTTTTTAGGATTTTGTAAGGATTAGAGACGGCCAACGATTAATGGTCAGCCTCTGAACGCACATATGAACACATGAATGCTCGAGCGGAAGTTATTTTTTGAGGATATTGTAAGGATTAGAGACGGCCAACGAATAATGGTCAGACTCTCAACGCACATATGAACACTTGGCTGCTCGAACGGAAGTTATTTTTTCTAGGATATCGTAAGGATTAGAGAGGCCAACGAATAATGGTCAGCCTCTGAACGCACATATGAACACATGGCTGCTCGAACGGAAGTTTTTTTCTAGGATATTGTAAGGATGAGAGACGGCCAACGAATAATGGTCAGCCTCTGAACGCTTATATGAACACATGACTGCTCGAACGGAAGTTATTTTTCTAGGATTTTGTAAGGATTAGAGACGGCCAACGATTAATGGTCAGCCTCTGAACGCACATATGAACACATGACTGCTCGAACGGAAGTTATTTTTCTAGGATTTTGTAAGGATTAGAGACGGCCAACGAATAATGGTCGGCCTCTGAACGCACATATGAACACATGGCTGCTCGAATGGAAGTTATTTTTTTAGGATATTGTAAGGATTAGAGACGGCCAACGAATATTGGTCAGCCTCTGAACGCACATATGAACACATGGCTGCTCGAACGGAAGTTTTTTTCTAGGATATTGTAAGGATGAGAGACGGCCAACGAATAATGGTCAGCCTCTGTACGCACATATGAACACATGGCTGCTCGAACGGAAGTTATTTTTTTTAGGATATTGTAAGGATTAGAGACGGCCAACGAATAATGGTCAGCCTCTGAACGCACATATGAACACATGACTGCTCGAACGGAAGTTATTTTTTTAGGATATTGTAAGGATTAGAGACGGCCAACGAAAAACGGTCAGCCTCTGAACGCACATATGAACACATGGCTGCTCGAACGGAAGTTATTTTTTTAGGATATTGTAAGGATTAGAGACGGCCAACGAATAATGGTCAGCCTCTGAATGCACATATGAACGCATGGCTGCTCAAACGGAAGTTATTTTTTTAAGGATATTGTAAGGATTAGAGACGGCCAACGAATAATGGTCAGCCTCTGACCGCACATATGAACACATGGCCGGTCGAACGGAAGTTATTTTTTTTAGGATCTTGTAAGGATGAGAGACGGCCAACGAATAATGGTCAGCCTCTGAACGCACATATGAACACATGGCTGCTCGAAAGGAAGTTTTTTTAAGGATATTTCAAGGATTAGAGACGGCCATCGAATAATGGTCAGCCTCTAAACGCACATATGAACACATGACTGCTCGAACGGAAGTTATTTTTTTAGGATATTGTAAGGATTAGAGACGGCCAACGAAAAACGGTCAGCCTCTGAACGCACATATGAACACATGGCTGCTCGAACGGAAGTTATTTTTTTAGGATATTGTAAGGATTAGAGACGGCCAACGAATAATGGTCAGCCTCTGAACGCACATATGAACGCATGGCTGCTCAAACGGAAGTTATTTTTTTAAGGATATTGTAAGGATTAGAGACGGCCAACGAATAATGGTCAGCCTCTGACCGCACATATGAACACTTGGCCGGTCGAACGGAAGTTATTTTTTTTAGGATCTTGTAAGGATGAGAGACGGCCAACGAATAATGGTCAGCCTCTGAACGCACATATGAACACATGGCTGCTCGAAAGGAAGTTTTTTTAAGGATATTTCAAGGATTAGAGACGGCCATCGAATAATGGTCAGCCTCTAAACGCACATATGAACACATGACTGCTCGAACGGAAGTTATTTTTTTTAGGATATTGTAAGGATTAGAGACGGCCAACGAAAAATGGTCAGCCTCTGAACGCACATATGAACACATGGCTGCTCGAACGGAAGTTATTTTTTTTAGGATATTGTAAGGATTAGAGACGGCCAACGAATAATGGTCAGCCTCTGAACGCACATATGAACACATGGCTGCTCGAACGGAAGTTATTTTTTTAGGATATTGTAAGGATTAGAGACGGCCAACGAATAATGGTCAGCCTCTGAACGCACATATGAACACATGGCCGCTCGAATGGAAGTTTTTTTTTAAGGATATTGTAAGGATGAGAGACGGCCAACGAATAATGGTCAGCCTCTGAACGCACATATGAACACATGGCTGCTCGAACGGAAGTTTTTTTTTAGGATATTGTAAGGATTAGAGACGGCCAAAGAATAATGGTCAGCCTCTGAACGCACATCTGAACACATGGCTGCTCGAACGGAAGTTATTTTTTTTTGGTTATTGTAAGGATTAGAGACAGCCAACGAATAATGGTCAGCCTCTGAACACACATCTGAACACATGGCTGCTCGAACGGAAGTTATTTTTTTTTAGGATATTGTAAGGATAGAGACGGCCAACGAATAATGGTCAGCCTCTGAACGCACATGGCTGCTCGAACGGAAGTTATTTTTCTAGGATTTTGTAAGGATTAGAGACGGCCAACGAATAATGGTCTGCCTTTGAACGCACATATGAACACATGGCTGCTCGAACGGAAGTTATTTTTTTTAGGATATTGTAAGGATTATAGACGGCCAACGAATAATGCTCAGCCTCTGAAAGCACATATGAACACTTAGCTGCTCGAACGGAAGTATATTTTTTAGGATATTGTAAGGATTAGAGACGGCCAACGAATAATGGTCAGCCTCTGAACGCACATTTGAACACATGGCTGCTGGAATGGAAGTTATTTTTTTCGGATATTGTAAGGATTAGAGACGGCCAACGAATAATGGTCAGCCTCTGAAAGCACATATGAACACATGGCTGCTCGAACGGAAGTTATTTTTTAGGATATTGTAAGGATTATAGACGGCCAACGAATAATGGTCAGCCTCTGAAAGCACATATGAACACATAGCTGCTCGAACGGAAGTTATATTTTTTAGGATATTGTAAGGATTAGAGACGGCTAACGAATAATGGTCAGCCTCTGAACGCACATATGAACACATGACTGCTCGAACTGAAGTTATTTTTTTAGGATATTGTAAGGATTAGAGACGGCCTTCGAATAATGCTCAGCCTCTGAAAGCACATATGAACACATAGCTGCTCGAACGGAAGTTATATTTTTTAGGATATTGTAAGGATTATAGACGGCCAACGAATAATGGTCAGCCTCTGAAAGCACATATGAACACATAGCTGCTCGAACGGAAGTAATATTTTTTAGGATATTGTAAGGATTAGAGACGGCCAACGAATAATGGTCAGCCTCTGAACGCACATTTGAACACATGGCTGCTGGAATGGAAGTTATTTTTTTTCGGATATTGTAAGGATTAGAGACGGCCAACGAATAATGGTCAGCCTCTGAAAGCACATATGAACACATGGCTGCTCGAACGGAAGTTATTTTATTAGGATATTGTAAGGATTATAGACGGCCAACGAATAATGGTCAGCCTCTGAAAGCACATATGAACACATAGCTGCTCGAACGGAAGTTATATTTTTTAGGATATTGTAAGGATTAGAGACGGCCAACGAATAATGGTCAGCCTCTGAATGCACATTTGAACACATGGCTGCTGGAATGGAAGTTATTTTTTTTAGGATATTGTAAGGCTTAGAGACGGCCAAAGAATAATGGTCAGCCTCTGAACGCACATTTGAACACATGGATGCTGGAATGGAAGTTGTTTTTTTTAGGATATTTTAAGGATGAGAGACGGCCAAAGAATAATGGTCAGCCTCTGAACGCACATATGAACACATGGCTGCTCGAACGGAAGTTATTTTTTTAGGACATTGTAAGGATTAAAGACGGCCAACGAATAATGGTCAGCCTCTGAACGCACATATGAACACATGGCTGCTCGAACGGAAGTTATTTTTTTTAGGATATTGTAAGGATTAGAGACGGCCAACGACTAATGGTCAGCCTCTGAACGCACATATGAACACATGACTGCTCGAACGGAAGTTAATTTTTTAGGATATTGTAAGGATTAGAGACGGCCAACGAATAATGGTCAGACTCTGAGCGCACATATGAACACTTGGCTGCTCGAATGGAAGTTATTTTTTCTAGGATATTGTAAGGATTAGAGACGGCCAACGATTAATGGTCAGACTCTGAACGCACATATGAACACATGACTGCTCGAACGGAAGTTAATTTTTTAGGATATTGTAAGGATTAGAGACGGCCAACGAATAATGGTCAGCCTCTGAATGCACATTTGAACACATGGCTGCTGGAATGGAAGTTATTTTTTTTAGGATATTGTAAGGCTTAGAGACGGCCAAAGAATAATGGTCAGCCTCTGAACGCACATTTGAACACATGGATGCTGGAATGGAAGTTATTTTTTTAGGATATTTTAAGGATGAGAGACGGCCAAAGAATATTGGTCAGCCTCTGAACGCACATATGAACACATGGCTGCTCGAACGGAAGTTATTTTTTTTAGGACATTGTAAGGATTAAAGACGGCCAACGAATAATGGTCAGCCTCTGAGCGCACATATGAACACATGACTGCTCGAACGGAAGTTATTTTTTTTAGGATATTGTAAGGATTAGAGACGGCCAACGATTAATGGTCAGCCTCTGAACGCACATATGAACACATGACTGCTCGAACGGAAGTTAATTTTTTAGGATATTGTAAGGATTAGAGACGGCCAACAAATAATGGTCAGACTCTGAGCGCACATATGAACACTTGGCTGCTCGAATGGAAGTTATTTTTTCTAGGATATTGTAAGGATTAGAGACGGCCAACGATTAATGGTCAGACTCTGAACGCACATATGAACACTTGGCTGCTCGAACGGAAGTTATTTTTTTAGGATATTGTAAGGATTATAGACGGCCAACGAATAATGGTCAGCCTCTGAAAGCATATATGAACACATAGCTGCTCGAACGGAAGTTATTTTTTTAGGATATTTTAAGGATGAGAGACGGCCAACGAATAATGGTCAGCCTCTGAACGCACATATGAACACATGGCTGCTCGAACGGAAGTTATTTTTTTAGGATATTGTAAGGATTAAAGACGGCCAACGAATAATGGTCAGCCTCTGAACGCACATATGAACACATGGCTGCTCGAACGGAAGTTATTTTTTTTAGGATATTGTAAGGATTAGAGACGGCCAACGATTAATGGTCAGCCTCTGAACGCACATATGAACACATGACTGCTCGAACGGAAGTTAATTTTTTAGGATATTGTAAGGATTAGAGACGGCCAACGAATAATGGTCAGACTCTGAGCGCGCACATGAACACTTGGCTGCTCGAATAGAAGTTATTTTTTCTAGGACATTGTAAGGATTAGAGACGGCCAACGATTAATGGTCAGACTCTGAACGCACATATGAACACTTGGCTGCTCGAACGGAAGTTATTTTTTATGATATTGTAAGGATTATAGACGGCCAACGAATAATGGTCAGCCTCTGAAAGCATATATGAACACATAGCTGCTCGAACGGAAGTTATTTTTTTAGGATATTTTAAGGATGAGAGACGGCCAACGAATAATGGTCAGCCTCTGAACGCACATATGAACACATGGCTGCTCGAACGGAAGTTATTTTTTTAGGATATTGTAAGGATTAAAGACGGCCAACGAATAATGGTCAGCCGCTGAACGCACATATGAACACATGGCTGCTCGAACGGAAGTTATTTTTTTAGGGTTTTGTAAGGATTAGAGACGGCCAACGAATAATGGTCGGCATTTGAACGCACATATGAACACATGGCTGCTCGAACGGAAGTTATTGTTTAAGGATATTGTAAGGATTATAGACGGCCAACGAATAATGGTCAGCCTCTGAAAGCACATATGAACACATAGCTGCTCGAACGGAAGTTATGTTTTTTAGGATATTGTAAGGATTAGAGACGGCCAACGAATAATGGTCAGCCCCTGAACACACATTTGAACACATGGCTGCTGGAATTGAAGTTATTTTTTTTTCAGATATTGTAAGGATTAGAGACGGCCAACGAATAATGGTCAGCCTCTGAAAGCACATATGAACACATGGCTGCTCGAACGGAAATTATTTTTTTAGGATATTGTAAGGATTAGAGACGGCCAACGAATAATGGTCAGCCTCTGAACGCACATATGAACACATGGCTGCTCGAACGGAAGTTATTTTTTTTAGGATTTTGTAAGGATTAGAGACGGCCAACGAAAAATGGTCGGCCTTTGAACGCACATATGAACACATGGCTGCTCGAACGGAAGTTATTATTTTTTAGGATATTGTAAGGATTATAGACGGCCAACGAATAATGGTCAGCCTCTGAAAGCACATATGAACACATAGCTGCTCGAACGGAAGTTATATTTTTTAGGATATTGTAAGGATTAGAGACGGCCAACGAATAATGGTCAGCCTCTGAACGCACATTTGAACACATGGCTGCTGGAATTGGCTGCTCGAACGGAAGTTATTTTTTTAGGATATTTTAAGGATCAGAGACGGCCAACGAGTAATGGTCAGCCTCTGAACGCACATCTGAACACATGGCTGCTCGAACGGAAGTTGTTTTAAGGATATTGTAAGGATTAGAGACAGTCAACGAATAATGGTCAGTCTCTGAACGCACATATGAACACATGGCTGCTCGGACGGAAGTTAATGTTTTTTAGGATATTGTAAGGATTAGAGACGGCCATCGAATAATGGTCAGCCTCTGAACGCACATATGAACACATGGCTGCTCGAACTGAAGTTATTTTTTTTTAGGATATTGTAAGGATTAGAGACGGCCAACGAATAATGGTCAGCCTCTGAACGCACATCTGAACACATGGCTGCTCGAACGGAAGTTATTTTTTTAGGATATTGTAAGGATCAGAGACGGCCAACGAGTAATGGTCAGCCTCTGAACGCACATCTGAACACATGGCTGCTCGAACGGAAGTTATTTTTAAGGATATTGTAAGGATTAGAGACAGTCAACGAATAATGGTCAGTCTCTGAACGCACATATGAACACATGGCTGCTCGGACGGAAGTTAATGTTTTTTAGGATATTGTAAGGATTAGAGACGGCCATCGAATAATGGTCAGCCTCTGAACGCACATATGAACACATGGCTGCTCGAACGGAAATTATTTTTATAGGATATTGTAAGGATTAGAGACAGTCAACGAATAATGGTCAGCCTCTGAACGCACATCTGAACACATGGCTGCTCGAACGGAAGTTATTTTTTAGGATATTGTAAGGATAAGAGACGGTCAACGAAAAATGTTCAGTCTCTGAACGCACATATGAACACATGGCTGCTCGAACGGAAGTTATTTTTATAGGATATTGTAAGGATTAGAGACAGTCAACGAATAATGGTCAGCCTCTGAACGGACATCTGAACACATGGCTGCTCGAACGGAAGTTATTTTTTAGGATATTGTAAGGATAAGAGACGGTCAACGAATAATGTTCAGCCTCTGAACGCACATTTGAGCACATGGCTGCTCGAATGGAAGTTATTTTTTAGGATATTGTAAGGATTAGAGATGGCTAACGAATAATGGTCAGTCTCTGAACGCACATATGAACACATGGCTGCTCGGACGGAAGTTAATTATTTTTAGGATATTGTAAGGATTAGAGACGGTCATCGAATAATGGTCAGCCTCTGAACGCACATCTGAACACATGGCTGCTCGAACGGAAGTTATTTTTTAGGATATTGTAAGGATTAGAGACGGCCAACGAATAATGGTCAGCCTCTGAACGCACATCTGAACACATGGCTGCTCAAACGGAAGTTATTTTTGTTGGATATTGTAAGGAATAGAGACAGTCAACGAATTATGGTCAGCCTCTGAACGCACATATGAACACATCGCTGCTCGAACGGAAGTTATTTTTTTAGGATATTGTAAGGATTAGAGACGGCCAACGAATAATGGTCAGCCTCTGAACGCACATATGAACACATGGCTGCTCGAACCCAAGTTGTTTTTTTTAGGATATTGTAAGGATTAGAGACGGCCAACGAATAATGGTCAGCCTCTGAACGCACATCTGAACACATGGCTGCTCGAACGGAAGTTATTTTTTAGGATAATGTAAGGATTAGAGACGGCCAACGAATAATGGTCCGCCTCTGAACGCACATATGAACACATGGCTGCTCGAACAGAAGTTTTTTCTTTTTAGGATATTGTAAGGATTAGAGACGGCCAACGAATAATGGTCAGCCTCTGAACGCACATTTGAACACATGGCTGCTCGAACGGAAGTTGTTTTTTTTTTTAGGATATTGTAAGGATTAGAGACGGCCAACGAATAATGGTCAGCCTCTGAACGCACATATGAACAAATGGCTGCTCGAACGAAAGTTTTTTTTTAGGATATTGTAAGGATTAGAGACGGCCAACGAATAATGGTCAGCCTCTGAACGCACATATGAACACATGGCTGTTCGAACGGAAGTTGTTTATTTTTTAAAGGAAATTGTAAGGATTAGAGACGGACAACGAATAATGGTCAGCCTCTGAACGAACATATGAACACATGGCTGCTCGAACGGAATTTGTTTTTTTTAGGATATTGTAAGGATTAGAGACGGCCAACGAATAATGGTCAGCCTCTGAACGCACATATGAACACATGGCTGCTCGAACGGAAGTTGTTTTTTTTAGGATATTGTAAGGATTAGAGACGGCCAACGAATAATGGTCAGCCTCTGGACGTACATATAAACACATGGCTGCTCGAACGGAAGTTTTTTTTTTTTAAGGATATTGTGAGGATTTGAGACGGCCAACGAATAATGGTCAGCCTCTGAACGCACATATGAACACATGGCTGCTCGAACGGAAGTTGTTTTTTTAGGATATTGTAAGGATTAGAGACGGCCAACGAATAATGGTCAGCCTCTGAACGCACATATGAACACATGGCTGCTCGAACGGAAGTTGTTTTTTTAACGATATTGTAAGGATTAGAGACGGCCAACGAAGAATGGTCAGCCTCTGAACGCACATATGAATACATGGCTGCTCGAACGGAAGTTGTTTTTTTTTAGGATATTGTAAGGATTATAGACGGCCAACGAATAATGGTCAGCCTCTGAACGCACATATGAAAACATGGCTGCTCGAACGGAAGTTGTTTTTTTTTTAGGATATTGTAAGGATTAGAGACGGCCAACGAATAATGGTCAGCCTCTGAACGCACATATGAACACATGGCTGCTCGAACGGAAGTTGTTTTTTTTAGGATATTGTAAGGATTAGAGACGGCCAACGAATAATGGTCTGCCTCTGAACGCACATATGAACACATGGCTGCTCGAACGGAAGTTGTTTTTTTTAGGATATTGTAAGGATTAGAGACGGCTGACGAATAATGGTCAGCCTCTGAACGCACATATGAACACATGGCTGCTCGAACGGAAGTTATTTTTTAGGATCCTGTAAGGATTAGAGACGGCCAACGAATAATGGTCAGCCTCTGAACGCACATATGAACACATGGTTGCTCGAACGGAAGTTGTTTTTTTTTAGGATATTGTATGGATTAGAGACGGCCAACGAATAATGGTCAGCCTCTGAACGCACATATGAACACATGGCTGCTCGAACGGAAGTTTTTTTTTTTTAGGATATTGTAAGGATTAGAGAAGGCCAACGAATAATGGTCAGCCTCTGAACGCACATATGAACACATGGCTGCTCGAACGGAAGTTGTTTTCTTAGGATATTGTAAGGATTAGAGACGGCCAACGAATAATGGTCAGCCTCTGAACGCACATATGAACACATGGCTGCTCGAACGGAAGTTGTTTTTTTTAGGATATTGTAAGGATTAGAGACGGCCAACGAATAATGGTCAGCCTCTGAACGCACATATGAACACATGGCTGCTCGAACGGAAGTTGTTTTTTTTTAGGATATTGTAAGGATTAGAGACGGCCAACGAATAATGGTCAGCCTCTGGACGTACATATAAACACATGGCTGCTCGAACGGAAGTTTTTTTTTTTAAGGATATTGTGAGGATTTGAGACGGCCAACGAATAATGGTCAGCCTCTGAACGCACATATGAACACATGGCTGCTCGAACGGAAGTTGTTTTTTTTTAGGATATTGTAAGGATTAGAGACGGCCAACGAATAATGGTCAGCCTCTGAACGCACATATGAACACATGGCTGCTCGAACGGAAGTTGTTTTTTTAACGATATTGTAAGGATTAGAGACGGCCAACGAAGAATGGTCAGCCTCTGAACGCACATATGAATACATGGCTGCTCGAACGGAAGTTGTTTTTTTTTAGGATATTGTAAGGATTATAGACGGCCAACGAATAATGGTCAGCCTCTGAACGCACATATGAACACATGGCTGCTCGAACGGAAGTTGTTTTTTTTAGGATATTGTAAGGATTAGAGACGGCTGACGAATAATGGTCAGCCTCTGAACGCACATATGAACACATGGCTGCTCGAACGGAAGTTATTTTTTAGGATCCTGTAAGGATTAGAGACGGCCAACGAATAATGGTCAGCCTCTGAACGCACATATGAACACATGGTTGCTCGAACGGAAGTTGTTTTTTTTAGGATATTGTATGGATTAGAGACGGCCAACGAATAATGGTCAGCCTCTGAACGCACATATGAACACATGGCTGCTCGAACGGAAGTTTTTTTTTTTTTAGGATATTGTAAGGATTAGAGAAGGCCAACGAATAATGGTCAGCCTCTGAACGCACATATGAACACATGGCTGCTCGAACGGAAGTTGTTTTCTTAGGATATTGTAAGGATTAGAGACGGCCAACGAATAATGGTCAGCCTCTGAACGCACATATGAACACATGGCTGCTCGAACGGAAGTTGTTTTTTTTAGGATATTGTAAGGATTAGAGACGGCCAACGAATAATGGTCAGCCTCTGAACGCACATATGAACACATGGCTGCTCGAACGGAAGTTGTTTTTTTTTAGGATATTGTAAGGATTAGAGACGGCCAACGAATAATGGTCAGCCTCTGGACGTACATATAAACACATGGCTGCTCGAACGGAAGTTTTTTTTTTTAAGGATATTGTGAGGATTTGAGACGGCCAACGAATAATGGTCAGCCTCTGAACGCACATATGAACACATGGCTGCTCGAACGGAAGTTGTTTTTTTTTAGGATATTGTAAGGATTAGAGACGGCCAACGAATAATGGTCAGCCTCTGAACGCACATATGAACACATGGCTGCTCGAACGGAAGTTGTTTTTTTAACGATATTGTAAGGATTAGAGACGGCCAACGAAGAATGGTCAGCCTCTGAACGCACATATGAATACATGGCTGCTCGAACGGAAGTTGTTTTTTTTTAGGATATTGTAAGGATTATAGACGGCCAACGAATAATGGTCAGCCTCTGAACGCACATATGAAAACATGGCTGCTCGAACGGAAGTTGTTTTTTTTTAGGATATTGTAAGGATTAGAGACGGCCAACGAATAATGGTCAGCCTCTGAACGCACATATGAACACATGGCTGCTCGAACGGAAGTTGTTTTTTTAGGATATTGTAAGGATTAGAGACGGCCAACGAATAATGGTCTGCCTCTGAACGCACATATGAACACATGGCTGCTCGAACGGAAGTTGTTTTTTTTAGGATATTGTAAGGATTAGAGACGGCTGACGAATAATGGTCAGCCTCTGAACGCACATATGAACACATGGCTGCTCGAACGGAAGTTATTTTTTAGGATCCTGTAAGGATTAGAGACGGCCAACGAATAATGGTCAGCCTCTGAACGCACATATGAACACATGGTTGCTCGAACGGAAGTTGTTTTTTTTTTAGGATATTGTATGGATTAGAGACGGCCAACGAATAATGGTCAGCCTCTGAACGCACATATGAACACATGGCTGCTCGAACGGAAGTTTTTTTTTTTAGGATATTGTAAGGATTAGAGAAGGCCAACGAATAATGGTCAGCCTCTGAACGCACATATGAACACATGGCTGCTCGAACGGAAGTTGTTTTCTTAGGATATTGTAAGGATTAGAGACGGCCAACGAATAATGGTCAGCCTCTGAACGCACATATGAACACATGGCTGCTCGAACGGAAGTTGTTTTTTTTAGGATATTGTAAGGATTAGAGACGGCTGACGAATAATGGTCAGCCTCTGAACGCACATATGAACACATGGCTGCTCGAACGGAAGTTATTTTTTAGGATATTGTAAGGATTAGAGACGGCCAACGAATAATGGTCAGCCTCTGAACGCACATATGAACACATGGCTGCTCGGACGGAAGTTGTTTTTTTTTAGGATATTGTAAGGATTAGAGACGGCCAACGAATAATGGTCAGCCTCTGAACGCACATATGAACACATGGCTGCTCGAACGGAAGTTTTTTTTTTAGGATATTGTAAGGATTAGAGACGGCCAACGAATAATGGTCAGCCTCTGAACGCTCATATGAACACATGGCTGCTCGGACGGAAGTTTTTTTTTTTAGGATATTGTAAGGATTAGAGACGGCCAACGAATAATGGTCAGCCTCTGAACGCACATATGAACACATGGCTGCTCGAACGGAAGTTGTTTTTTTTAGGATATTGTAAGGATTAGAGACGGCCAACGAATAATGGTCAGCCTCTGAACGCACATATGAACACATGGCTGCTCGAACTTTTTGCGGTAGCCAGTTATGGTCATACTGTTGACACTTAAATCGTGTTAACGAATCTTCAGCACCATAAGTACACTTTGAAAATGAAATCAAAATTACTTTTGTTATTTTGTTGGTCTGATTATGGTAGTGCTTTCTACCCATCAAGTTCTACTATCTTAGGAAGAGGGGTTATAAAGTTTAATGATTATAAGAAAAAGTAAGTTGGTTTTAATATTTTTAATTTTTTCTGTTTCAGATCATTCTTCAGATTTGGGCAACGGCTTCTCAAACATGTCAATCAGCAATGGAAATGCGCATTTTTCGAATGGCCATTCTCACGTATGTGTTGTATTTCATGGAAGAGCAATTGGTCATACCACTATCGAGCTATTAACGATCGCCTGTCACCAATTAATCTCTTGTCATTTCTTGTTTTTGATTTGAAGTACCTCACTTTCAAGTAAAGAAAAAAATCTCTACCAAATATCAGAAATCATTTGCAAGGCTCCTGAATTATATTTGTTTTTGTCCATCTCATTGAGTGAGAGACTTGCGACTTCATTCTTTTTGCTCTGAATTATATGGCAAATGTTCAATCTCGAGGATGTTTTGATACGAACCATCTTTACTATATGTGGATATGGGTGTCGGAGTTGGTGTTTGAATAGGCTACCAAAATTTAATTTAATCCGGGCCTGTGCTTGAAAAGATTCCAAGCGTATGCATTTTAGATGAATCCATCAGCTAGATTGCCCCTTCTCGAGGTGGCACGGATTTTCGTTAAATGTTCGAAAGTTTTGTCGACCTTTTCGTAGGTTGACTAAATTGTTTTTCCGAGCTCTAAATAGTTTTGTCGAGATCTCAAAATAGTACAAGAGCGGACCCTTTGGACCCACTATCCTACTGCCCTTTCTGTTTTTGAAGTGCTGATGTTTTGTTTCTAGCTTTCCCAGCACCCCCAACCTCAAATGCAACAGCAGACGTCACTGTCTTCTGCCAATCAGCACTTGAGTGAATTCCAGATGCTCATGGACAACAATAGGCCAGCTGTGTTGCAGCCAGTCAGCACCGGCAACGTCCATCACGATTCGCTAATAAACGAATTCAAGAACCTAGTCTTAGAACTCAGTAAAAACCCGACTGCGTTTGACGAACGCGTGCCCTTTCTCATAGAAAGTCTCAACTTCACAAACACCGTACCAACAGAAGTTATCAAAGAAATAGTCGCTACTTTGGTGAAATGGGTAAAGCAATTGAAGTACACAATCTATTAATAAACAATTTAATAGTGTTAAAGTTAGTATCATTTCTTGTTCACAGGCAATAGAAAGTGAAAGTTTTCGGTACACTGGATCGAAACTGGCAAACTACCTCGCTCTTCCTGGACAGCTAACCTTCGATTTCCTTAAAGTATTTCTCGATAGGTGAGATAAGACATTATGAAGACAAAGATAAAACTAATTATTGAAATGATCATTTGTTCATTGTTCTGACGAATTGCGAAGTCTTTTTTTGAACGGTTGTGTCTTATACTATAAACGTTATGCGCTTCAGTTAGTTTTATTCCAAATTATTACTTGCAAAATTGTGTCTATTTGTATTTGGTGCCACTTTTGCTGAATTGCATGGTCAATTTATTAGCATGTAGCTGCTTTAATTGTGATAGTGTTTGTGGGTGATTAAGCGTGCGTGGCTGAGTGCTTAGTGCTTGAGACTCAAAATCTTTTGACTGCAGTAGATCACGGATCGAATTCCAAGCTTATTTCTATTTTTCTTATTGCATTTTCTAGAGCTGTTTCTTGTCGTTTCTCGTTATTGTTTGCGAGGCGAAGCTTCGCCTCTGTGTTAAAGGACGGCAAACTCCACTATCGAGCAAAATAGTGCAAAGGTCAGGAAAAATATGGTTGACTTCTAATTTCGAAAGTGGTTTTCATTTTTCAGGTTACTCAGCGGAAAGAAAACGTTACCTATTGATCCAGTATTCACAAATTGAATTAATTTTATTTAGAGTAATGAACGTAGTGGATATGTCTTGCTGATTTTTTTTTTCAGGAAAAGGCTTAAAAGTCTCTAATAAATACAGATGTGCATTCATACATTTTGATGCGTTTATGAATGCACTTAAGTATACATGAACTTCTTGAGTTCAATTGAAATTCATTTGCTGAAAGTGACATAAATAGCACTCTCCAAATACGAACGTGCAGATGGCGCAAAAAAACGTGAACGATTTCTAGTTTCGAAAGGGGAATTTACTTTTTAGATTTCCAGCGGAATAAAACCTTAATCTAATGATCCAGTTTTCTCAAGTTGGGTTAATGTTATCAAAAGATCTTATGTTATTCGAAGAGCTTAAGGGGCATACATTTTTTTTTCTTCGAAATTTAAGAAAAAAAATCTCAGTTTACTCTTTTGTTTCATTACTCTTTTCCAATCTTCGATTGGCTATGTTCAAAACATTTCAACTCAAAAATTTTTGTTGAAATTCAAAGAGCTTAAAGACCATATATTTTTTACTTTGAATTTCAATGGAAGTTTTTTCGAAAAACAGGTCAGTTTTTTCTGCTTATTTGCGTTTCTTGATTATTTTCCGAGTGTCTGTTACCTTTTTTGATTTGGCATATTTTCGTCTGTAATTTTACGTTTTAGAGGTTACTTCGGCTTAATTGGTGTTTGCTTCTGTTTTGTTGGTGTAGAGGTGACAATGTATTACTAATGCTATTGTGTTTCGGTGGAAGTGGCGACAAGTTTGATATAGCTCAAAGTTTGATATAGGTTCAACGGTCATAAGTGTTTTCTACTTAGCTACCACTTGATATTTTTTGTTTCAAGGCTAATCTAGCATTCGAAGTTGTTTCTTGTCACGTTTTTCAAATTTAACTTCGCTCGAGAGAAATTTAAAAATTTCGGTTGTTGTTTTTTTTCGGTGTTTTGTTCCTTTCTTTATTGAACTTTATCTTCCCTGTGACCGCTTCTTATGTGGTCTTCAGGTAGAGTACGCCCTTCGGAACCAGGACTAGTCCCGGCCGAACTTTTTAGTTTTTCTTATGTGGAACTTCTTCGATGTGAATTGATGGGCTACCGTTTGTCTGCTTATTTTTTTGTCTGCTTACTTTCGATTTTAGGGATTTTTCCGTCAAAGCATAGTTTTTCTTCTGATTCAACCTTTTTAATGATAACTCAACCTCTTTCTGTAGTTTGTTATTTATAAACCTGATTTGGCGTATTAATTTTTTTTGCTTAAGTCGGTTAAGATTATGCTATTGCCTAAGTTTGCGTCGTTGGCAGAGCAAAATTTGTCAAGGCGGTCTGTTTCATGTGCAATGGTGCGAAAAACGTCAAATTTTGAAATTTTATAGCTCAGCTTACAATTTTCTATGGCAACCTTGTTTTCGGCTCATTGTCTACCCTAGCTTTGTCGGCTCAAATGCAGCTTGGCAAAGGATAATGAATGCTTATTTAACGGCGATGATTGTGTATGTTTCGTGAAATTGAACATCATTCGAGCCAAGTTTATGAAATATTTGTAATAGATTTTTATAGTAATTTCTGTGACATAGTGGATTCCGTCACATTTTCTGCCTGCTTCGTTTGTTTCGCAAGTGTGGCGAAGCTTTTGTGTAATTTTTTTCGGCTCTGGCTTTCGTCTATTTGTCTTTCGGCTAGCTACTAGGCTTTTTTGTGTTGTATAGCAACTGGGAGAATTTCCGCTTGGCCTCTTTGTTCAAAGAATTTATCTCATAGTTGACTTCAGAAAATATTGAAGTGGAGCAAAAATGTAGCTTCACCTTTGAGGTCACCAGCAGTTCATTGATAGAAACTGCGTTTCAGAAATTTTTCAACTTAATTTATCTCACAATTTTTTTAAACGCCTAATTTATTAGACTCGCGAAAGCAAGTGTCTGGTAATCGGCAACTAGACTTTTTTTTCTTTCTAGCATCTGCAGTTCGAATTCAAGTAACTTTATTAGTGAACCCAAGGAACTTCAAGACTGCTTCTCACTTTGCCAAGAGGTAAGGATGTTGTCTTTGTATCCTTAGGCCTGGAGTTCGAATCCTGTGACCGGACTTGTTTTTTTATGTATGAATCAAATTATAAAAAAAACTGTCCGATACAAATTGAATTGTCGGATTTTTGCTTGTTTATTTATGTTTTGTCGGCTTCTTTGCCACATTTTAGATTTTTCTTCTGCAGTCAGCAATTTTTGTCGTAGCTGCTAGTGTTTTTAATCTATCCGTTGATGAACTTATTAGCCCTGACTTGTATATTTTCTTTGTGTTTGTTTTTGTTTTGCTTAAAAGCTGGATTCGGTATTATTGTTTTCGGCTTTCGTTTTATTGGCTTAGTTACTTCGATATGTGAAGCTTCAAGGGCACAAAAAGATGGAATAAAAATCAAGTAGCTTGTCTCACAAAAAATCTAAGTCTTTAAATTTTAATTGATCAAAATAATTTTGTCAACATTTTATTAGCAGATTTTATTAGTAATTTTTTTGATTTTGTTATTTCCGGCTTGTAGTTTTTGCTTACTTTCAATGCTGTGCGTGCGTTGTATCGCAAGTGGTGCAAAGTTCCGCATCGCCTCTGTAAAATTTTCGGTGTTATACTTTCCATTTTTTTACATGCAAACTTAGTGTAGATGCCGTAAGTTCAATGTAATCGAAATTATTAATTGTTATTTTTGTGTCTAATTATATATGGTGCGAATTTGGGTGCATAGTTTTGTTGTGATTGCAGTGTGACGACTGAGTGCTACGACAGACTGGACGACCTGATCAGCTGTACGACAGCCAACGACTACCAAGTGCTGGAGGGCATCATGCTGTTCATGAGTGAGTTGTACTTGAACATGGGCATCGTCACCCTAGACAGCACAGGCCAACATGTGCAGTCAATATCACGCATCGAGTTCCTCAAAGACACTTTGAAGCGTGCAATTCTCAAGATACTGGAGAAGGCAGACTCAGACAAGCCCCTCAACACTGTCGGAAAAGTGCTCAAGGTACTTCAAACTGAATGAAGTTGGCTCGTCAATTTTTAAATCTGTTATGGGCAAATAGAAGCATCAGAATGTGCCAGCCAGAAGAATCTTTGCTAATAAACTGTTAAAGACTGCTCAATGAAACGCAAAGTTGTTGATCACATACTAAAGCAATTTCTTATGTCGACAATAGGTAAAAAATCAGTCTTGTATAGCAATTACTGTGTACTTGCCATTGAAAATAACTGTTATTCTTCCGCGGTAAAAAGAAGATACGATCGATCTAGACTGTGCAAGTGTATAAACAGTCTAATCGTGAACTACCTGCCAAGTCACGGGGCGACAATTGGAAGCATTTTAAGAAGCAACAACTCTTCGCACAGCAATTTTGATAATTATATAGGTATTTCGAAACAAATTGATTTAGCAATGCGCACAGCAACCAAATGGCCATCTTTGATAAATTGCCGTGCGACGAGTTTTCGCTTTTCTAATTTGTCATTTTGGCCATGTCCTACCAAGTTAACCAGTCGAAAGAGATACTGCGTATTTACATAATAATTGTTTGACAGTGATGCAACAGCTATACATAAGTTCCTTTCATTCCAGGTCATTTTTTCCGCACTGAACATCTAGAAATATCGTCTTTGTATCGTCTTGTTAAGATGAATGTTCTTGTTACGATTAATTTTTACTATTAGTATTATTTGCTCATATGCCTAAATTTTGGTGTTTATTTTCAAGGCCCATTGCTTGTTCTGTTTCAGTTGACGGGGGCTGCACTAGAAGAGCAGAAACAGACGAAGCCGGACAAAGAGCTCACCGACTTAATCTTCGTCCACGTGGACGCCATATCAAAGCAAGACTATTGCCACAGGTATTAATCACCCCAACAATAGGAGAGAGGAAAGACACGTGCATACTCTTAAAAGTGCATAGAAGTGAAATAAAAACAGCAATGAAATGGTGTGGAGAACATGGAAACGGTTACTAACTTTGTTGCAAAAAGACGATTTTTGGGCGTTTTTGCATTGCATTAAGTTGACTTCATATCTTTTGTTAAAAGGAAGGCAAACTCCACTATCGAACAGCAAAAATGTAAAGGTCACGAAAAACTTTTTAAAATTTAATGAAAGCCTTCTAGTGTTTTTGTTAAAGAAGCGCTAAATTAAGCTTCAAACATTATTCACGGCTGTTGTGCTATTATAACACCTATAGTAGCTTAAATCACTGCCAAATTATCGCGAACTAGACTAAAAAGCATAAATTTTGAGCGTTTTTTTTAAAATATTGCTCGATTAAGGAATGAAAGGGAGTTAAAATGATTTATAACTCGGCTGGCTATTCTTATAGAACATCGAAACGGTTACTAACTTTGTTACAAACGGGCTGTTTTCAGGAGTTTTTGCGTTTTAATTACCTGTTCTATTGGAAACTTGTTTGGTTGTAAAATCACTATCTCCAAACTGTGACAAGAGTAGACGGTTGCTGTGCAAGAAACATCTCTCATCAAGCCAAACCAAAAAAAAAACAGCACACCTTTTTGAAAAAAAATGTGTGCAGTTTTTTTGGGCGTTGTGGGATGAGAGGAATAAAAGGAAAGCTTATTACTATGCCAAACCGTGGATTTTTAAAATTCCAAACCGTGATTCTGGAATAAGGCTATTTTTTTAAAATCATCTTACTGTTGTGGAATCTACAAAAAATTGGCTCAAGTATTGTATTGCTCTAAAAGCTGCAATTTTTGCGGATTCTGCTACTTTTTTAGTGCCGACTAATTTACTTGACATTATTTTGGTGGATTCTTTGTCACGTAAATTGGATACTTGATACCTGATATTTTGGATACTTGGAAGTGGTTGCTTGACATTTTATGGTGGATTCAAGAACATGCATTTACAGTAATTTTAGTAAATTTATTAGCCAACTAGTTAGGATTAATGAACATAGTGAGCACTATGATATAGGTCTTGGTGTTTTTCCGGAAAAAATCTAAAACTTTGTTCACGCTCAATTTTAGTTTTTCGCGGTTTGACTTTTTTGTAACTTGATTTCATTTCTTTTGTTAAAAGAAAGGCAAGCTCCACTATCGAACAGCAAAAATGTAAGGGTCGCGAAAAACTTTTAAAAATTTATTGAAAGCCTTTTAGTGTTTTTGATAAAGAAGCGCTGAATTAAGCTTTAAACATTATTCACGGCTGAAATATTTCATTTATGTGCTTTTATATCACCTATAGTATCTCAAATCTTTGCCAACTTATCTCGAAATAGACTTTAAAAAATTTTCCTTTCTGTCCTAAATCGAGCAATATTGCAAAAACAGCTTGAAATTATATATAACTCGACTGCCTATTCTTAGAGAACCTAGAAATGAATACTAACTTTGTTACAAACGGGCTTTTTTCGGAAATTTTTGCATTTTTTAACCTGTTCTATTGGAAACTTGTTTGGTTGTAAAATCACTATCTACAAACTGTGACAATAGTAGACGTTTGCTGTGCAAGTAGCATAGAAACTTCTGACCACATTAGTAAGGAAAGCCTATTGCCTTTCCTTACTCTCATTTCAGACAAACAAAAAACAACACAAGTTTTGAAAAAAATCAAATGTGTGCAGTTTTTTCGGACGTTGTGTGATGAGAGGAGTAAAAGGAAAGCTTTATTACGAGGCCAAGCCGTGATTCCGGAATAAGGCTGTTTTTATTTAATCGTCTTACTGTTGTGGAGTCTACAGAAAGTTGGCTAAAGTTTTGTATTGCTCTAAAAGCTGCAAAATTTGCGGATTCCGTGACTGTACTAGTTCAGACAAGATTTACTTGACAAGTATTTTGTGGATTCCGAAACATGCACTTACAATCTGGAATATCTTTAGAGGATTTTCTCCAGATCCCTTCAAACAGTACGCGTATCTAGAACAAATTTGGCCTGGTAAATTTATTAGTTAACTTGTCATATTCGGCTGTAATTTTCTTTCTAAATTTTCTGAAGACAAAGTTGCTCCTCACTTTCAGTGGTTCGGGAATGGGCATTAATTTCCGGATAAACTTTTTTATTTTTTGTTTTCGCTTAAGTTTTTTCATCGTTTTTTTTTATATCGCTTAGTCACTTCTAATCTCATAGTTGGAAGGTTTTTTTAAATGGATTAATGAATTGCTTCGCAAGGGGACCTAGTTTTCATTTGGAGTATAATTCTTTTTGTCTGTTTATCTAGGTTGACTTGGTTTATTTTGTTTGCAGCAATGTGAAGTCCCTGTTCCAACGAGTGCTGTTGCTGCGACAGAACCACTGGCAATCACCCGAAAGCAATACTGGTACTGGCACAAACTTCGCAAATGTATCTTCCTCGGAAAACTTCAACGATTATGTGAGTTCGAAATAATTGATGTGACATGTATGTCGGGAAGAAATTATTTCTGGTTAGTTATGTGTTTTCTTCAGAAAAAGACTTAACTGTTGTGTTCTGAACATGCTCAGTTTTCAATTGGTTTTTGCTTCTTGAAGCTAATTGTGAACAAATTAATTTTCCAATAGGTTTGTATGCGCTGCTGTGCAATGGGCAGAAATTGACCTTGGTAGAAAAAGATGGGGGGGGGGGTGATTACACATGTTGGCAACATTGAAAGAGGGTCGATTGAGAGGATAAATAGTGTGTTGTGTGTGTTTAGGATGTGCCTATTTTCTTCCTGAGCGACGGGACTGCAATTCCAGCCCACGAGGCCGGTCAGTATACTCTTCCCTTCTCTCCTCTTCTCTTTCTTTTAATTCTTAATTTGAACTTCTTCCACTTCGCTTACTTATCTGTAGCTACTTCATTAACTCGATTTGTTTTAAACATTTTCTGCAACCTCCTCCTGTGTTTACTAGCCGACTCCGCACCTGCATCGGGTAAGACTAACGGCTTCCATTTGCTATGTAATATAGTGAACAAATATACAGTGATGTCCGTTTGAATAAGCAATGGAAATCATTTAGATTTTTCCTACTAAAGTTTCATTTCTGTCGACCAATTTCAATTTATATTTTTCAAGTTTTACTTAAATGGACATGACTAGTAGTTGTTGTTGTAGTGCATGATTCATAGATTAACCAATTAAATACTAGTTGTTTTTTGATGTATGAATACGTATTGCTTTGTAATAGTAGCATGTCAAAAGTGGTTTGGCGAGTGTTTCTAAATAGTCGTTTTGGTACTTTTTAACGACATCATTTTTTGTCTTATTTAAAAGTTTGATTTCTTGCCCGTGACCCTCGAAAAATATATCAGACAGAATCTAAGCAGCTTTAATGTTTACATAATTTTAACAAAAAGTGAAACCGGTCTAAATACGTCAAATCTAAATTCATCTGAAATTGATTTCTTCAAATTATCTACCTTTTCATTTTTGGCAAGCATGAAACTTCTATTGGATTAATAATAATTACACATGTGAGTTAGCGAGGGTAATGTCATGCTACAAAGTCCTTTTTTTCCAACCCAACTCGCAAATAAGAGTGCTCAATTTGTTGGCACTTTTGTTGCTAAGTATTGGCAGTTCAATAGCCTTTGGAACCTGATCTAGACTACATTTTATGATTGGATAATTTAGATATTTTACCAATGTAAAGTATTTAATATTAACCAATCATGATCCATCTAACTAACAACCCACTTATTTGTAAGTGCTGAAGTTACTTGTAATTTCAGCACCAGAGAGATTTGAATTTAACTTAGAAATTAGTTGGACTCTCCCGAGCACTTCAGCAGCCGCAATAAACCAGTATACCCTAGATCTATTGAGCCTAGCAGAGACTAGTTAAACAACCTGAGACTAGATAGTATAAGAGTAAGATTAGGATCGGTATTAGACTAAGAAGTTGCACGAATCTATCCGGCCGAAAATAAGATAGCGTGACGAGCAGACGGTGTACCCTATCCGAAATTACTCTATGAGTTAACCACCTCGGTTCTAACTCATCTGGTGCGACCATAAGTCTCGAACAAGACCTTAATAGCTTAGAATTAACCAAAATAGATTAGAAATTAGACAAAAACATTTAAAAAATGTTATACGACAATAATTTAATCGAAATGTCTCTACGACTCAATAGATCAGAGCCAATATTCCGAACCATAACAGAACTACCCGGAATTGGAAGAAGACCTCGAACCAGAGACGACATACGACAAAGTAGAAACTTGCCATATAGCTATATGATAGTTAGGCAAAAACCAGAACAAACTTTTATATTTAGAATACTACTAGCAATGAATTTAGATTTTCATTTGCAAACATAAAACCTTGAAGTTAATCTTCAAAATCATTTCAGGCGCTAAACAAAATTATTAATATACAATAACGATTGATAAAAAGATCTAAGATCGTTTTCCTAAAACTCTGCAGTAATATACAAAACATGTTTGAAAAATATTTATTGAAAAATAAAAAATAAAAATTAGTAGCATGACAATAAATGGTTAGTAATCATAAATCATCCTGTTGTTCCAGCTCCATCATCTAAAACATAACAGCAATCATAAACCCACTAATATCATCAAAACACTAAATCTTTCCTTTACACATATTTAAAATTTTATTAAAACTTAAATTCACTTAATTTTAAAACCAGATCATCAAGGCTTATCCTTGGATCTTAAATCATTTTCTACTTAATTAAATTTCAAATTTGATCATCAAGGCTTATCCTTGGATCAAACAGAACAACTTTGTTCTCCCCCACCCACTTAATTAGTGTCTAACGACCTTAAACGTCGATTCACTACCCAACCCTTTCTAAATACCTAAGACTAATAGAAATTTTTAAACAAAACTAATCATTCAAATTAGGATAAACAGTGAAGAATTTCGGTTATTCATCCTTCACTTGACCCCCCCTCTTACCAGACCCAGGATAAATCTTAGACTTAGTAAGTTTAAAATAGTATCTAACGAACTACTCGCGTTCTAATTATACCTGAACCTTGTGGATCGATTTACTATTCTCCAACCCTTGAACACAATCACTACCCCTAAGTAAGATTAAGTAAGTTAACACCTTAACTTATACTAGCCACGAGAAAGTAAAAAATCATTCTTCGGAATCGATATACTTTTCTCTCCAACCCTGAACAAACAGACCCAGGTTAAGCTAACCAAAAAATCGTAAGAACTAACAGTTTAAGAAAATAGAAACCATTTAACAACCTTTTGCATCCGTCATCCTAAACCTTATGTCATTTAAAAACCTAGGAAATAAACAAACAATCGTTTTACACAATTGTGAAATAGATAACAAAAAATACGACCTTGTAATCACACCTCATACACAAACAGTTGGATACATTCGAACAAAACGACAAACACTAAAAAGAAAAATAATAACGAAACAAAGACAAATAACACGAAAAAGATTTTCAAAAAATCGAAACGCATTTTCAGAATCAGAAACCAACAGTTTAGACGAACTTTACAAACTAAAAGAATCAATAGATAAAAATTGCCCACTTCACGATCAATTATATTTTTCTGACTCAGAAACAACTTCAAATTCATCAAAAAGAGGAAAAAGAAGAATAAAAAAGCAGTATAAACACAAACCAGTACATTTATACAATTGGAATCAACCAATTCGACACATTAATAATTACATATTAACAGTCATCGAACGAAAAAATGAGCTCAACGCACACCCCAGGTGACGAAACCCCAGATGATGATGAAATCTTTCCTTTTATAATAGATGCAACCACTGATAGAGGACAGCATATATTTTGCAAAAATTTACTATTAAATTTATTTGAACCCGGAATCAGTCCATGTAAAACAGAATTCCCAGATATAAAAATCAAAAGACAAATCATAGACCACTACTTAAAAGATATATGCAACATAACACAACAGTATGGAATCTACTCCATAGAATTCACCTCACCAAACCATAATAATGGAAAATATACAATTCAAACAGACGATCTTGATTTAGAATTTTCAAAAGTTTTTTCAGAATATATAAAAAGCATCCAATATCATAACTCACAAAGAGCAAACTCCATATTCACCAATGAAGTTTTCGCAATAATATATAGTTATATTTCGATATTAGAAAACGAAATCCCAATAACAAATGTCTCACCGACAGAAACATCTAAACATTTAAGAGTACGACATGAAATCACACTACTCTCTAGTTATTTAAACATCATTAAAGAAAATTTCACGAAAGACGACGTTTCACAACATACAAAACACGATCTACAAAAAATTTTGGCATGGTTCATAATAGATTATTTCACACACAATATTGATTTAATTGCACAAGCAAGAAAAAATTTTAGACCCCAAAACTCGAACGATGATACCGCTATCACAGAACAATCAGATTATGTTTGGGACCCCGAATGGTCTCATCCCGCATTTATAAGCTTCCCACAATCAATCTCAAGTCAAGCAATAAGTACGATATCTTACATAAGAGATTATGTAAAAGTAATACCATTAACCATTGATGCAACACCATTAAACTATAATACATTTTTGCCCGATACACAAAATAATAGTTTAAACTCTACAGTTATACACAATGAAAACCTCAATGGAACTAGGAATCTTACTCAACAAGATATCCAGACACCATCACACTTCATAAATGAAGAAATTGTACACACAACAACTACACAACAAAGTATTTCACCAATACGCCCAAATTTAACAACACCAAGAAATACAAATCCTTCACAAACACAGGTAACCTTACAATCAACCGTTAAACCTTCGGTTGCTCCTAAATATTCACATATGGATTACCAAACATACAGACCCATGACAATACCATCAAAAACACGCAAAACATTCACTAGAAACAACTTTGCAGACCATAATTATAATTATACACATCCATCAAAAACATATAACCAACCACAAAGAAATTTTAACCAATATACAAGATCTCGAAATTGGGATAACCCAATGACCCAACCTAATTCAATAAATTTCCAAACAAATCCTCCACAGGATCACAGTGAAAATTACCCATTTTTTCAACAAAATAAAAATAAAAAACAGACATCTTATCAAATGGATTATTTATCCTCAGATGATGATTTCTTACAACCAGATATATTTGCACCAAATACTCAAGAATATCGTAGACAAGGAATACAGAGAACACGTACAAATCATAGAAATTTTTCTCCACAACCAATAGATGCACAACATCAACAACCAATTCAACAACAAAATCTAATTAATACACAATCTTTTCAACCAATTCAACAACAAAATCCAATGACTGCACACTCGTATCAAGCATCACAAATGCAAAATGAAATACCACTCCCATATTATCTCCAACAACATGAAATAACAAGAAACCAACTTTCAAATTTTTCTCAAATGCCAAATGCAGCAGAATCATTACAAATGACAATGAATCCATACCTTATGGGTGGATCATCAATAACATCAAACAAACCTTTAATGGTTTTCACAGGAACAGACCCTGAATACTCTGTAGAAGATTATTTAAATGCAGTAACAGCAAACCTGATTTTAAATATTGGACCTGAACCAATTAATACGCCACTACATCAAAATTGGATACATCGACGCACAGCGTTAATACAAACAACCTTAGATGGCGCAGCCCAAAAATGGTTTTCAGTACTACCTCTAGAAATAAAATCAAACTGGAAAAGGTTTACACAGGAATTTTCAAAAATGTTTGACTCCGAAAGAAACAAACAACAACAAAGAGTTTTATGTAATGAAATTCGCAGATTACCAAACGAAACCATCAAGCAAATAGCAGTACGAATCGAAACACTAGTTCGAAAAGCATATTCATTAAATACACACGACTATAAAAACACAAAGATGACAGAAATCTTAATGATGACCTTAACACCACAATTAAGGAAAATAGCAATAAAAAAGAGAGCATCCCATCCTTCTTCAATTCGAGAACCCGATTTAGATTTTCGAAAACTAGTAGACAAATTAGAACAAGCAGAAATCACGATGAAACTAGAAGAAACGGAAAATCTGAAATTACAATACGTTAACAGAATTGAAACGACTCCCACTAATATTAATAATATACAGGAATCAGAGACAGACCTCGTTGAAAAAATCACTGAAATACTCAATATTTACGAAAAGAACCCAAACTTTAAAGGCAAACCATCTTTCAAAAAATGGTGTAATTATTGCCGACGATACGGACATAGTATTTCCGAATGTAGACAAAAACAGCAAGACAATCAAAATAAACCTCAAAAATATAAAGAACCAAATAAATCATTCTATCAATACATGAAAAAAGATCAAAACCTACCGAACAAAACAGTCTACAGCAACAACAGTTCAGGAAAACCACTCCCGAACAATACAAATTATACAAGAAATCAATCACCATATAACTCAAGTTATAGAGGAAGATCACCAGAACGAAGAAACACGAATAATTCATCACAAAATCACTACAATAGACCAAATAGTCGAAATAACTACTCCAGATCACATTCAAATACACAACGATTTGTTTCTAGATCTAATTCCCAATCAAGAAATAACTACTATCCAAACAACCAATCACGAAATTCATCATACAATAGGAATAGAAACTACTCCTATAATCGAAATAGAAGTTATTCAAACAACCGAAACCAGAATTACCCGAACAATCAATCAAGGAATAACTCATATAATAGATCGAACTATAACAGACCAAACAATAATTACCAAAACAGATCGCGAAATAATTCACAAAATCGACACTCAAGTTATAATAATCGTTATAGAAATTATTCCCAATCACCACACCGGAATAATAATAACTATAATAATTCTAATAATCGCCACAGAAGTAGTACACCTAAACATCAAAGACAAATCAATCAAGTACAATCTAATCCAGAAACAACATCAGACCCTCCAGGTATTGATGACACAGTAACTGATACGTTACAACTCAATCAAATAAACTGTACATCATCAGATTCAGAAAGTGATACTGAAAACACTCTTTCTATCAATATGATAAAAGTCGAAAATGACTATGAATCTGTCATATATGAACAACCCTTTTCATCACACATATATGAAAATCAATCAGAATTTCTTCAAAATTATTACACTACACCCATAAATTCCACACCAACGACGCAAGAAACAAATGAGATTAACACTACAAATCAAACCAATAAAAATATCAAAACAAAATGCTTGAATACAAACCACATTTATCAAAATATACAAAAAGAACAACCCAAAGAAAAAATTTGGACAATACCATTTCTCTTAGAAAGCCCAAGAAATAAAGAATTTCAACCACCAGACCTTGAAATAGATTTTTTAATTGATTCAGGAGCAGAATCAAACATAATAAACATCCCCACATGGAATGAAATAAAAACTTTACACCCAAAGCTAACACCTCTTGAAACCTCCAGTAAGTTAGCAACAGCACAAGGATCAACATTGATAAACTACGGAAAAATCCAATTATTTCTCCTCCCCACCAGAACAATGGAGCAAAGCAAAATTTTAAATAAGCCATTTAAACAAATATTCCATATCACTGACATTAAATATAATATCATTGGAATACCATTTTTTTCGAAGTATATACCAACAATTAACATACTAAATAGTAAAATATTAATCAAAGATAAATATACAAAAACAAAAGAAACATCCTTAACATTTTTTCAAAGATTAAATAAACAACCACCATTCTTTTCAAAATTCTACCCGATATTTAACCAACAAAGAAAACACCTAAAACCACTATCAGGAAATATCTATAATTTTTCAATCAAACAAGTTCACCAATATGATAAAGAACAAAACAAACAAAAATTTTATATGTCAGAATTTGAATTCAAACCTATTCACAAATTTTTCAAAATCACAATCTCATCCATAAAATATTTGAAAGATTCGAATTCCGATATCATTTCCTTACATGTCTATAACAACACCTTACCAAGTAACATTACCTTTAGGACTTTTAGGATATTGTGAAACCAACGCTACAATATCACCAATACACGAAAAAGCCTATCGCGTAAATAATATACTCCAATTACTAGATATTTGCCAATCTACAATTCTTAATGAAGAATTATCTATAAATAATATAATAAGTAACGAAAACAGAAATACGGATTATTTCACAAAAACTCCATATTTCAAACCTACATTCAACATAAGTAACTACACAGAGGACCAACAAAAATTTTTAACAATGTTTAATTTCCAACATTCACAAATAACACAAGACGAATTCGAAAAATTAGCCAAACAGCTAATTAAATATTCATCAGTCTACGCAACATCAAAATTCGATGTTGGAAAAATCAGTTCATCACTACATCTCCCGTTAAAACCAGACGCAGTTTTCAAAAAACAGAGAGCAAGTAAAGTACCAATTCACTTACATGATAAAGTGAACAGATTACTCGACATTTTAGAACAATACAACATTATATCACCAGTAAACAAAGAAGAACAACCAAAAGGCAACACATTTATCAACCCTGTTATCATTCTAGCTAAAGGAGAATCATTAAAAATCGTTCTCGATGCTAGATACCTCAATTCACTTATAGATGAATCAAAATGTAATTGGCCCATTGAACCAATACAAGTTATTTTAACAAAAATAAACGGCAAATACTTTACAACCGCCGATATGAATAGTGCATACAATCAAATGCCACTAGATGAACAATCACGACGTTTAACACAATTTGTTATCGGAAACCAACAATATGAATTCAACCGCTTCTTCTATGGAATATCCATAGGACCAGCAGCATTTTCAGCTTTTATGAGCAAAATTTTTAGACCACTAATACTCAAGAAAAACGCAATCACCTATTTAGACGATGTTTTTATGCAATCACAAACAAAAGACGAGATGTTCAATGTTTTAGAAAAATATCACCAAATACTTCAGAACGAAAATCTGAAGGCCGCCCCCGATAAATCACACTTCTTTTTGACAAGAGTTAAATTCTTAGGACATAATATAGAAAGAAAAACAATCACTCCATTGAAATCACGCATTGACGCTATTCAAAAACTTCAACCACCAACAAATAAAAAGAAAATCCAAGAATTTCTTGGAATGTTAAACTTTTTAAGTAAATATGTTTATAAAATGCAATTATATCTACGACCATTTTATAACATCCTTAGACAACAAAATAATTTTGAATGGAACACAGAACATCAAACACGATTTGAAGAAATAAAGAAACTTTTAACTGAACAAATTTCAAACACAATTCCAGATTCAAATCAACCATTTTATGCAATGTGCGATGCTTCGAACTTTGGCATCGGTGCAGCACTATTACAATCACATAATGGTACAAATAAAATGAACCTCATATCAGCAAATTCTCGATTATTCACTCAAGCAGAGCTACGACTCTCAACTCTAATGAGAGAATGTACAGCCATAATATATACACTGACAGAATATGAATTTCTGATACTTGGATCAAAACATCCAACAGTTCTATTCACAGACCATAAACCAATCATCTTTCTCTTTACACAAAAATCTAACCCAAACCACCGAGTTTACAGATTTCAACTAATTCTAATGAAATTTCCAAACTTACATATAGTTTGGACTGCAGGAAAAAATCTTGCATTACCAGACACCTTAAGTCGAAATACACCACCTGAATTACTTACACGAAAAACAACAGTTGAAATACCCAAAAACATAAAATTCTACCTTGCAGAAAACGAAACATCACCCCGATTGGAATGCAAATATGCAGTAAAAACTGATATTGAACAATCACAAATAAATAGTTTACAACATTTCCCACTTTATTTAGATTGTCAAAATAATCATTATGAAGTTGATCTACTTGGAACATCAACTTTCAAACCAATCCCATATTCTCAATGGATAAAAAATAACACCCAACAAAAACGAACAAAACAACACCCGCCTAAAAAAGACCATTTTCCACTAATTGAAAAAGAAGATTTAACTGATAAAATAAATTTATCAGGACCACAAACAAATGATTCAAAATACACAATAAATCAAGTTTTTGACCTTCACGACCCACTTGATACAATACCCTTATCTAAATTCGAAATTGAAAACATTTTTCTCCCTCCAACAGAAACAATTACAATTTCAACACTGAAACAATATCAAAATCTTGACCCGATAATTAGACAACTAAAATCATGGCACAAATATAAAACTAAACCTGTCAAGGCAGATTCAACCATTCTAGGAAACAAAACACTCCTCCGATACTTTCGTAAATTTAACAGCACAACAATTAACGAAAATACAGACCTTTTAGAGTATAACCTGAATGAATCTACAGTTCCCTGTCTCCCTTTAAGTATGATTCTTATAGCTTTTAATATTTCACATACACAAAATATTAAAGGACACTCTGGATCAGAAAAATCATATTCAAATTTTATACAAAATTTTTACTTCCCAAATGCACCAATTTGGATAAAAGTACTATGCAATGACTGTATAGTATGTCAACTAAATAAACCTTACCCAAATCAAAAACAAATAGCACAAAAACAAGATTTTAAAGGACAAAGCTTGTACTTTAACCATCGTATCTCATTTGATACCAAAGGACCAATTTCACCCTCATCCGAAGGAAACTCCTACATTATGGTAATTGTTGACGCATTTACACATTATGTAGCAATTAACCCAGTACCACATTGTAACGCTTATTACGCTTACACAACACTCTATGAACACTGGATAGCAAAATTCGGACTACCAGAAATTTTAGTTACAGACAACGGTACAGAATTCATAAATAATGAAATTATCACACTATGTCATTTATATAACATTAAACACAAACCACGTACATCTCATGCACCTTGGACAAACGGCTTAGTCGAAGGTATGAACCGTTCATTACAAGAATATCTTAGATGTATCATCAACGGAAATGATACAAAATATACCGAATGGTCAGCAGATGTAAAATTATTTCCCTTAGCGTATAATTCACAAATTACGACAACTTTAGGAATGTCACCATACGAAATGGTTTTTAACCAAAAGCCACGCAAACCAATAATGTTTACAGCAAATTCTCATAAAAACGCACAAGGTTATTGTCAACCAAATAAAGACTCAATTTGTTATAACCTACCTTTACATACACACGATGAAGATCATTTTCATCACCCACAAATTCTTAAACTAGCCTCCGGTACACACACCGAATGGATTCTAAATAGAGATAAAAAACACAATGAAATTTATCAAAAAATAACAAAAAAGTTATTACAAAGACAAAACATTAATGAACAAATCAATTCACGTTTTACACCAGCCTCCGAATTAAAAATTGGAACATTTGTTTTAATACCTAATTTTAATACTCAAAAAGGAATTTCTAAAAAATTACAACCCCTTCGAAAGGGACCATACCAAATAATTGCAAGACCCACTGATGTCACATATAAAATTACCGACTCAAACAAAAAAGAAATCGTTCAACATCGAAACAACCTATTACCTTATTACCCAAAAGAATACGCACTCCGCGAATTAACTCAATTATATTCTTTCACAGGATTAAAAATCATTCAAAATGAACCACATCTGAAAAACACAGAACAAAATGATAACCCCACCGAAAATCAAAACACAAAACCAACCGCCACCAAAAACAATACACAAAACCATAAAGAATCCCCAAAACAAAGAAAAAATAGAAAAATGACCGAACAAATAATACCCCAAGAACAAATCGACAAATCAGAAAATAGAAAAACAACAAGACTCCGAAATCAACCACGTAAAAACTATAAAATATTCATCCCCCAATCTAAAATTTTAAAGAAAGTGGAATTTCAAAAGTAATTTTAACATTATACTTCACTATCTTGAAACCTTCGAAACATTTTTCATTTACATTTTTCAAAATAACATGCTGACAAGTACGTAATAATTCTAGTTCAAAATAGACCAATAGGATTCATCCAATCCGTCACTTTCTCTAACTCAAACTAAGACCAATTAGACGAATCATATAGAACTCCAGGCACATCTATAACTATAACTTTACGACCTCCAGGTCAAAAATAAGCAAACCACTCCAACTTGACAACTAAAATAAATATCACCATAATACCGTACCCCTCCCTTATCTAATAACCCAAAGATCAACAATATTTCCCCAACTCAGACCACGAATACCCCCAAAACAAATTTGTTAACTTAGCCTAAAGTAACAAAATGAACATTTTAATTAGCCTAAAGTATAAAAATCTCACCATACCCCGGATCATTTGACAAACAAAAATAAAGAAAAAGACGACCTCCCAATCACCATGAAAATTGCCCCCAACAATTTTTTACAAAACTCAACCCACTTGTCAAAAAACTAATAAATAATCCGACCACACTAGAAAATCGCCTCGAACAGCAAAAAATATTCGACCAAGAGATCATTTCTTAAATGCTCTTCTCTCAATCAATTACTCAAATACTCATAAATTTTAAACATTTTTTTACAATACTTGAAACCTTTATAATATTTCTTTTTGATATACTTGAATCTTTTCTAATAATCCTAATCATTTTTTGTAACATTTTTTAAATTTTCTACACTATACTCGAACTATTCCTCCAACTTTCCAAAACCCTTGATTACATCCACAGGTACGATTCATATAACTTGTCTAAATGATACGAAAAATTTTCAGTAGAACTGATATTTTTTTATTGTTTGTAATTTTCATAGTATTCTTATCATCCCTCATTTTGACAATATGTAAATGTATAAAGAAAGCAATCTTCACATTTGCCCTAGCAACAATCCTTCTAATTCTTTTTTTGGAAGAATATTATAATAAACATAAACCTTCCCACTAAAGTAACAATTCAAAAATCCATCAAAAATTGCTACCCAACAGTCACAAAGTCAGTCTTCACCGACATCATCCCAAGATAACCAAACACCACCTTCAATTACTCAAAATCCTCAAACATCTACACGAATTTCTTTTCAAGATAATCCATACACTTTTGAAGAACGACATGCTCGTTTATCAGAACCACTAGAACCAGTTCAACGACAAGCACCTCTAAGCGAACCAACATATAACCTATACCCAACACTACCACAAGAACTGAGTAGAATAAGAAATCCTAGTCAAAACCAAAATACAGTCGAAATAAATAGACAAATTATACATCCTCGACGAAACAGAAATTTTCAAACTCCCCGAGTTCATTTTGATATACCTCAATCCCCATCACAAAACACTCCAGAAAACCCCATTGGTATATTACCAGAAACCCCTACGCTTCTTTCACAACGTAGCACCTCAAGTCTACCATCAGATTACTTAGGTTCAACACCAACATCTGAACAAATACGTGAAAATCCCTTTAACCCCCCAAACCAGGCATCACGACTACCATATTGGACAACACATTCATTTACACAAGGTGAATTAAATTTAGTCAATAATCCAATAGATATTTCTACGGATACAACAACATCCTCATCACTACCAGAAACATTATCACTACCATCAACACCATCAATAAGCCAGATTTCACCACCACCTTTTAACTTAAATTTTCCAAATAATCTCGACGCCAGATACCGAGAACAATCATCAATAAATATTCCTTTAAGACTAGATTGGAATACATTTACAGCACCTCCACCATTATTTGGACAACATCAAGAAAGTAACCGCCTTCATAACTGGGCACTTAATAGATTACAATATCGCCAAGATATTCACAACGATATCCGTGATCACAATATTCAAATACTCCAACAAAACAGTTTACAATTAAAGTTTGAAATCACAGTTAATTTAAATAATATTACCCAACATCCCTACCCATTAAATCCACCTAACATAACAGCTCAATCACTACCACCACCGTTTATAACTACTGAAGTAATATACAAATACGACAGATATACCAAAAACACAATTGGCTACATTACATTTTATAATCCATACTCAGGATTATCATACACATGTATATTCTAAAATTATTAATATTTCTCCAACTCCTTTTTCTAGTAATCTCAAATCAAAACATTAACCCTTCCCCTCGTACAGGACCACAAGATTTATTAGTAACACATTACGATTGTGAAGAAAATGAACAAAAAACACTACAAAAATATGCAATAAATCAAGTATCACAATGTGAAACAGAACCACAAGCTATAGAAACCACAGATGTAATAGCAACACTCTATTCAAAAGCCCGAGCAACAACAGTTACAGGTTATAAATTCACAGCAACGTTTTCCGAAAAGAAAGTACATTGTTCACAAGTCTCGAACGGAAACAAAAACCGACTTGACCATGAATCATTCTATCAGAGTAATATAGAACGTCTTTTACATCTCAATCCCGACGATTGTAAAAGTGAATTACTTAGACTAAACATCACACAAAATAAAAACTCCGCAAGAAAGTTAGTTAATTTTCAAGTTTTTTCAGACTCTGTACATCAATCACAACTTGAAAGACACCAAGGACATATAAAACTAGACAACAATTACCCGTATAACGGCGCACACGGACGATTAACCTATGACCTACACGATAAACATTGGATACCACACATTGGTATAAATGACCCATCAAACTGCAAAGCAGACACAAAAAAATAAAGGATACCAAGAAATAATGTTTTTCGATTGGAAAATACAACTCGAAAAAATACAACTAACACGAGATTTATCAGATAATACAATGATCTATCAAGGAATCCGATTACCTTGTAAAAATGATCAAGGTTATTGCGACCCTACAACGAGAACACAAGCAACAATTGTTTGGTTCCCCGAAGATACATGTACAACATTTCAAGTAGCAAAAATACACGCTCGTATGATAAAATTTCACGAAAAATATTTTATACAATCAATTCCATATGAACAAGTCCATCCATCACGAAAACTAAGTTCTAATTTTAGAAACATAGACAATATAGAAAATAAATTGACACGTTTTCAAATATATCAAGAAACAGAACTTGCATGTAAATACAGGAATCCACTTCACAGAACACAATACTCTGAAATATTAGTTGAATACGAAAAAGGATTCGACATGACCACTGGAAAAGTAAAAATCGACCCATATGCCACAGGTCATCCTCCAAACGAAGGAACATCCTATATACCAGTTAATTTTGAAAAAAGCAACGGACAACCTGGTGGACATCTAAAACCCCATGACACCAGAAGCACACGCTTACAAGAATTATCACTAATGAATACTACATATTTCGGTAATATCCACTATGATATTCATTTAGATATGAAACTAGATTATACAATTAGCCGAATTTTTCAAGAAATGTCACTCTCCGAATTAGAAACACTACACCAACTATGCGAATTAGAACGAACACAAATATTACAATCACTTGCACTAGCAGTATTAAAAATACCCTATGCAGGATACTTATTATCTGGAAATAGATCAAATTTTTTAGACTATGAAGGAAACATCTTATGGTTTTATACTTGTACTAAAAAAGTATCACCACTATACGTTTTTGAAGATAAACGATGTTATAAAAGAATCCCTATCTTTTATAAGAATAAAGTACATTTCGTGGATACACTTTCACGAAGAACCTATTTCTGGGATACCGCAGTCCCATGTGGATCAGAAAACAGCCACAATGTAGTACAACTAAACCCTGATGAAAATAAATATTATCTTCTCACTCCATATCCCACATTAATGCAATCACTCAAAAAATTTTCACCAGAAAGCATTCGCGCTATTGCTCGAAACCCAAATATAGACTTACAATCAATAGGAATCTATTCAAAATCAGATATTCAACATCACATTAGAACACAACAATTCCAAGAATTATTAACACAAATGGACACTATACAAAGACAATCAATAGACCAAAATTTACGCAAACTTGCAGAAACCGCAGGATTTGCCGATATCTACACGCAAGACTATAGCGGATATTTTAAAGACATTAAAGATTATATATATCTAAACGGTGAAAAATACCGTCCCCAAGATATATCACCAATTAACATTTTTAGCTTTGTTACACTCAAAAATGAGATCCTCGATTTTCTAGGATGGCCCTACTACATCTTAGAAAAATTGACTATTTTATACGCAATGTTTAACTTTATTGGATTTCTTTTCTCACTTTTAAAAGGAATCTACAACACATGTGCTATACACACACAAGTAAACAGACAAGCAAGCGTAGCACGCATACTCTTTGCAGGATTTTTTGGAATCTTTTCTACATCTATAAACAAAATTCTTTTAGACGCACAAATAAAAGAATATAACACAAAAATAGCAACACGACAAAATACATACGACGAAGAACATAACAATGTAGACATAACGCCAACGGCACCACAATTACCACCCCTACCAAATAACCATCCACTATCCCTAGTCCCACGAAATTTTCGAAATTTAGCCATCACACATAATCCAAATTTTCGACTCACCACATCACAAAGTCCCATCCAACATATAATGACACACCAGTCACAAGATGATAATACTTATGAACAAATTATTGAACAACCCCATACCACCGCTTTTCAGTCTCAAAATAATCATTTTTTTAGCCCACGATGAGCCGCCAACTTGGATCACTACACCGATCACATTCCCACCCAACCAATCTTACCTCTCCAATCCCAATAATACCACTTTTTGCTTTTCCGCCACCCGATTTTCCATCTAGTAATGTAACATCAGGCATGAATTCCGACACTAATTCACACATCTCAGTTTTATATTCCATCTCACAACTCAATAACCCGAATATTGAAACCCCCGATGAATTCGCCGACTCAGAACCATCCCCATCCAATAATTTTCATAATTCTTCTAATTTTTCTCAACCCCCTTTTCAACCCATATTATCCAATAACCCTGACCCAATCACTCCCACACCCTCTTATGCTTCCCAAGTTACCCCGACCTACTCCTCATACCATTCTGACCAATCATCTCATTCTCCAGACACCCCCCGAATCTCCCCAGAGCTAGATAATTTTATTACCCTTCAACAACAACCCTACCACCTCCATACCCCAACAATAAACCAAATCTCCCCCACAAACAATTCATCCAACCCCCCTACCCCTACACCCTCTTCAAATTATACTGAATCATTAGCACCATCATCCACATCAACTGAATCTTCACACAATACTAATAGAGCTTACCGCACTTTTAAAAGAAAGTTCCCCAACCATCCTTTCCCAGCAAAACCAGGAACAGCCCGTGAATACATCAACCACCCCAAGCATACTAACACAAAAGAATTTTTAGCCATCACCTTACCCTCATTCCCACAATACACCTTAAACACCCCCCACGACACTAACGAAACACGCAACTTTGTAGATGAATACGTTTTAATGCCCACTCTCTCTTGGACCTCATATTATCATTTTACTAACCCTCTTTGCTTACCTTTATCTAACACTCACATCGATATAGAGCGAAATACGGACATGCTATATCGACTCACTACACCACTAACCGCTAGACAATTTACTTACGTTGGATATAAAAAATCACTAAAAACACACACTGCACCTAGAGCTAACGAATATACACTCGAATACTATGATCACAACATCATCAGAGCTAACCAAGATCAATTCTTAGACGACGATCGCTTCGCTAATCCACAAATTACCGAAAAATTTTTCATCAAGACACCATATATATTTACACTAAACATTTTCGACCGAAAGTTTGATCACATTATTTCAGAAGCACTAACAGACACACAAGCATACGAAAGTTTTAAAGAACGCTTCCAAATATTTTCACTAACCTTTCATTTCCTTGCACCACACGAAAGAGATTTACACTGCTCACACGATATTATGTTGCGCACTAAACAAACCCACACATATAGTTATTATCGCTTCATCCAAAATCACTTTGACCTACACACACCCTCTAGACAACCACACCATCGTTTTCAATTCATTAATTCCAAATACACTTCACCATTTTTCCTAAATTTCACATATTGCATTAAAGATACTAACCTTCATGGTATTCTTCGCAATTATGACCCCATAACCCAAATGTACATCTTCTGTCCCATCACCAAGACCTTCAACGCCGAAGAATCCCGACCCTTCCTTATCCCGCACGAGTTTGTACAACCTATAGAAATCCCAATTTTAGAATTCATCCACAACACTAAATTCAATCACAAATTATATAATCTAATCCAAAACACACCTTATGAGTTTGCAGTTGGCACTGAAGAACTAACCACTATTAAGGCACTTCAATTGCTTTGGCCACTGCTTCAGACTAAAAATATCATCCGCATCTTAGCTAAACTACTAGCAACTTCAGAACTAATTCACGACATCTTCCCCCACGGTTTTTTCCCCGACGACTAACAGGTAAGTATGAATTAAATGAATATTACTAACTAATTAAATATTAAAATACTCACCATACTTTATCCATGTTTTCCTTAGATTTTTAGCCTTCATCCGACGATCACCTACAAAAACCACAAAAAAGAAATAAAGATCGCAAATTTCATCAAACAGATTTCAAAAATTCTATTAATCTCTTACACTTATAAATTTATAAATTTAATACCAATGCAGTAAATTCATTTCTAAAATTTTCCCCACAAGCAGTAAATCTAATTATGATGAAAATTTGTAACTTAAAATTCCCCCATAACTAGCAGTAAATTTCCAAATTCTATGCAGTAAATTAATAAAATGCAAATGCAGTACTAACCTTTTGATATTCTCATTTATTCGCACAGAAATTCTATCCACACTCGCACAGCTCGCCCACGAAGAATTGTTTAAAATAATGAATTTCAGTTTCAAGTTTTCACACTCAACAACTCTAACATATAATAACATGTTTCAAACTTTCCTTTAACCCGGTTGGAAAGGAATCATATACTAAACAAAACTAACCAACGCAGCTTACTAAATACCACAAATCATAGAATAACAGCATGACTAAGAAAAGGAAACCAACGGTACCCAAACCGGATTAACCCAGTTTAAAACTGGATAATTTATTCTTTTGAAGACTATTATAAAGTCTAAGAAAGAAATAATAAAACACAAAAAAGTCGAAAGACAAACCCATACCACGAACAATTTGCTTTTTGGAAAAAGGACATAACCAACAAGACATAAGAAAAACCACAACAAACCCAACATAAAACGTTGTCACATAACAGGACCCCTCACAAAAACCGCATGAAATCATACTCCCACTCCTGGCCTAACCCACCAGGAAGGACGTCCTGAGCATGCTCTATAGCCGGCCTAACCCACCGCGCTACATCCACGCTTTGTGACCACACCTCTATTTTTAATAAGAGCTACTCAAGTGTGAGTAACTCTTCAAAATAACCGAACTAAAATAAAAAGCTTTTGTGAAAACAACTAACTAAAATCATAATTAAAAAATATTAAACTAATAAATGTTTTATAAAATGTAAATTACATTATGCAATACATAGATCAGAATACAACACCAAGGACGAACATCTAAAGACAAAACGACCCCACTACACTCGAGAGAGAATGGCCAACCACAATCGATATGCCACTCACAATCACAACTCAAAGGATTTAGAGTACGACTTGACTTCGCAGAAAAGGACTTCATTGAACTAGACCAATGACCACCTCGACGTTCAAGTATACGTACAGATCCGAGTAACCAGGCATCCCCTCCACGCACAATCTCCACGCCATTCCCAAACTAGATCAGACACAAAAGAAGTTCTCCACGCAGAACAGAAAAACCTGACATAGCAAACCATTCTGAAATCAGATTTGAGTTTGTTGCAAAGACTTAGTCGTTGTCACTAGAAGACACAACGTCTTATGTCTCTAACTCCAGCTTCCTGGAACTTCTTTAACAAAGAGGAAACAGAAGAAATATGATGTTCGCCAAACACCAACGTCCATCATCCATCCTTCGAATTGCAGAAGAACTATTCTAAAAAAACTCTGTAAAACCCGGATGGGTGGAACCTGATCTAGACTACATTTTATGATTGGATAATTTAGATATTTTACCAATGTAAAGTATTTAATATTAACCAATCATGATCCATCTAACTAACAACCCACTTATTTGTAAGTGCTGAAGTTACTTGTAATTTCAGCACCAGAGAGATTTGAATTTAACTTAGAAATTAGTTGGACTCTCCCGAGCACTTCAGCAGCCGCAATAAACCAGTATACCCTAGATCTATTGAGCCTAGCAGAGACTAGTTAAACAACCTGAGACTAGATAGTATAAGAGTAAGATTAGGATCGGTATTAGACTAAGAAGTTGCACGAATCTATCCGGCCGAAAATAAGATAGCGTGACGAGCAGACGGTGTACCCTATCCGAAATTACTCTATGAGTTAACCACCTCGGTTCTAACTCACCTTGATCTCCAAATGATTGATAACAACTGTTTGGTTTCTGTCAGCGCTCTTGTGGCACAGTTCTGTAGGGAAGTCTTCTTCAGTATTTGCATGTTCGGTTCCCGTAGATGTTATTATTATTATTTTTTTGAAAACTCATTACTATTTGTATTTTCTTGCTTTTTTCTGTTTTTTTACCTTATTTAAAACTACTTTTGGACATTTTTCGCTTCTGTTTCCGAAGAGCAGCTTTGCATTTGTGTAATATATTGCATCTTCTTTTTAATGATTTCGAGCAATAAAGCACATTGTGAACCAGGATGCTGATGGTCGTTGGTTATAAGGACCAGTCTAAGATTGAGTGATCCTTATAAGTTGTCGAGTTTCTGTACTAAATGCGAGATGTTCTGTTTTCTGCCACCGGATTATTTAAAATGAAATAATGGAATCTTTTCTTTTCGTAATATTACTGAATGAAAGAATGACACTTGTTTAACCCATGTTTTTTCGTTTTTGTTTCTGGAAAAGTCTGGAAAGTTATTCACTCGCAAAGTTGAATTATTGCAGTGTGATTACGCTTCCAATCACGAAAGTGGAAAGCCGCAAAGAAACGTGAATGACATTATTTCGAAAGTTGATTTCAATTTAATGATTTCCCAGCGGAATAAAAAGGTTAGCTTGTGATCCAGTTAGTTTATCGAAAAATCAATCATGGAAGGTTCATAAAGTTCGAAGAGCTTTGAGGAGATGGATTTTTTCTCCTAGAGTTGAAAGAAAAGAACTCATGTTTTTTCGGTCTCCTTCAATTCCTTGACTTTTTCCTAGCTGTCTGTTGGCTGTGTTTTCATGCTGTTTCTTTTAGCTAAAAAGTGATTCGAAACAGCCATTTAATTTGTTTGGTTTGAGTTGAGATGGTTGGTTGGAATTGAAACAATAGTGGCTGTTCAGCAGGGGTCCATATAACATCCTGGCACCAATTTAAGTGGCATTCTAATAGTTAGGCGCAAAGCGCAACATTCAATTAATCCAAGTATTTTCGCAATTGAATCCCTCATCTGCTAAGTTAAGGTTTTTGCTGCGCATTGTCGAATCAATTTACGCAATCGGTTTGTTACTGGGTACTTCTCCAGTTCCCAAATTCCTGAATATGTCCGCAGGATAAGGTTTTGAAGTTTGTTGATTTAGTCACACGGGCATGTTGTAGTATGACCTTGTTATGACCTTTAGGAAAGCGCATTACAGCCACCATCGAGGAGGCTGGCAGAAGACAGTTATTGTCGTGCATACGTAAAGTGTTAATTATATGAAAGTGAGAGTGAGTGTGTTTAGACTTTGTGGAGAATGACCTGAGAGCTTCTGACAGGTTCATGTACTTGCACGGGGAGGGAGATGTGGCAGACAGTCAGACCAGCAACAACCAACACAACAACCCCCTGTAAGTATTCACTACACTTATTAAGTTCATTTGCTAAAAGGCAGGCAAATTTCGTTCTCCAATTAAGAAAGCGGAAGTGGCGCGAAAATACGTGATCAATTTCTCGTTTCGAAATGGGAGTTTCCCAGCCGAATGAAAAGTTTAGCAATTGATACAGTTTTCTTAAATGGGTTTATTTTAAGAAGAAATCGAGCATAGGGTCTATGTTCAGTCCAGTCCACTTTTTTCCTTTGCAAGTCGCTCATTTTAGTTTGCAATTTTGCGCTAAGTCAATCAAAACAATATTTTTTAGGAACTGTTTTTATTTTTTTGGATGCTGTGAGCTCCAACGTAGATATATTTATCCTGCAATCTTTTTTCAAAGGTTTTTGAGTTTAGAAAGCTGGGTTTTTCTCAATTTGCTGTGATTCTCAAAGTGTTTGTGTTTTTTCTTCTTTTTTGCACGCAAAATCAGGTACCAAAAACATTCATGGAGTCATGGGTCGAGTAATATATCATATGAAAGACAATTTGAAACTTCAAAAAAGTTGTCTCATTGTCGCGAAAAATACGTTTCAAAGTTTTGATTTGGTCTAATTTCGAGCGAATAAAGCGAGCGAGCTGGCCTCTTTTGCTAAATTTTAGCCGCTTACAAAAGAATATTTCTGCCTAGTTTCAGCTAAATTCTTTTGGTCTCTTAATTCTTTTTTTTTGTTTTTCTGGTCATCTTTTTTAAAAATTGTTTTGTCCAATTTGCTTTTTAACTTTTAGAGTCAAATATAGGCTTTATTTTTTTTGTCTAGATTATTTTATCACACCCACACCATGGAGAAGAATTGACACTACTTTGAAAAAAACTTTTTTGCTTATTTTGTTCAAGACTAGTCTGAACATTCTGGGCTACTTGCACAGTAGCAGGATATCCTTGTTATTACACAAGCAAAGCTTGTTTGATACTATGAATTCTTTTTTTTTCCAGCCTAAGTCGCAAACTTTTATAAGACGCAAATATTGTTGCGGCAAAATGTGTTCATTTTGAAAGTGTCATTTTGATCAATAACCAGCTATCAAGTACAGCAAATGCTAAGGATATTTACACAGACTATTATTTTACAAACAGTACTTTAGCTTCAAGATATGATGGATCTGTAGCGTAGAGGTAGGGAAGGAGACCCGCAACAAAAAAAGAGGGGGGGGGGGGGGGTTCGAACCTGGGAGTTGTCGGAGGTTTTTAATAAACTTTTTCGTATACTAGTTAAAATGCGTCCGCTCTATAAATTGAGGCATTTTAGTTGGTAAATTTCTTTTTTTTTCAAATTGACTGTTACTGCCAATGCGCCATAATTGGCCTGCGTCACTTAGCATTTATGTAGACCCATAATTGGCGTGCGTCACCTAAGAAATTGTTTTATTCAGTTTTTCACAATAACGTTATTGGTCATATTTTTGCTTGTGTATGCGTAGTGCAACTTTGCCTATGTCTATTTTTGCTGGTTTCATAAAGAAGTTGCCAATCATAAAAAGTTTTTGAATTTCAAAGACCTTACTCAAGAAAAATTTCTCAAGTAATTAGTTTTTGTTTTGTTTCCTTTCATGCTTATCTTTCTTTTTTGAATTTCTTAGCTCAGATATTTGATATTTTTCCTTTCTGACCATTGAAAGTAATAGCAAGGATAGCCGGGTGCGGTGCAAAAAGCACAGAGTTATCTGACATTTTCTTAAAAAAGTACATGAAAGGATACTTTTTTTTTCAAATTAGTGTCGTTTTTGGTTCTTGATGCAATGAAAGGATCTGGCAAAAGACCAGAATTTAGACATATTCGGCAGTTACAGTAAAATAGGCATTTGGGCAACCATTTTTAATTTTTTGCAGTTTTTTTTGAAATTTTGAAGTTTTTTCATTCCAAAGACGGCGCTAAAAACTTCAAAAGAAACAAGACCGCCAAAATTTTAATTTACTTGAGTGAAACTAAAGTTTCACGGCTTGTCCGTTTACAAAAAGCCTGCTCGCTCGCTTTGTTCGAAATTGTACTGAAAGTGGAAATTGTACTGATAAGTTTTTTTCCGAAACTGGGTCGATGAACGTAGTTAAGACAAGACTTTCAAATAAGTGGCAATGTTTTATTTGTTTTTTTTTCAGACTAAAACTTCTTTTGCGGTTTGACTTTTGATTTCTTTTTGACATCTTTTCATTTAATTTGTTAAAAGGAAGACAAATTCCACTATCGAACAGCGAGTATCGAAAGTAGAATTTATTTTCAGATTTCCTGGCGAAATAGAAATTCTCAAATTAGTTAATTTGATTTTAAAAATGTAAGTCATAATTTGTTTTAGAAATCAAAGAGGTTTAAAAGCATCTATTTTTGTCTTAAAGTTTTTGAAAGCTGAGATTTAAAAAAACAAAGCAGTATTTTTTGTTTACTTGTGTTCATTGACTCTTTTCCAAAAGTCGTTCGGCTATGGTTGATTTTTTCTAAATATTAGAATCATGGCTGGAAGGTTTTAATATGATGTATCACTCCACCCATTCCGATGGTTATTTGCTGTCACTGTTTTTAGTTGAAAAAAATTTTAATGGAGTAAAACTAAAGTTTCAAGAAGCTGCAGATATTTCACCACTGAGGGCTTTACGAGGAAGTTATTTTTCTGATACCGTAGAAAGTTGAACAGGAAATGCAGAATGTGTCGTTTGATTTGTGCAAAACATGTGAGCAGCAAAGTAACTGTGTGTGCTCTTATCGTGTGTGTGGATGTGGTTGTAGAGCGCAGCTGATGTCGCACACGTTGTCTGCGGAAGAGGAGGAGGCATTCAACATGTTCCTGTCCCAGATGTCATGAGAGGGGTGGGGTGACAGCAGGAAACAGCAGCACAGGACCATGTCATGTCATCCTTCTTCTCAACACTATCAACCTCAACACACCCACCCACATCACAAGCAGAAACAGAAACAGAAACTACCCCGCAGTCCAATTCAGTCCAACTAATGACCACAGCCTCTGTAACTTAAGCATACACCCAAGTGGAGTGGACGATCAAGAGTGTAGCAAAACGAAAGTGAAAAACGAGTTCTTCTAAACTAGTTGCTCACATTTGACACGAAAAATAATTTTGAAACAAATCCAAATTACTTCATAACAGTAGTTCAGTGTTATTTAACTAATCATTTCAGATGAAAAGAGAACAAAATATTGAAAAATAGCAAATTATTTACAAAAAGACATGTTTTGTTTGGTACACTAGTACAATCATAATGAACTTGAAATCAAGCTTTTTATCAAAGTTTTCTCATGGAAGTAGTCATGTTTGTGAAGCGTTTTTTTTCTCACAAGATGGTTTCAATCTGAAATATTTGTCTGCTCAATCAATCTCTTTGCAATGTGCTATTATTTAACAAATCGGCTGACTGATGTCTGTGGCAACTGAAAACACATTGCGTTTGTTGCCATTGACCGACAATGCTGAACTTACTGTTAACTGAATTGCAAGTATCGGTTTGATCGATACGTTCAATTCTGAATCGTTTTCCTTTCACCCCTAAGGGCTTTCAATCATGAGTTCTAGTTCAGCTACGATTAGACTGATAAATCAATTGTTTGATGAATTAATTATGCTTGCGATTAGGAAGCGTTATAAGTTATAAAAGTTTGTTTGTGCTATAGTCTAGATCAATCCACTGTTCCAATATTTCTCTGAATTTAGCTAGCTTTCTTCTTAGAGACACACACTTAAATGCAATATTTCAATGTCGCTTAATTAAACCTGTAAATACACAAACTACTCAGATTCCAAGTGGCTATTACTTTTTTTTTCTGTTGGAAAAATGAATAAAGCAGTTTCTAAGTAAAGAATGGTCGAAAATGTGGAAACTTAGCGGAATAATATGGCAAGCAATGTGAAAGTGCTTACAAAAATAGTGTTTTCTTGGGGGAGCGAAAGATTAATATCGTCTCTATATCCAGATGAGACATCTTTCTATGTATAATTGAAGAAGAAACCTGGGCATTTAAGTTTTCCTCCTAGTTTCTAAGTTTGTCCTTCCGTGTTAGAATAGATAGATGATTTTCTAAATAGTTTTTTTTTTTGTTATTTGTCATGTCGCCGTGTGTGGACGTGGCAGCCTCGACCTATAAACTGTTGCTATGTTGTGCTTGTACTTTGGCTGTGACGTCTACACTCACTTAACTTGGCTCTTTTCGGTTGTGTTGTACACACTTGAATCATTCTGAAGTAAATCTATCTGATTGGCTCAAGTGTCTCTGAAAAAGAGTGGGCCACAGTTGATGAAATTACGCTGTTTTGACTGCTCCTCTAACTGAAAAGGACTATTATTGTTTGGTATAAATTTGGATACAATGTGAACATTCCCCCTAACCACTCTTTGTACGTTCTTATGCAGTCTACTCTTCTCATCAGAAAATATCATTTTTATTTCAAGTTCTTCATACTATTTTAACCTACAAGTCTATTGAACATTACCTCATAGAGTCCAGTTTCTTCAAACTATTCCCTTTCCTAACAATTGTATGGGAGTGTGTGAACAGTCATTTTGCACCTGAAATCCAAACAAGGTCGCTGTTTTATTTCAATTGGTTTCATTCTGTTAACCTTGAATCTGATGTGAAGTTTCAAGTTTCAGCTTGAAGGGTAATTTGGTGCTCGTTTTAGCTGAAAAAAGGCATGTAAGACATGCGTCAAATCATGCTGTTTGGCTTTGTGCTACTAACAAGTTTTAATGAATACCTGTTCGAAGGCAAAGAGTTGGTTTAGACCATTGTTTTTTTTTGCTGAATGTGTGAAGTTTTTAATTTTGGAAAGATAAATCGATATTTTATTTTCTGTTTGTTAAGCTTGAACTCAACTTGAGAATATAACGACATTGCATAATGATAGCCAAAGGCACGCCCCCCCTCCCCCCCCCCCTTAAACCATGCCACATACATTAAGTGAACATATGCAGATATATATTTATGTGCTCTAATTTGAATATAGAGAATTTCAAGTTATTTAGGACGTTGTTGTGTGGGAGAGTCAGAATTGGTCCATTCGATGTTTCAGCCTATAAGCACTCGATTCTGTGCAGATGCCGTTTCTCTGATTGAACACGTGTGTAATGTCTTATTCCTACTCTCCTCTCGGCTCCCATTCTGTTAGGTTAATGCATGCTTTTCTGTCTAAAATTTATTTTTGGACCAACTCACTTGTTTTCGTTTTATTAAACAATGCACAGGAGGAATCACGAGGCCCAGGATAGTGACAAAATGAGTGTAGAACATTTTTTGTTCAGAGGTTTCCCTATTCGCTTCATCATGGCTACTCAGATTCTATAAAAAACGACCCGATTAATTTTGCTGGCCTCAAAAATGCGCTGACAGAGATACACAGTGATTGCAATTGACTAAGAGGATGTTCTTTCTTTGGGTATCTGGAAATGCTTGTGAGCTCACCACTTTTCACCTTTTGATCTTTTCTAAATACACAGTTTTGAAAACTTACCCTTGATAAAAAAGACATTATTCGGTTTAAAAGACTTTCCAGTGAATTGTTACATTGAACAATACAATTGACAATCCAATTCTCGTGTGGAGATTGTTTCACAGCATATGAATATATATTTTGGTTTTTTCAAGAACGAACTTTTTTAACTGGAAAACTATTTTTTTTCACAATCAATTTTATGTTTTGGTGGTTTGTTTTAATTCGTTTGCTAAATAGAACGCAAACTGCGTTCTCATAAAAATGGAGTTTGGTTTTCAGTTAATTACTTTTTTAGTTGCATGTCAATAAACGAGGGAAGAGGCCGTTGTTGATACGATATACTAGAGTAGTCTAGTTTCTTTTCAACTTCAATTCAATTTCCTTTGCTAAAAGGAAACAAGTTATTCTCTGCTCTTACAAATGTGCGAATGGATCAAAAAACGTGAATAGTTTCTAGATCATTTTAATATGGATTTTCTTAAAATTTTCAAGCGCTATCATAAGTTTATCCGGTTTTCTTAATTTGGAAGAAATGTATGAAAAAAAAAACGGAAGCAATGCAATAGGTGAATAATTTGTAACAACTTTTTTTGCATGCACAAAAGTTTTCGCGTAATGGGTGTAATTTATACAAATAATAAATAATAAATTAAACAGAATGTAAACATAACTTCTGTTGGAAGAAAAAAATATTCATTTTCATATAAACGTTTTTGTCATTTTTATCCATATTACAAAATATTTAAGGCTTGATGCTTTAAATGTAAAAAAGAATTGGGTTAAATCTAGTTATAGACGTAAAATTATTATAAAGAGGATATGCAAATTCAATTACCTAAAGTTTGACCACAGTTTGAAATTTTCACTTTTTAGAGAGAAACGGGTATAAAGTATCCAAAAAATTGGAAGATTTTTCTTTTCAAATATCGGCGCAGTTGTTCAAGAGTATCTGACTTTGATGGCCGTTGTGAATAACAAATGTGTTTCCATGTTTTTGACTCCACGTAAAGAAAAAGGAAACTTTCATCTATTCTAAAGTAGGAAAGATAACGTCATGCGGTCTTCACAGAAACCTTTTATTTTGCAAGCTAATTGCCTGGGGTTTGAACTTGGGTTGCTAAAAATAGGGAAACATCAGATAACTCTCTAGTTGAGTTTGTTTCATATAACCACTTTTTATAATCATCAGTTCTATTTTTTTCTACTTCGATTGAAAACTCAATTGTATTTTCAGTTGTTTTTTTTTGTCATCAATGATAGTCTACAGGATGTTTGCTGCCCTCGACTTATTTGATTCAGTTTTTTCTAATGTTTGATATGGACGTTTTAAGGAGATGAGTTTTTTCGTCTTCACTCTCTTTCGCGCATTAATGCTTTTACATCGGAACAATTCATTTCATTGTTTTCAGTTATGTGACTTCATCACGGTCTTCCTTAAAGGACGATAGTGAAGTGGTTATTCAGCTGCCCATAAGTACATTGAAATCAGTTTGAGACTCGGATAACGCCATTGGATTTTCAGTGTTTTTGGTTTGATCGATTCGAAACTTATGCGCTTTTTCTGAAATTATCAGCTTTATCTCATGAGTGAATACAAGCTTGAAGATTTTTCTTGCATAAGAGGTGGTAACCTTCACTGTTATGTAATAAAATTGTGATTTTGTATGCTGAGTATATTGATCTGTTTTGAATCTGATCTTTTTGCATGCATGTGATATATGCTGTGGGGTAAACTATCTTCTTATATATTAAATGTAACTCCGAATGCGCTATGGACGCAATGTTTTGTCGAATGCAACGTTTAAAAATTCTTAAAGCTTAACGTTTAAGAGAAGGCCAAAAATGTTCTAGAACTTTCAGATTTTTCTAAGTCCGGAATATTCTAGAATTGTTTTTGACAAAAATTCATTTCTGTAGACAAGATGAACTCAATTCATTTTCAAGGCTAGACAGTTCCCGTCCATTTTTCCCGAAATTTGCGTTGTTAGGTTGACTTAATTCTGAAACGAACCAACTAAAAACAGCAGCCTCCTTGCTAGAAAAACTAGGTGTTTGCAAACCGATTTGCACTATGAATTGTTTTGAAATTTTCAAAGTTTCATCGCTTGCATAGCTTTCTTGGAAAAACAAACTTTTTGCTAATCGATTTGCTCTGTAAAAACTTGAGATAATTCAAAGTTTCATTGCCTCAATAGCTTGCTTAGAAAAACTTAAGCTTTTCGCGAACCGATTTTCCCCTTGAAATAACTTGAAAAGTTCAAAAGTTTCATCGCATGAATCGTGTGCTCAGAAAAACGTTGAAATATTTCAAGTTATCTCATAGAGCGAATCGTTTTGCAAAAAGCTTAAGTTTTTAAAGCAAAGCTTTTGCAAACATTTTGTAAGCAAGCTTTTTGCATAATAACTTTAAATATTTTAAGTTTCAAAGCTTTAATAGCTTGCTTAGATAAACTTAAGCTTTTCGCAAAACGATTCGGTTTAGAAAACAACCTGAAATAATTCCAAATTGCATAGCTTTAAAAGCTTGCTGAGAAAATTTTCAATTTTTTCTGAACCGATTCAGTCTATAAATTAACTTGAAATAGTTCAAACTTTCATAGCTCTAAAAGGTTGCTAAGAAAAACTTAACTTTTCGTGAACCGATTTGGTCAGCAAAATAACTTAAAATATTTCAAAATTTTTAAAAGTTTTATAGCTTGACTAGCTGGCGTTGAAAATATAGAAGCTTTTCGCAAACTGATTCGGGATACAAACTTAGCTGAATTATTTATTATTTTGAATTCTTTACGTAAAAAAGCTCGCTAAGAAAAATTTAATTTTTTTTTGCGGACCGATTCGATCAACCAAATATTTTGGGAAATTCTAAGTTACATAGCTTGAATAGATGCTTAGAAGACTGTAAGCTTGCTATCTTTTTGCTAGCTCTTTTTTCTACTTGAAATAACTTGAAATATTTTGAAGTTTCATAACTTATCTAGCTTGCTTAGAGTTTCTTAAATTTGTTGTCAACAGATTGGCTTCATGCAAAGATCTGAAATTTTACCTTGCTTGAATAGCATATAAACTATTTTTTGCAAAAGATTTGATCCAATAAACGATATGAAATATTTCAAAGTTTCCTGAATTGAAATGCTTGCGTGAAAAAACCTGAACATTTCGAGAACTGATTCGGTCCATAAAATAACTTGAAATAATTCAAACTTTCTTAACTTGAATAGCTTGCTTAAGAAAAAAATTAGCTTTTCATGAAGCAGTTCGTTCTGAAATGTTTCAAATCATAATATTTATAGCCAGCATTCATTCTATGAAAAACCTTCAAATAATTCCAGTTTCATAGCTCTAATAGTATGATTAGAAAAACTTGAATCTTTTGCGAACCAGTTCGCTGTGTGAAGTAACATGAAATATTTCAAAGTTTCATCGCTTGATTAGCTTACTAAGAAAAGTTTATACTTTTCGCCAACTGATTCGCTCTATCGCACAACGTGAATTTGTTCGAAAGTTTTGTGCTTGAATTGCTTGCCTAGAAAAACTTCTCTTTTCGCGAATTTATTCGCTCTATGAAACAACTTTAAATAATTCAATTTTTCATCGCTTGAAATGCTTTCATAGAAAAACCTTAGGTTTTGCCTTCCGATTTGCTTCAAGAAACATTTTGAACCTTAATTTTTTCTAACCGATTTACGATATGGCTCAACTTGAAATTGTTCAAAGTTTCATAGCTTGGATAGCTTGATCAAAACATTTTTGCGAGCCAACTGATAATTGGAGGCGGGCTTGCTAGTGTTTTTTAAATGTCTCTTAATATGCCGGTATGCACATCCGACTTAGAATGGGCTTATATGCGTTTAAGTCCCAGGCTCGTCGACATTACGGATTGAAGAAAGTATAAACTGTATGATTGTGTTTCACATGTTGAACATCCAATGGTCGAGTAATTTACATCATTCATTAAAACTGATATCCGTTTTGTGAGAAGCGTCTTTGATTAAAACATGTTTCACGTTACTCTCAATCCCATAAACAATTTTTGCACCCTAATGTTGAGTCCCGGCTTTTTCATTGTTTTTTTCAGTATGTATGAAGTTGAAAATTTTTTTGGTAATTATTGAATTGTAGACATTTCGTTTGCCTGGTCAGGTTTCGTATGCTGAGGTACCACATCGCGGATTTATCTTGTGCTCTAAGCAAGTATCATTGTGGTTGCAAGTGTGTTTTTGTAGTTTCAGGGGGACTTGAAAATAACTTTATTTCACCCATATTTGATTTATGGGTAATATTTGACCCATATCTTGGGATTTTTTTGCTTTTTGAAAAACTTCTATCCCAACTCTGAGATTCAATGGATAAACGATTGGGTTCAATGGATAAAATGGGTTGTTGTAAGTTTTCCTGTTTAATCGACTACGGCCAGTTTTTTGCACAAAAAGTTATGACTCTCTGAGAAGTCATTTTTTTTTCATTTTCGAAATTACTTGACTTTTCTCGAAAAGTGACTTACAAAATCTGGGTTCTCTCAAAATAACAGGAGTGAATATTTTCTGCACAAGTGACTACGCCTAAATTTTTCTGCACAAGAGGTTATGATTCTCGGAAAAGTCAAATTTTTTGATTTTGCCAATTTTTTGGAAATTCTTGAATATCTTGCACTTCTGATATCAAAATTCTAATCGAAACAAAAGGCTGTTGAACGTTAACCTGTATAAGCGTCTACGCCTCTTTTCTTATGAAAAAGTTATTGCCTTGAAACATGTCAAAGTTTTGAAACTTTGACCGTTTTTTGGGAAATGTTTTGACTTTCTCGAAAACGACTCTGCCATATCTCAAGTTAAGTGTCCAATCGAGAAACTCGTTTTTGGGAAACTCCTCTGCGTAAGTGACCACGACCTAATTTTTCCAAGAAAAAAAGTTATGGATTTCGCAACTGAAGTTTTTGAACTTTTGACCGTTACTTATAAACTTTATCCTTTCTTAAAAACTACCCTATCAAATCTTCAAATTTTTCTTTCTTTTTTCTAAGTACATGATTTTTCGATTTCCATCTCGCAGGTCTTGAGCAGAAATTGTTCTAAACGGCAAATTATTCTCATATTCTTTGAAAAATGAAATATTGCTTTTGGATAAACACAAGGCAAAGAGGCACAGGTGGTTAGGACGATAACCTCAATGGAGATAGTTCTGGTGTTCGGAATCCGCAATGAGACATCTGATGAGAATAATGGTTCGAAGCTTTGATTATTGTAGATATTCAGAAATTTGGTACAGCTGATCAAACACACTGACTTATCCTCGCGCCCTGATTAGGAAGTTACGGTTGCTCAGAGTGATGTTATGAATTTGAGTTTTTCCCTTTTGTATTATATTTATTTCATTGCATATTCAGTTTCTCTTTTCTTCCTTGCCACTAACTTGGTCATTGCCAGCAACCGGTAGTGCAGTGGTTGGGCACTGACCAAAAAACCAAAGGAGTCACTTAGAGTATGAAAGATGACCCTTCAGATTTTTTTGATTTTTCCTTGTGATCGAATTGATGTTGCATAGTTCATTTAATTTGCATTTTCTGGAATCTCTTCCAAATGTTTCACAATTTGTAACTCGATTGACTACTGAAAAGTAAGTTACAGTTCTAATCCCGCTGGTAATGGAGTAGAATAGTATGCAAACGCGAGGTAAAAATTAGGCACAAAAAGCAGTTGTAAAGAACATGAATTTTAATTGTAAGACTTCTCAGCGGAATAAAAAATTTATGATATCCCTTTTCGTCATCATAGAATTTTTTACAATTCCTGAGTTTCGCGAGAACTCGTCTGCGTTTTTGTCATTATTAAACTAGTCGTAATTTGATGAGAGAGTAACCCTGATGAGTTCTATTTCCGCTAGAGTTTGCAATTTCTAGATAAGAAACAATATTTTTTATCTAATTTAATTACCCTTTCTAAAAAAATTCTGTTTACTTATTAGGTTTTTCTTTTTTTTTCAACAGTGTTTCTAGTAGGTCATTGCTGATAGTTTGATAAAAACCTGTGCTTGCACAGCAACTGCCTATCTAAAATAGTTTAATTTAAAAGATACTTAAATGCAATTTAATGACTTTACATTTGTTACATTTGTTCTCCGAAGTTTGGATGTTGACAAAAAGTTTACGAAAAAAAAGTTTTTTTTTTGGTTCTCATTAGTTCATTGAAAATTTTCCAACTGTGTCTATTGCTATGTTTTTGAAGTCATTTTCTTCAAATTATCTATCTTTTCATACTGAGTGAGCATAAGTCGTCAGCAGAGTAAAAGTAGTAATTTGGATCCTCTACTATAATTTAAAACCAAGTAATATATTGTAAAACGGGATGATCATAGACAGTTTTTTTGGATTTTTTCAGCGCTACAGACTACCTTTTTACTTGTTTTCTGACTTCCATTTTGTTTTCTGCCACCTTATTGGTTAAAATGAACCTTCGGCGTTTTTTTTTTCGATTAATTGTGAACGAAAAGAAGACTCCTATTTAGGACGCTGTTATTTTGATTTTTTCAACTCGGTTTTTATACATATTTTTGAATGTTTTCTATTTTAATCGATTTGAAGCTACTTCGTTTTTGTAGATAAAATTGTCTGCAATCTTTTCCAAATGAATAAACATATACCAGCATATCGGGTTGCTTAGCGTCTCCGAAGAGGCTTGAGTGGATCAGCCCCTGAGCCCACCCTTTACTTTAATCCTATCATCAATTGTTCATATCTTATGCAAATGAAGATTTGTTTTTATCCCCTTGTAATGTGTTTGGCACTGTTAGTAACTCGGTTGACTACTGAACAGAAAGAAATTGTTCTAATAACCCTTGTAAGAAACCGATTAGAATAATATGCCATCAAACACGCTAGCGCGAGGTAAAGTCTAGGTGGTTCACTTTTGTTCATTGAAATTTTTCCAATCGTGTGTGTTGCTATGTTTTTGAAGTCGATTTTTTTCAGGCTATCTTTATTTTCATACTGCGCCAGCATTAAGCGTTAGCAGAGTAAATTTAGTATTTTTGGACCCTCGATAGTATAATTTTGAACAAAGTGACATATTGTAAAAACAGGATGATAATAGACGTTGAAGTGGTTTAATCTTTGATTGATTGGTCTTTTCAAGTTGCCGGGTTTCTCTCCAAAAAGCGATGAGTTCTGTTTTCTGTCACCTTCTTGGATAAAATGAACCTTCAACTTTTTTCCAATTGTTATGAGCGAAGGGAAGTTTTTTGTTCAGGTCGTGTATTTTGATTTCTTACTCTACTTGTCCACAGCTTTTTGTCTTTTTTGCTTGGATTGATTTGAGTTACTGTTTATGTAATTAAGTTTGTTTGGAATCACTTCAAAATGAATGAGCATGTACAAGAATGTCAGGCTGGATCAGCGCTACAGACTACTTTTTTATCCTATGTCAATTGTTCATATCCTATGCAAATATAGTTTTTTCCCTTGTAATATATTTGGCACAGCTAGTAACTCAATTGACTGTTGAACAGTAGGTAACGGTTCTAGTAGCTGGGAATGGAGTAAAATAATATGCCATTAAACACGCTAACACGAGTTAAAGACTAGGCGATTAAAGCAGTAACCTGGATTTTGATTGCAACATTCGTCAGCGCAATAAAAAAATAATAGTATGATAACATGGCTCTTTTGGTCATCATACGAATTTTAAAAAACAAAAACAGTTCGCGGAGTTTCGCGAAAACTGCTCTGCGTTTTTGTCATTTTTCAGATTGATCAAGACGAAGTTTGATAGAGAGTAACCTCTGAGATTTTTTCTACTCGAGTTTCAACTTGCTTCAACTATATTTACCGCTTTTTTGTATTTTCCATCTGATTAAATTACCATTTCTAGAAATTTCAGCTAAAAATGCAAAGAAATTCTGTTTTCTTAAGTTTTTTTTCCAAATTTTTAACTGATTTTTTTTTGGACGTTGCTTTCTGTTTAGTATGAACATTATGTACTACTTGCAAAACAACCGGCTATCTTAATTCGTTTAATTCAATTAGAAAGATTTTTTAATGCGATAAGTTTTTTTCTCCGAATTTTGGATGTTCAAAAATAGTTTGAAAAAACCCCTTTTTCAGTTTCCTCTAGTTTATTGAAAATTTTCCAGCTGTGTCAGTTGGCTATGTTTTTGAAGTCTATTTCTTCGGGTTATCTATATTTTCATACTGCGCCAACATGAAGTTGCAGCAGAAAAAAAAGTATATCGGATCCGCTATTGTATATTTTTGAACATTGTAAACCGGGATGTTGATAGTAGTTGAAGCGGTTTACTCTGTGATTGATTGGTGTTTTCAAGTTGTCTGATGTCTGTACGAAATGCGAGCTGTTTTCGGTTGGGGCACCTTGTTGGCTAAAATGAAAATACAACATATTTTCTAAGTTTTTGTGAACGAAAGGAAGATACTTATTTAGGTCATGCGTTTTTTTTTTCGTTTCTAAAAAATTGTTCATGTTCTAATTTGGTTTTTCACGGTTTGATTTTTCATCTCGAATACCTCTTTCCAATTACAAATAGGCAAATTGCCCGAAAAATTTGATTGACTTTAAGTTTTATAAGCGGAATTTAGTTTTTGGCTTTTGCAGCGGGTTATAAAATCCCTAGTAAAACTGAGTCAAGTTTAATAAAAAAAAGTGTCAAGCGTAAAATGTCTTGGAATTCAAAATGAGCTTCCTAGAAGTTCAAAAGTAAGGTAGTGTTTTCTTTGAAGATAGAAGGAGGCAGGTAGAGTTCAATAACACTTTTCCAACTGTCAGCTGACAATGATTTCATTTTTATGAGATAAAAACTCTTCTGTTCGAATTCAATTTCTTCAACTATGTATTTTATCCAATCGTGATGAAAACTGTATCCGGATGCTTTTTTTTCAGGCAGGTTTGGTTATTGGATTAAAATGAGCAAATCAATTTTCACAGAGTTCGCAGACTTGCTGATTAAAGAAAACTGGAGCCTTGATGTTAGTTAATTTTGATTTAGCTTCATTTAATTCGATTGATATAATGATGTCTGGTTACAATAAATTCACCGTTTAGCACCAAAGAAACGAGGTCAATCATTTGGCTAGTTTTCTTTTCTATCAACAATTTATGAAAATATGGCTCAAAGAACATTTTTACTCCTCTTCAAATTGCTTCGTGTTGGCTCTTTCGAATTGTCTACACAATTGCAGTGGAGTGTAATGTTGCAGAGCATAGTTTTTAGAGATTCCTCTCGCAGTTTATCGATGCCGAAAGACGCGTTTTAATTACAATAGAGCTTAAAAGAACGGTTTTTCCTTTTAATTTTGTTATAAATCGCTAATGAGGGATTCCATTTAGAAGCGTGGATTAATTAAACAACTGTCCATAAATCCGAGCATTGAATCAGGATGCGTTCCAATCTCCTAGGTGTTAGTTTTTTTTGCAGTCTTTATTTTGACTTGACTTAGTGTTTCTGAACTTAGTTAAGGCCGTAACAGTTAATTAGAGCATGTGTTTTTGGAAGTCCTCAAATTTTCCACTCTGATTTTGGCGGCTTAACTGTTGACATCGCTTTTATTAGGTGTATGTTCAAAGAGGGGCGCAAACTACGTTTATTAAGATCATTTATCCACGAGGGATAGGACCAACATACGAGCTGTACAGCTCATCACGGCGAACCGCTGTTGTGCCCCTGTCTAAGAACTACATGCAATTTTTTTGGTTATTTTTCTGGGCTGGGTAATGTTGCCTCACCCTCAAGCAACGAGCACGGATCATGGTGGGCCTCGAACATCCGACCTTTCGATTGAGAGGCGGAGACGTAACCACTTCACCACTGCTCCTCCAATCACAACAGCAGAAATGACTAAAATGTCGTGTGGTTTATACGCTTGCTATGAGTTTGAAACCTGCCATTTAACTTCTGCCTTATCACACAAGCAAACGCTTTTGTTTAAATGGGACGTCTTTGTTTTAACCCAAGTTGCGCATTTTTGTGTTCTATTTCGGTATAACTGTGCCTAGTACTATTTGGCTAATGATTTAGTAGCATACGTTTTCTCCCTCCGTCGGTGTGTACAGTAATAGAATATGTTAACGGTGTCCCACTCTTTAACCCTACGATATTTAACCACCCTATGTTTACACCCCCTATTTTATAACCCCGTAACATGATAACCCCACAACAATTTAACCTCCTTTTAATGACGATAATTTGTTTCAAATTAAGTCCTTTTTATAAGTACAGGAGTAGTCCAATTAAGTTTACTAATTGAGGCCTGAAAAGCTAGTCTTAATTCACTTGATGCCTCTAGCATCTCAAAAACAATTGCATTTCGATTAGTGAGAGAAAAAATCCTTCACTCACGCGTTCAAAACAGAGATAACCTACATGGTGCTAATTGAAGGCAACAAAAAACGTTTGTGAGTTTTATAAAAATCATACTGCCTATTTCTTTAACCATTGTTATACCACTCTATCAGATAAGATATAATGTTTGAAACGTCATTCCATTTCACTTTATCTTCGAGAGACAAACAAATGCTAGTGGTATCAGGCCTAACGCAAAAACAAGACAACAACAAATTGGAACTGCTCGAAGTACCAAACCCAAAAATGCCGCGCAACAGCAATTACGGATGGAGAAAACTTTTTTGAAACGAGGGGTCAACATAATCACGATATTTCCACGGGCAAACCTGATGCTGGACTTGTTTTGAAAAATATCAAGGATCGAAGCGATAGTAACACCCCAACCGTCGCAGTCGCAACCGCCATTCAGCCCTTTACAGACGACATTGCCACTCAACTAGCCCTACCATCCAAAGAAAATTTGGTTCGCATTGAACAACGACCGCGCAAGCATTGAGAAGAAGTCTTACCAGTCTCCCCAGCAACTAGAAGTTTCGAAATACCCGAAATTTTTAGAAATATTATAAGATTTGACAGTGGGCAAAATGATCACGAGAGGATTATTTTATTCGGCGACCCTGAAATGCTACGTGTGCTTGAAACATCCAACTTTTGGTTGACTGATGGAAGTAACCCCGAAAATGGTTTTTCAACTTTACTTCATACACGTTAGTCTTTCAGGAATAGCCCCCGCTTGCATATATGCGTTCCTGCCAAATAAAACAAAAAACTTACCATCGTTTCTTAGAAGCCCTAAAAATACTAAACCCTGATAGTAGACCTGTAAAAATTTTACTGGATTTTGAGCAGGCCGCTATTCAAGCGTTTCAGAAAAAATTTCCCGAGTCCAAGCTGTCGGGATGTTTCTTCCATCTTTCACAACGTTTTATGAGAAAAATCGCGGAGCTCGGATTGGAAAAGGATTACGAAACAAACCACGAGTTCGCTTTAGCACTCAAAATGTTACCCGCACTGGCTTTTAAAAAAGAAGAAATAGAAAATTCATACGATAAAATAGTGGAGGAAGTTCAAATAGTTTGCGATCGCACCATAAAAGCGAAAAAAAGGCGGAAAAAATAGCGAAAGTTGACGAGCTTTGCCTTTATTTTGGATCTAACTACATAAAAAGTCCCGTCCCGAATCGGGAAGCCCTATTCCCCGTTCATTATGGAATCAAAGGGATGCGGCATTATCGGGTTTGGCTAGAACAACAAACGCTGTAGAGGGCTGGCATTATGGCATACAGTACAGTCATACTTCAGTGGATCGCATCCCAGTGTATGGTAAGTGATTGCAAATTTGCAAAAAGACGCTTCCGTCCGAAAACTTAATTTCTATAACGCCTCGAGTGGGCACCAATTTATAAAAAAGAAAAAATACCGGGTGCTCAACGAAAAAGTGCAGAATATTATGCATGTTTTTGAAGAAAAAACTGATTTGCATTTCTTTGGCGCTATGGCGAACTTGAGTTAAATATTTGCTTTTTGTTCTTTGTTTATATTTTCAATTTTCACCTTTTTTCTATAATTTTTCTTGATTTTACAAAAATGAGCTAGAGTCGATTTGAAACCGGCAAAATAATAAATACATACAAGGTGTTGATTTTTCTTTTCCCTCCACCCAACCCTCTAATGTTAACCTATTTGTTGTACCCTTGATATACCCTTTATCATAATAACCCGAATTTCAATTGTTTTCGGAAAATTGGAATTTTTTTGTGACGCCAGGGATTCGATCCGTTGATCTCTAATTTTGAGACTAACGCTTTAACCACTATACCATGAGGCCTTTGGTTGTCATCCAAATTATTGTTCCAACTTTGGCTCTTTGATCTTTAATTACGCGCATGTTTGAGGTCAAAGCGTAAATCAATTCTGTCCGTGCCAAAAGATCAAGGTCAAGAAATTCAAATGGTTTTGGACTGTTTTGTATGGGACTGTTTTTAGAACCTTTTTTTTGATGTTTCGGTTTTTTGTTTGGGATTTTTTTTGTATATGCACCAATTTGAATCATGTCGGTAGGATTGGTTTTCAAGTTCATATCAAAGTCTAGACTATCGGCAAGGTCTCTTTTGTTTAAATCTAAAACGCATTTAGCAGCGTGCATGTTTACTCATTTTGCTTCGCAAAATTTTTTGCAAATAAAGCTTTGATTTTTACCGACGATATGGTTCCGAATCCTTTTCAAGTAAGTTTCACTTTGATTCTAACAATTGGTTTTAAAAAGGGGTTAAATTGTAGTGGGGTTATCTAATTTCGGCGTTATATGAGAGGGGGTTAAGAAAAAGGGGGATACAAAAAACGGGGTGATAAGCTTGGGAACCGTGTTAACTACTTAAGGCACGATACATAAATTTGGAAAAATTTTCACGTTACTCTCAATGCTGCAGTAAGAAGACATTTTTTGAAATTTTATCTTTCCACAAACAAAAAGCCTCATCCTCTTTTTTTCCAACCTAAGTCGCAAATATAAGTGTTAATTTTGAAAGTGTTCATTTTGATCATTAACCAGCTATTAAGTACAGCCAATGCTAAAGATATCAACAAAGACTGTTAAATTACAAATAGAACTTTACCTTCAAGGTATCATGGATCTGTAGCGTAGAGGTAGGGAAGGAGACCAGCAACAAAATAAGAGGGTTCGGACATGGGTAGGTTCGGCTTTTTTTAATGAACTCTTTCGTATATTAGTAAAAATGCGTCCGCTCTATAAATTGAGGCTTGTTAGTCAGTAGATTTTTTTCCAAATTGACCTCTTATGCGTCAATCATTCAGTTTTATCCAGTACCGTTACTACCATATCTGATTTAGAATTTTTCTTAATTTTGTTCTGTTTTTATTTGCATGAAAGGTTTTGGCTTGTTGTTCTGACCATTTGAAAACTTTATTTCAGTTGGTAAAATTAATGTAGTTCAAAAGTGAAACCATGGGCCATTTGAAGTTCGGCATGTCGCCGAGTCCATGGATACTGGTTAAAAAGCGACATGTTAATGATTTCAACAAACATATACTATGTATATACTATCAATGATTAATGATAGTATATACATACTAAAAGTGTTTTACTTGCTCTGGATCTCGCATAGTTTCAAATGACTATAGGCATTTATTAGATCGAGGCTGCTGAGCCAAACCGTTCCAGGTTTTGATAGAAAGTTATTAAGCAATATTGTCGATTATTTCATGAACGTTCAGCATTTGGCATTTGTTTTTACATATCTGGTCGTTCAGCAGTTTCAAAAGAGATATAAAAATTTCTTAAAATTTGAAGTTCCCATCTCTATATTGAGGCTCTCTCAGGAGGGTACTTTCAGGAGTTGCTCCAAATATGACAGCTCTAAACCTTTTAGTTTTCCAGATATGACGTTTTTTGTAATTTATCAAAAAAAAATCCGAAAACTTAAATTAAACCTCTTCATTCAAAATCTGAAATTCCTGAGCTGTAGTTGGGGGCTGTCAGAGTAATCTCAGGGGTAGTGAATTTGGCTTCTAATTAAGAATGCCCAAGATTCCCACTTTACGAGATACGACGATTTTTGTGATTTTTTCAGAAATCTTGAGAAAACTTAAATAAAAATAATTCACAAAATTGAGATTCCCAATCCTGTAGTTGAGTGCTGTCAGAGCACTCTAAAGGATTGCGTATATTGCCTTCATATAAGACTGTTCAAATCTTGGTAGTTTCTGTGGTGTAACGTTTTTTCTGGTTTTCAAAATATATATATTTTTTTTAAAGAAAAGTTAAGTTTGAAGTTTTTCAAAATTTGATTTTCCCAACGTTGTAATTGGGTACTGTAAGAGTACTCTCAGGAGTTGCAAATCTTGCGTCCTAATGCGACTGCTCAATTGCTTTCAGTTTCTAAGATGTGACGTTTCTTAGTTAATTCTGAATTTTTTCAGAGAACATATATAAAACTTCACCAAATTTTATGATTTTTCAAAATTTGTATTGGAAAAATTGACTGAAAAATTCTGCAAAATTTGTAATTAAGAACCCTGTAATTGGGTAACTAAGAACCCTTTAAGAACCCAGAATTGTAATTAAGAACCCTGTAATTTTTTCAAAATTTGTATTAGAAAAATTGAATGAAAAATTCTGCAAAATTTGTAATTAAGAACCCTGTAATTGGGTGCTGTAACAGTACACTCAAAGAATTTAGATCTGATTTCCTGTATATGCGGTGTTTTATGAGTTGTTTATTCGGAGTACCGGAGTAATTTTTTCAAAATTTGTATTAGAAAAATTGAATGAAAAATTCTGCAAAATTTGTAATTAAGAACCCTGTAATTGGGTGCTGTAACAGTACACTCAAAGAATTTAGATCTGATTTCCTATATATGCGGTTTTTATAAGTTGTTAATTTGGAGTACCGGAGGTGCGTTACACGCTAGTATATAAAAAGTTTTATGGTTTTTCAAAATTTGAACTAAAAACATTGAATAAAAAACTTTGCATTTATTGAAACTACCAACCCTGTAATTGCGTGATGTCAGAGTACATCTTATTCTCAATTTCAGCGGTTTTTTATACTTGTTGAAATTTCGAACACCGGAGGTGCGTTACACGCTAGTCTATATCTATCTATCTATCTATCTATCTATCTATCTATCTATATCTATCTATACTATATTTAAATGCTAGTGACAGCTATCTCCCATGTTTAAGCATAATAATTTTGAATGTTTAACGAACGATTTTTTCATGTTTAAGCTATATCTTATAATGCAATGCTTAGGAAAATTTCAATTAATTTTAAGTTTTTTTTTCGAGGCCAAATAAAGTGTCTGTCTGTATACATGCTTTTTTATATAATTTGATTGTCTGTCTACCCTTCGCCTAATTTTTTAATTTTCATCTATTATCTATCTATCTATTATAATATATTTAAATGCGGGCTTCACTATCTCGCCACGTTTAAGCTTTTTCAACGTATTATTTTTGCATGTTTACAAAGAAATTTTTTCACGTTTAAGCTATATCGTATATTGCAATGGTTAAGTTTTTTTTTCAATTTTCCAGTTTTAATTCGATGTTTGTTTCATCAAGTTTGAAATAAGCAACACACTAGTAGGATAATGTCAGAGTTTTTCTAGCTTTTGCGATTCTAATCACCAAATCCATTTAGTTTAAACGATAGGCAATTTTCGAGATTTTTCAAAAAGTTCTAGAAATTTAATTTTAAAAAATTTCTCAAACTTTGAAATTCTTCCTGGGTACTGTCAGGGTACTCTCAGGGGTTGCAAATCTTGCCTCCAATTCTCACCTCACATCCTTGTAGTTTTCGAGATATGACGGTTTTTATGATTTTTTTAGACTTTAATAAAGTTAGACTTTAAAAAATTCCAAAACGTTGAAGATCTCAATCTCAATCCTGTTGTTGGATTTTGTGAGGGTACCCTCAGGGGTTGCGAATCTTGCCTTTGGTTATGGCTTCTCAAGTCCTTGCAGTTTTCGAGATTTGACGTTTTTTTGGATTTTTTAAAAAAAATTTCAGAAATTTTGGATATTAAAAATTTCACAAAATTTGAAATACCATTTCTGTAGTGAGGCTCTGTCAGGGTGCTCTCAGGAATTGCGAATTTCGCCGCTGAAAATGACTTCTCAAATCCTTGTAGTTCTCGAGATATGAAGTTTTTTCTGATTTTATCCAAAATTTTCAAAAAATTTAAATATTAAAAAATTTCAAAATTTTGAAAATCTCAATCCGGTTATTGGAATCTAAGTGGGTACTCTCAGGGAGTTGCGAACCATACCTCTAAAATTGGCTGCTCAATTTCTTGTCTTTTTCGAGATATGACTTTTTTAGGATTTTTAAAATTTTTCAGTAAACGTAGGTAAAAAAAATTTCGCAAAAGTTGAAATACCGTCTCTGTAGTGAGGCTCTGTCAGGGTACTCTCAGGCAAGTATCCTATTAATTGCAAGTATCGTATTGTATGGTGTTATGGTGCATCGGTAGTGATGATTCCCAGCAATCAGATGCTAGCGGGTTCAAATCGCACGTGCGCTGCAATTTACAAGGTGAGCTCTTGTAAGATAACCATAGCTTAGTTAAACCTAAATAGTTAATTTTCGGGTTAGTCCTCTGGCTGGTTAACTAAAAACAATTGCCGGAAGAAGTTTATTAGTTTTTCCCATAAAGTGCGTTGTAACTTAAAGTTTGAAGTCTGCTACAGGTTCTGTTGAGAAATGAGCACCTTGTGAAAGTGCAGTTGATTGGGAGTCCCGAAATGAAGTCACCCACTGTGGGAACAGAGTGTATGTTGCACTTATTGAAGATGACAGAACAAATCTACCTCCTCACAGGTATGTCTGTTACTGCTTCAAGTGACACCACTTTTGGGACAAGGTTTGCTCAAACGCGCGTTGAAAAACAATAAGTTGACAACCGATGTCAACAAATATCGCTAACATGATTTCATATTAAGTAAAAAATAATGGATTCCGTAAACAAAGAGGAAAAGGTTGTGGTAGTTCTGATTCTGGAAGTAGAATTAATACCACGTTTTTGGGTCGTTCGTTTTGTTTTTTCTTTCTTTCTTTCTTTACGTCCCAATTTTTTGTACGTCCCATAATTTTTTCCAGTAATTAAAAGGCAAATGGTGCAATAAATTTCTAAGTCGATTTAATTTTCAGAATTCTTAGCAAATTATAAAGTCATTTTTTGGCTCATATTTCTCAAATTGATCAGTCTGATTAAGGAAGTGATTTTTTGACTAATCGATATTGTTGTGTGTTGGCGAAATGTTACCTTATTTTTGTTGGTTGCCACGCATCAAACTCATTTAAGCATCTATAGTTTGAAAAGTAAGTATGAAAAGTAGTGTCCAATGCATTGAGGTTCCGCCTGGAGTCTCAATTGCAGTTGCTTTGGAAAATAATTTGAAGTCTCGATCGGCTGTGAACATGAGTGGTTCTACATTTTCTACCTTTTAGCAAGCATATTTAATGAATAAGGAGCGATCAGATGAGTACATGGCGAAACAAGTTGCGACATATTAATGATGGTGAACGGACTAATTTGTTACCCATGTAAATTTCTACAGTGTTTTGTTTTCTAGTTCACCAAAATGGAAGACTGTTGGCTCGTGAAACTATCAATGTATCAGGTGAGAACATTCCTACATGCACGTCTTCAATAGTCATGTTTTCTACCATCTGAACCCGGTGTAGTGTTGGCGTTAGCAGGAACTGACAAGCTCCGTGATTGGTGGGACGGATATCGTGCAACCATGCTCAACTGTATTCACTTGGGTGCGTAACTAGTTCAGGTTGTAGTTGAGTTGTTTGTGAAATCTGCACAGCAGCAGTCTTTGCTTAAAAACCTTGTCAGTAGATGATCACCGGCGTTTTTTGTAATTCTTGCAGTTAGTAGCGTTGTGAAACTAGACTTCGAAGATATCGTTATGTCTCAGACCACTGATCGTGGAGAGGAATATAGTCTGTGGACTTGATTTTTTAAAAAACTTTTCCGCTTGAAATCAGATATTGCAATTAATCATCAGAATGGGTCGCACAATATATCAAATTAAAGCCCTTTCAATCGTGATTGAATGACATAGAATGGTTCATAGTAAAATTTTCTCATTGTCGAGAAAAAGGCTCTTAATTGTTTGTCTTTTAGTCTAATTTCGAGTGAGTAAAGAGCTTCCTTGACAATAATTTTTTTAAATAAAAATATTTGATTTTCGTTTGTTTTGTTAGCCATTTTTCGAAGACAAATGTAGTCGATTGTGCATATTTTGCTTATCGTTTTTTTTTATTCGGGTTTGTTTATTTGATTTTTTTTTGTTTCCCTTGCAAAATCAGCTACGACATAATCTATGTCATGTTAAATCCCTTGCAGTCGTGATTTGAACATAAAAAAATTCTAAAAATTGAGAAAAACTGGTTCAAAATTTTTGATTTTAGTCAAAGTCGAGCGAGTAAAGCGAGCGAGAAGGCTTACAATAGCTTATTTTAATTGCAACAACTCTATTGTGTCTAAGTTTGCACCTATTTTGCATCCATGACTGAGAATGATTATGATTGAAAATGATAGTTTAACCTCTACGACTACGTCACAAACTGACCAGAAGGGTCTGTGCTTTAGCTAGTTTTTTGTCCGACGTTGACTCGTAATTTAGATTTTTTAAAATTGAATTACTTATCTCATTCAAAATCATTTGTACACAAGCAAATTAGCGAGCATTGTGTTATATTACGAAAATATATTTTTTCCGACCGAAATAAAAGTGCTCATTTGGTTGGTCTTACAGCATTTATATCGTTTGCTCTATAGCTTTTTATCTTTGGGTCTCATTTTCTGCTGGCCAGTGTTGGACGATTTTTAAGCGACCATGGCGCAGGTGATAGAACATGTGACTTTTAATCGCGAGGTCGGTGGTTTGATTCCATCACAGCAACCTTTTTGACCGTTTTCCAGCTATTTTTTGCCGTTTCCTCGCTGGTGTTTGCGAATTGCAGCTCGGATTCTGTGTATAGTCTTCCGTTCAATCATTCCACTGTGAAAATTTAGCATTAAAAATTATTATTTTTTCGTTTTTCAACTATTTTGCCAGGAAAACTAGTGGTAGTGTTGTGTTCTAATTGCTCAGCAGCAACTGGCTACTCTTGTTTTTGTTGCAGCAATTGGAGGTGGTCGAGGAGTGGTTGGACTTTTGGCATGTCCAGATGAGATGCTAGTGAGTGAATCTGATTGCTTTTTGCTTCATTATTACTTTAATTTTGTGCTCAGATACTTATAATAATTACTTGTAGCTTAATTATTGCTTAATTATTTGCTTCTAGTTATTTTGCTAATCTTTTCAATTCTTGTCTGTACAAAACAGTACCATACAAAACAGTCCAATACAGAACAGTCCGAAAAACAGTCCCAATTAATAATTGTTTTGACAAGCCGGCAGGCCGAGAATTGTCCTTTGTTCAAAAAGCATAATGAACAAAATAGTGACCGCCGCAGTCGCTCCAACGTGTTGCGAGCTTGCCAACAGAGGGTAAGGACTTAATACGAAATTTAAAACCGGTTATCGCCGCGAAGCAGCGACGCGCGCGCAGCGAGCCCACCGGCGACCTTAAACCGGACTGTTTTGTATTGGACTGTTTTTTTCCTCCATTACATGATTTTTGGGACTATTTTGTATTGGACTGTTTTGTATGGGACTGTTTTGTGTATGCACCGTTCAATTATGATTTGAAAGTTGTGAGACGTTCTGGAATTACGCACATAAATTGAACAAGTTTGAAGGGATAAAATGTTTTCCTACCTTTTCAATTTTCTTGCAGTCCTGAGAGTTTACTGCTTTTTTTCCCTTGACGATAAGCAAGGATATCGCAACCGGATACTAGACTTTTCAGTGGACGATCTTGTTCGCAGGATGACTAGAATCAGTGGTCATCTCCAATTTTAGTCATGTTATGTACACAAGATAAGCTTGTCATATAGTATGAACTCTTTTTTTTCCAACCTAAGTCGCAAATATTGTTGCGGCGCAAGTATTGTTGCGACAAGATGTGTTCATTTTAAAAGTGTTCATTTTGATCAATAGCCAGCTATTAGGTACAGTCAATGCTAACGATATTAACACAGACTATTATATTACAAATAGAACTTAGTAGAAATAGGAGGGTTGGAACGTGGGTAGGGTCGGATGTTTTTAATGAACTTTCCGTTTACCAGTCAAAATGCGTCCGCTCTATAAATTGAGGCTTTTTAGTTGGTAATTTTTTTTCAAATTGACTGGTACGGCTAATGCGTCATAATTGGCGTGCGTCACTTAAAAAACTTGGTAGACTCATAGTTCTACTGATTCAGTTTTTCCCAGTAGCGTTATTGGTCATATTTCTGCTTCTGTATTCTTCATTTTTTGCTACTGTATCCGGGGCCAAAATTGCAAATATAGCTTTGCAATTAATTTTGATTTTGTCGATTTTTTGTGGATTTAGTCATATTTTCCGTGAGCTTACTTGCAGAGTTTTTTCACAAAATGTTTTCTGTTATTGTTTTTAGTTTTCCTATTTAATTTTGAGATGCGTAAGTAAATTTCATAGATTTTTGGTTTTTATACTCACTACAATTTTTACGCACACTAAACTACTTTTCCAGATATTGCCAAAAGTTTTGAGAAATTAAATATATTGATCAAATTTTTGTAAAGAGTTTTCATTTTTTGTGGTATTTTCTTTGGTTGTTGGTTTTTAAATTTCACAATTTCGTTTTTATTCTTTCAAATTGACCTTCAATAATTAAGAAGCAATGAATGAAAGCACATGACAGCCCAAACGTTTCTGAATTGAGTATAGTTTTTCAAATTTCAAGAATGTTATTTTGAAAGATTATTTTTATGACATTCGAATATCTCTAATGTATAATTAATTTCTTCTATATAATTTGCTAAAATTAGGTTGATTTTAGCCGAAGTTATAATTATATATATTTAATCATTTCTTCATATAGGAACGCAATAAATGAAGAGTTCTATTATAATTGGACCGAAATTTGTTGAACTGATTGCAAAAGGTCTTTAATGAACTTTTTATTTTTTTGTTAATAGCTCGTGTTGTATTTAATTCGAAGTTGTGGCGTTTTAGCAGTTATTTTTGTGAACAATGATTATTTTTAGAACACTGGCACACAGGCGCGGATCTAAGAATTTCTCGAGGGGGGATTTTCAAAAAAAATCGAAAATTTTGTCGAGTTTTTTTTAGGTCGAACAAATTGATTTTCTGAGCTCTCCCAAACGACTATAAAGACCCTAATTTGATCAAATTTTCTGTGCCGCAGGAAAGTTTTGGAAAAAGGCGTTTTTAGGCAATTTTTGGAAAAATTCGATCAAAAAAACGCGTTTATTCGGCGACCACTCTCCCCTCAAAATTAGTATAGATTGGCGCCATAGGCGTTTTTAGATAAATTTTAAGGTCAATCAGCCAAAAATGGATATCTCAAAATAGTACAAATGGGGACCCTATGGGTCGGCAGAGGGTCGAATCCCCTAAATCCGCTACTGCGGGCATGTAACTTATGTCGCAATAGGCGCGAAGCGCAGCTTCAGCTCTGTATACTTTTTGCAATCTTGTTGCTTAATTTTATTGGCCGTGACTGATGCTACTAATTGAATGGGTATTTGGCTGCTGTTTTTCCTTCACTCCACTCAACTCAGATTAGGATTTTGGAGAATGTGGACTGGCGTAGTGTGTTAAGAGTGTCAATGACATGTCACAGATTACACAGAGTGTGTGCTGAGTGGAGTTCTGTTCTGTGGACCAGATACTCCTCTGATCAGCTGCAAATCAACACTTCTCTCGACTTCAGAACTAAGGTGCACTATGTAGAAATTAAACACAGGGTTCCCGGTTAACAACTAGATTAACCAAATCAGTTGAATCACATATGATTATGCAGTCGGGCAGTGGCAAGCTCCCCTACATTAGGGTCCACTCACAATGTTTTTTTACAGAAAAAGTTATTGCCCTCGGAAATACTGAATTTTTGATTACTTTTAAGCTTTTTGAATATTCTTGAAAAGAACTCTGCCATATCTGAGATTTTTTGTTCAATTCAGTGAACGGGTTGTGGGATGCTCATTTGCTCATGTGACTACGCCCAATTTCTTCTGGCACCTAAAGTTATGGCCCTTGGTTAGGTCACAGTTTTGATTTTGAGATTTTTGATTGTTTGACTTGTTTTAATTTGACATTTTTAATTTATATTTTTCACAAAAAATCTGTGATTCTCGAAAATGACAAATTTTTGGTTTGTTGACCGTTTTTTGCGCTTTTCTCGCTAACTGAGCTGCCAAATATGAAATCATAAGTTTCACCGAAACAACATGATGTTGAAAGCCCACATTAATATCTGGCTATGCCCTGTTTCTTAAAGAAAAAAGTTTTGAAACTTTGACAGTTTTTTTGGTAATTTTTTTACTTTACGCGAAAACTAGCGTGCCAATTTTCAGGTTGTGTTCAATCGAAAAACCCGGTTTTGGGAATATTCTTTGCTTAAGTTGCCCGAACCAGCTTTTTACAGAAACAAATTATGGATTTGGGAAAGTCTTTTGACCGTGCTTTAGAACTTGTGATCGTGTTTTGGAAATTTTTGGAATTTTCTTAGAACTTATCCAATCGAATCTGAGATGAAAAGTTCAATTGATTGAACCAGTTGCGATAATTGTTCCTGCAGAAGATTCGACTACCTAATTTTTTGTAAGAGAAATGTTATCTCCTTGGGAAAATTGACTTCTCTTAAAATTTTTACTTTTCTCACCTATTTTAATAGAGAAACAAATAAGGTTTTGTGCAAAATCCAATTTTCTAAATCAAATTTTTGTGCTGCATCAGTCTAGCAAATTCATTCAATATCAAACACGTTCCTCTAGATGTAACTGGGCCCTAGGTTTTTTTAATCGAGACATACGAAAATTTTGCTTCACATAGTTTTTGAAAAATTATAAGTTTTTCGACTCATGTTTTTCTTATGTTTGTGTTGTATCGCAAGTAATGCGAAGCTCTGCTTCGCCTCTTTGTTTAAATTTCGAATTTTTTTGTTTGGCTTGTTTGCCTGGAATTCCTGTTTGATAAAAACTAGTATTTTGAAAATGTATGGCATTGGTTTTTTTTCTATTTTCTGGGATTTTGGCTTCAGTGGTCAGATCGAAAGCTCACATTACTTTTTTTACACATAAAATTATGCCCTCGGAATAGTGAATTTGTTGTTTTCTGACTATTGTGTGAATCTTTTCGAATTTTTTCGATAACTAACTTCTCAAATCTGATTTTCTGGGTTCAATGGAGATAACGAGTAGTGGGAAGCTCTCCTACATTCGCGGCCACCCTCAATTTTTCTTACACGAAAAGATATCATCCTCAGAATATTTTTTTTTACTTTTTGACCGTTTTTTTTTTAAATTTTGAATTTTCTCGAAAACTACCCTTGCATGTTTTAGAATTTAGGTTCAATCCAAAAAACGGGTTGTGGGACATTCTTTGCAAATGCGACTACGCCCAAATTCTTTGACATAAAACATTATGGCCCTCAGAAAAGTCAAAATTTTCGTTTTTTTTTGCCGTTTTCTGAATGTTTGTTTCTCGAGAACTACCCTGCCAAACCCGGGTGTTTGGGTTCAATCGGAATTAGATTTGGGACAACTTTTTGTTGACCGTTTTCTGGACTTCTCGCGATAACTACTCTGCCAAATCTGATACCATCGGCTTAATTGACTCAACAGGTTGTTGGAAGCTTAATTTTTCAATTTGCTTCGCCCATTTTTTTCTTGGCTACTCCTTTTTTTTGTAAAAGAAATGATATGTCTTGGTAAAGTTCCAAAATCTCAAAAATTTTCACTCTTCTCATTTATTTATAGTAACAAATCTAATTATTGAAATTTTGAAATTACGCTTTTCGTGCCGTGTCAATGTAACAAATTCAAAAATATCAAACAGTTTCTCCAGCTTTAGCTGGGTCCTAGCTGTCTTCATTTTGGTTCACTTAGTGTTTTTCAACAATTTTCTTTTTTTTTTCGACTCATTTTTTTAAATATTAAGATGTATCGCAAGTTGTGCAAAGCTCCGCTTCGCCTCTGTAATTTGACACATGTTTTCAACAATAGTTAAGGATGACTGAATTGGAAAAAAAATTATTGTGAAAACATTTTTTCTAGTTCAAACTGTTTTTTTTCTAGGGGATAAAGCAATTTGTCGCTAACAAGGGAATCACGCGTGACAGTATGAACAAATGATAGAAGAAAATATAAGCAAATGTCTAAATTTGATGTTTTTTAGCTAAGCTGGGCAGCCATCAACCAATTCGAGTGAGAACAGGAATAGTGCACTCCACATTTTCATCATTTAAACATAAAAAAGAATCAAACGACTGGAAGATGATTGCATGCAGTAGGTTGGAGGAGCCCCGAGTGCTGTTGTTATTCATGGAGTCAAAGAACCAATCGAGAAACTATAAAACACATCCTTAGTACATTTACTAATGTTAAACTTGATTTCGCCGTAAAATGATTCCGACCAGTCTGGCCTGAGAATACTGTTTATGGACAGTAGATGCAATGATGGCCTCCTAGACAATACATTTGTCTATGTGATTTGTAAATATTTCAATGCTCTACAGCTGTACCTGCCCGAAAACATTTCTTTGATTATTATGGTTTTTTTTAGTAACTTTGGCCAAGGGTTTTTTTAATTTAAAAAACTGTCGGCTGTCGTTGTTTTTCCCTCATTCATTTTGTCACTTATTAGTTTATTTCACTTTTTCGCTGTTTTATTCATTGTTCACGATCAACCTAAATTGAAATGATTGCGTCTCTTGTTTATTATTGACCTTCAATTGTCTGCACCGCGAAAATCTAGCAGCTTTTTTGTTCTTTGCGACCAAAATTTAAAATTCAAAAACAGCAAGTTCGTTTTAATTACTTGCCCTTGAAATTCTCTTAGCTGATCAACTAATAATTTTTGCACTGAAAGTCGTAATTGTATTTTTACTCCCCAGAGATACCTAATTTTTTTTCCAAATTTTTCTTAGTTTTGAAATTTCCAGCTATCCCACCGCAAACCATCTGTTTTCATGAGTTTTCATTGACGTTCACGACATTTTTACACTTGCGAAGCATAGTGAATTTGTACGAACTTTCTTTTTTTGCAACCTAAGTCGCAAATAAAAGTGCTACTTTTGTTGGCACTTTTGAATCGGTAGGCTGCGGTAGCAGTATAATATCATATGTGCTTTGGCATTTGATTAGTAAAAATTTAACAGAGCTGATAAATTTTTAATTCATGAAATGAACCGAAAAAAGTTATTTGTTTCAAACAGTAGTACAATGATAAAAAGATCGATATCAGAATTTTTCCAACTCAATTTATCTCGCAATTTTTTTTAAATGCATAATTTATACATAATTTGGCTTTATGCTTTCCAATATATCACATGCAAAATTGTGTCTTTTTGTATTTGCTGCTACCTTTGCTGCATCGAATTGGCAGTTTATTAGCATATATAGCTTCTTTATTGATGGATAGTTTTTGGAATTTTAAGCATCCGTCGCTGAGTGGTTAGTGCCTGAGACTCAAGTTTGCTAGGTCGCAGATTCGAATCCGACATGTAGCCGAGGTTTCGCTAATTCGAGTCTCTTTTTCTTATTTCACTTGACAGCTGCTTTTTGGTCGTGTTATCGCAAGTGTTTGCGAAGCGCAGCTCTGCCTCTGTGTAAGTTATGGTAGGGCATAGAAAATTCAGTTCTGACCTTTCGACATGGAAGTTTTACGAGAATCCGAATGTGTTTCGACATTTAAATTTTACAAGACGTAAAATTCTAGCCTGTCCGTGATTAGTCAGTTTTGTATTATTTCTTCACGATACAGCAAGTTTATTTTGAGCGATGTTCTTTTTGCGACCCAGGGCTGTTTTTGTCACTGGAAGTTAAATGTGATATTACTATTTAAGCCGAAATCGGTCATTCTGTGGTTGATTTGAGGTCAAGTGCGTTCTCTTCGTTACGCACGCTATCCTCGCCATGACGGAATCGAGTACATGATCTGCGAACGCCTTATTTTTATGCTAAAATATCTATAGTAGTTGCAATCAGATAGTAATCGCAATCAGTAAAAACTAGTTACTCAGACAAATGAATAAGTTCAACTGCCTTCCAAAAAACATTTGAAAAAAACAAATCCTTTTTTCATTTAAGATCAGTTCCATTCTTTTGTTTAAAGGAGGGCAAACTCCGCTATCGAATAGCAGAAGGGTATCTATCTGCGTAGTTTCGAAAGTGGAGCTGAGTTTTACGTTTTTCCAGCGGAATAAAAAATTTACATTTTGATCCAGTTTTCTCAAATTATGATAATTATATCAAACAAGTGGCATTCACAAATTTTCATAGAAATTTAAAGAGCTTTAACTTTAAGCCTATATATATATATAACTTTAAGAAAAATATCAGTGTTGAATGGTTTTGTCAGCACAAAGGAAGAAAGTGTGTTTTTTACGCCATCTGCAGCGTGAGAATTATTGTCGTTTTAGCGAAAGTTTTCTTAGGAATTAGTGTCGATCAAGCCAAGGAATTTCAACTGTATAATTCTAACTGCTGGAAATGTTTGACAAATTTTTATAGTTTGAAATAAAATTGCAAAAAATACTCAGTTGTTACTGTTGTTGTTATCTATTTTGTGATTAACTGTATTGAACGCTGTTGTTGTTACAAAAGCGTTACAGTTCATCTCAAGATAGTTCTGGAAAAATTCGACTTATACGGTTTACGAGGTCTTTCGAGGTCATACCTTGAAAATCGTAAACTGTACGTTATTTATAAAAATTCATTATCAGACACTAAAACAATCTACTTTGGTGTACCACAAGGTCCAGTCCTGGGTCCTTTGTTGTTTTTATTATATATAATTGATTTGCCGAAGGTCTGTAGGCTTAATAAAGTTCTACTGTTTGTTAATGATTGCGCATTGTAAACTACAACTAAAACAGGACATCAGCAGCAGGTGAAATCTGATACAAGCAAGGTTGAAAAATTGTTTTTGGAGAACAAGCTTACCTTAAACAAAGATTAAACAGCCACCTTAGATTTTAACAGGAAAAAATTCTCTAATAATAGATGCCATAAGTACTCAGGTTTTGTAATTGATGAAAAATTAAATTTGAAAACCACATCGATAAAACTTTGAAAAGGACAGCCAAATCTTGCTCGATGATCTATCAACTCAGATATTATTTTCACACATCTACCTGCTCAAGATAAATAAGACGTATATTCAACCAATATATCAATATGGTGTACTGATCTATGGCACAGCTAATAAGATAGACTTTAAAAAATTAGAAAGCAAGCAATGATTCGTGTGGAGGAACTGTTTTTAAATTAAGCAGTGAGAATGACTGATTTATATCCGGGACAAACAAATACTCTCTTTTTGATTCGACGTTAAATGTATATGAGCTTTTGAAACTCATGGTTATAATTATAAGACGATCTTGTGGAAAAAAAAACTCCATAAATACATAAGTGAACAGGAAGTTACAGGTACTACCAAAAAAGGCAATACAGGAAAAACACTTCGCGGCTGAAGTACGCTTACTACAAGAGTAAAAAAGAAAATTGGAAATAGGATTTGTTTTTTGTATAATAAGTTCTTATAGTTGGATAAAATTATTCTTCTTGAAGCGTCATTAACTACCAATGAATCATTGAATTTGTTTTTTTTCGTAACTTAAGAGACATACATATTTCTGACAACGAGTTTATAATAAGTATATTATGGTAAGTTTCATTCTCTTTGCTATAGTTTTTTTTACAACACCAAAACAAACTGAATTTGTTCTCTTTTAGCTTTTTTGTAATATTTGAAGAAATTTTTCGGTCTTTTTGTCTATATGATCTTAGTTTAAAAAAGTAGACGAATAAATTTTGCTCATAGAGATGCCACCCGACAGGTTGATGCCTTTTTGGTATTCTCCCAAAGCTAACTTTTTTGTAAACGTACGTTTTCATACAATGTAGGTTTATAAGTTTTGTCTTGAAAAAAAAATTTGTTTTGATTTTTACTGTTGTTTTTATTGTTGTTTGTATTACAAATTACCGTTGTTTTTGCTCAGGTTTAGGAAGTGTCCTACAACGAGTAAAAACACAGCTGAATAATTATTGCTTTTAAGCATTTCAAAAACGGCTGATGCATCGAAGTAAGGCCATCAGGCGCGGATCTAGGAATTTTTCGAGGCGAGGGGGCGGATTTTCAAAATTTTTTTTAAAATTCGGTCTGTTTTTTGCAGCTCTCCCAAACCACTATATAGACCTTAATTCGATCAAATTTTCTCCGCCGCAAGCAAAGTTTCAGAAAAAAGGCCAAAAAAAGCGTTTTTAGGCACTCTTTAGAAAATTTCGACCTTAAAATCGCGTTTTTCGGCGGCCGCTCTCCCCTCAAATTTAGTATAGATTGCGCCGAAGGGGCCTTTAAAAAATTTTAAGGTCAGTCAGACAATAATGGATCTCTCAAAATAATACAAAGGGGTACACTTTTGGGTCGACAGGGGGTCGAATCCACTAACACCCCCCCCCCTAAATGTGCTACTGAAGGTCATCCTCCAATAGTGCATTGTTGCAGAACACAGCGTCAATGAGCTACATTGGCTTAACAATTACTAACTACCATAATATTTCCAAGGTTTTAATGTTTTACAAACGCTTAAAATTCGGCCTAAAGTTCCGACGGCTTGTTTTCATTAGACTCTTACAAAATATTGATTCAGAGTTGCAATTATCAACTAAAATTTACAAACTACAGCTGTTAATGGTGGCGTCCCTCATGCTTGAAGGACCGAATGCGTGAAATTAATTTTAGCTTACTTTCAGCCAATCAGAATCGAGTATTCAAAATCTCAAAGTAAATTGCGAAAATCTCAAAGTAAGAAATTAAATCCAGGCCATTAGTGTTAATATTGACCGATTAGTTAATAAGCAGATGAGTTTTCAAGACTGAAAAATTCTTTTAATTTTGAAATCATTAATCTTGATGATTATCTGAATAGTATTGCGGTTGTAACCCGCAATTTGTAAAATTTTTGATTATTTTCCACTGATTTAATACATTTTCTGTTAATATTGACCTCGATTTTGTGAGAAAGGCATTTAGCCAATAGAAACGCTTAGCGATTTTGATTGGTAGAAACTTTTCAAGCATTTGGCCCTTCAAGCATGAGAACCCTACTCAATTCGACATATGTTTCGATATTGAGTCACGATGATCACAATTCAGTTTTATACACAATTTTTGAGGTTGGTCCAATTAGCATACCAGTCGTCTGCCTGCTTTGTTTTGTAACTCGATATGAAATGTTTCCAAAAATTTAGTTTTCACTGCAAATAACTGAAACATCTTTCAGGTGAATTACTTTTTCATTTGAAGTGGACAATAAAACTATACGAAAAATGAAAAAAATTAAGTATGTTAAAGTGTGATGCGTTTTTGAACAAGATAAGTATGTGGTAATCAATACTCTTTTTGATTAAAAAAAAATTTGGAGTATGCTAAATGACTGACATGCTATGCGACCCTGCCCCAATTTCTCGTAGTCAGTTTGGTATGACCGTTCCGCTGTGATGAAATGATTAATCTGTGGGTGTTTGTTCATAGAACTCCCACCTGTGGACAGGCTTTGACCTTGACTCCGAACATAATCGAGTTGTTTTCCAGGTAATCGAACAGTTCGTGCTTTTTGATGAACTGTCGCACGCCCACCTCAGTTGATTGGCTTTTGCAACCTTGGACTTTTACACTCTTCTCCACGTGTTCATGAGCAGTGGCTGGCTTCATGAAAAAAGAGATGGTGTAGCTGCGATCCTCGCCCGAGCATATTTTGAGGAATAGGGAGACGAACTTTGACTTGGCGTCTCCTTCCCCGTTTAGGAACACTTTCAGAGACACTCCTAAGCTGACGTCATTGTCCTTAATGTTTAACAGATCTGTTTGTAAACTCTGTAGCTCGGGATTTTTAGTCTCACTTGCAAAATTCTGCAAGTGTCGCACATTATTAACGACGACACCGATCATGTTGTTCCTGACAAAGACATCTTTTAGCATGAGAGAGTTGACACACACGCTGCTTTCCTCAACTTTCTCCAGAAATTTGGAGACTTGTCTGGGAGATGATGGGTTGCTGGCTTCGCACTTGGAACCACTGGGAGGACAGTCTGCAGGGCTGCAGTAGAATGCTTCAATCTCTGACTGCAGCTCCTTGTCCACTGAATCCATGATTCGCTTCACTTGTTCCTTGTTCATTTGCTCTTGTCCAGCTAGTGCTCTCACCAGTTGAGCAGATAAACTATCAAGTCTCTGTTGTAAAAATCTGAACAAAAAATTACGTTATGATGGATGATTACCGCATCTAAATTATATGCGAGTCCCACTTGCCTGAGATTTAAGAACCTCATTGTTTTCACAATATGACAAATTTATTTAAAACATTTTGTCGATCTGTTTTTTTAGGTCGACCACTTTGATTTTCTGATATTTGTCAGGACACTAAAAGACCTTAATTTGACCAAATTTTCTGCGCCGCAGGCGAATTTTAAAAAAGTATTAGGCACTTTTTGGAAAGCTTTGACTAAAAAAACGAGCGAGTTTTTTCGGCACGCGGTCCGCCTCAAAATTAGTATATTTTGGCGCCAAAGGCGCCTTCTGAAAATTTTAGGGTCCGTCAGCCAATAATGGATAGCGCAAAATAGTACAAAGAGGGGACATTGGGTCAGCAGGGGGGTCAAATCCCTAAGGGATGGGAGGTCGTCTTCCCAAAATCCGTTGGTGAAACGATCGGTAAAAGTCTACTACCTTAAAATTCTTGAGAGGGTTGAAAAAAGGCAACTTTGCCTGTAGAGTCGAACCTCTATGAGCAAACAGTTTCCTCTCGCTAGAAAAAAAATTTAAAAAGCTTCAACATCTACATACAAATAGTTAGCGTAGAAGTCACCAAAGAAGATCGTGCGTTTTCATCATCACAAACATACAGATCGCTTAGCGTGTGTATGTAATCATCAACATAAGACTCATCAATTAATGAACTTTTTTATAAATGCTGCAATCCATCATCAAAAAATAGTTGTAGATAGTCCTAACCCGGGTAACGATCATTTATTTGTGGGGTGTTTAGTATGGCATCTAAGTTTTTTCCTAGTATTTCTTAAACGTTTTCAGTATTATTTTTGATAGTTTCCTCAAATAGGGCAGTTCTCCGTAATAATAATCATCAGTTCCAAATTAATATATCTCCGTATAACTTTAATCAATTTTTTTGCAATGAGTTGCTGGTCTAGAAAGTGACGTATACAATCATATTTGCTCAGTTTGAAACAGTTTTTTTCCTAATTAGCTTTTGCTGTTTTTCTAGGTTCATTGAATCTTTTTTGTTTGCTGTTACATTAAAAAAAAAACTCGATAGTGATAAACAGCGTATTTGATGAAATTATAAACTTAATTGATGAAAAATAGATACTGACTTTGAACTTCTAATTTTACGCTGGCGATTAGCAAGCGTTATCAAACCGGAGTACATACTTTTTTTTGGGGTAGCAACTTGTTTAACAGAACCACTCGAATCACCTATATCTTCATTCATAATGAATTTAACATTCCATACGTTCCCGGCCGACTTAGCGTGGAAGTAACGAATATGCTTAGGACGGCAAAGGTTCTGGGTTCGAATCTGACCAGGACCTGTTTTTTTTTCAAATGGGAAATAATATGTTTCAACTAAAATTGCCGGCCAATTATTTGTCTGATTATTTACTCTAAGCTTAGTTGTTACATCTTGAAATTGTTTTTTTTTGCTGCGCGCTGTTTTCTTTAGAGTTGCTTTTAGTGTTTGATTTACTCCTACAATTTGTAATTTTACTTACCTTGACTTCGTATTTATTTCTTTGTTTTTATCGGCTCATTTACTGAATTTTGGGTCGTTTATAGCAAAACACTATTCTAACACCCCCTTTGCTCTTTTCAAATTGGTTGCATATTTACCAATCGGTTTGTTGAAAGTTCCTATTTTTAATTCATTGGAAAATTTTTAGTTTTTCTAAGAAATTTCTGTTGATTTTCAGAAAAGGGGTATCAAACGAAAGACCGTCTACTCAATTGTGTGCCATTATACTCCCTTAGAGTCTCTTTTACTTGACCCCTCTGTCTTTAGCTTTCGAAAAAGTCTGAGGGGGAATATTTGACAGATGATTTTGATTTTTTAAGTCTTCTCGAAATCTACCCCTCTCAAATGTGAATTTTTGCTTTCAATGAATACAACAACTTTGAAGAGATCCATTCAATAGCGGCTGTCCAGTTTTTTTTTCATATAAAGTTATGGCCTTCAGAACAGTCATTTTTTTCTGACCGTTTTGTGAACCGTTTTGACTTTTCTCAAAAAATAACCTCTAAAATCTGATTATTTAAGTTCAATAGAAATAATGGGCAGTGGGAAACTCATGTGCATTAGCGGCCAGCACATTTTTTTCATCAAAAATTATCGCACTCGGAAAATCAAATTTTCGATTATTGGCCGTTCTTAAACATGTGGAATATTCTCGAAAATACTCTTATTATCTGATTATCGAAAATGACAAAATTTTTGACTTGTTGGCCGTTTTTTGGATTTTTCCCGCTAACTGACCTGCCAAATATAAAATCATAGGTTTAACGTAAACAACATGATGTTGAAAGCTTATATTTATACTTGGCTATGCCCTGTTTGCTTAAGATAAAAGTTATTGCCTTAAAACAGGTCAATGTTTTGATCCTTTAACTTTGTGGAAACTTTGTGACTTAACGCAAAAACTGCTGTGCCAATTATTAGGTTGTGTTCAACGGAGAAACCCGGTTGTGACAATCGTCTCTGCTCAAGCGGCCACAGCCTGCTTTTTACAGGAAAAATAAATGGATTTTGGCAATGTCTTTTGACCGTGCTTTAGAATTTTTGACCGTTTTTAGCTTTTTTTAAATTTTTTTCAAAATTTTTTCATTTGAAAGAACTGGCTCTGATAGTTGTTCTTGAAGAAGCCGCTTCTTTAAAAAAATGCTAGAGAAATGTTATCTTGGTAATTTTTTTCTACTGTTCTCACTTATTTTAGTAGACTAAGTTTTGAACAAAGTCTAATTTGTGAAATCACTTTTTTGTGCCACATGAGAGTAGCAAGTTTATTCAATATCAAACACTTACCTCCAGCTTTAGTTGTGCCCCTAATTTTGTTGTATCGAGACATGGCAAAAATTTGGTTCACCTAGTTTTTTTTCAAACTTTAAAACGTTTGTTCGAGTTTTGCTTTTTGTTAAAGTTTGTGTTGTATGTTTGTATGTGTGTTTTTGTTTGCGTTGTAAATTAATTTACAAATCAATGATGTAAATGATAAATTTTTTGAACCCTAAAACAGACTCTTGAAGCACACCGCAATCTGAAGTTCAGTTTCAGAGAAATATTCGTTAACATGAACATAATGCTTTCTTTCACTCAAATGGGACTTTGATGTTCTAAACAATTGGCCTCGCATGCCATTCAGAGCACATTTTAAAGAAAATATATCACGATAAGTGATGTTGAAAACTTTTTAAAACTCAATTATTGTACTGTCAACTTTTTGCTTGGAGTGTAATTTCACTTTGACAATTTTAGAAAACTCCTTTGTGGCATCTATAATGCTGTTTTTCCCCTAAACTAAGTTGGCTCTTATTGACTTTTTTAAGTTTGAAAAAATACGAAATAATCATTTTTTCTTGGTTAGAATGAACTCATGAACACGCTGAACGCGCAAAACTCTTTAAAAAACTATGAAATTTGTGGGTCTCATTTAATTCTTTTCTGACAATCAACCCAAAACGAAAACAAAGAAATAGAAGCAAGAACACTTCATTTGCTGGAGAAAAAACTTTGCATAAATGCAATAAAGTGTATTGAAAATACATTCAAAGTTTCAGATTTAAATCTTAAAAAAATGGTAAAATTATTCATTAGAAAACAAATCTACTTAAAAAATGAAACTTTTGCAATTTTCGAGTAGGGAGACTTCACTGACAATTTATTGTTGCTGATAAAAAAGTAATTGGTGCCCTGAAACAGACTCTTGAGGCACACCACAATGTGAAGTTCAATCTTTTTTCGCGCATTTCAAAAGTGAAATAGAATTATTTAAATTGTACAGAGCTGACTTATTTTATCCGGACTATTGAATAACATTGGAAATTTTTTAACGCGTTTTTCTCATATTGGAAATTGGATTAGGATTGGACAAAAGGTTAAGTAAAACAGGTATTTGGAAAAACAATTTTTAGAAAACAATACGTTTTTGAATGATATAAGCAAAAATTTTCTTAAGATGTTTTTTAAACAACTGTTTGATTTTTGATTAATCGGCAGGTTATGCAATTAAAACGAATTAACGTTTTCAAGGGAACAAATTTTTCATTATTGTGAAAAAGAGTCCGTTCTTCACTAAGTATGAGACTGAACAGTAAGAGTATACACCAGTTTTTCTCTGCTGAGAAGACTTCCTTGAGAAGTTTTTTTTATTTTCGAATTGAAACTGAAAACAAACCTCCTGACGTCGAAATTTTCCATTGAACCGAAATTTTTAGCATGTGTGTCAATTAGCATGTCGCTGAACTTCTCGCTATTTAAAAATTTACTAAACTTTTCTCATTGAAATATCGTACTTCTTTCTAAAAGAAACAATGTTGGCGGAAGGAATTGTAAACCAATTAAAAGGATATTCAACATTTAAAAAAAGTAAACTGAAAGTTTTTTGACTATTTGAACACATGATTGAAACAATTTGTTAATCGATACGCCCCCTAAATTATAAACAAAAACGGTCTAAAGGCAAGGATAAGAAGTTTTTTGCCTGCATATCAAGTAATTTCTTGTTTTTGGACCACTCTTTTAGGTCTTTTGTTGGTTCTTTTTCACCTAGTTGAGCCATCTTTGAATAAAAAATAGCTGTAAACCATAATCATTCTAAGTGTGTTCTAAACGTTTTTCACCCTTGCGACAAGCAGATTTATTGCAATCGGGTATTAGACCTTTTTCCGTAAACAACTTCGTCCACAAGATGATTGAAGTTTGTTCATCTCCGAGTGAATCTCTATTTCTACCCATCTTGCACGTCTAATTGATTTAATTCAACAGCTGGCTTCAACGGTTGAAATGATATTTGTCTTACACTTGAAAAGATGTAAGTTGATTTTTTCGTCGGCTTTAATGATTTCAGCCCAATTTTTGTGCTTTCTTGTCGGGTAATTAATTCTGTAAATATAGGTAGTATTATAGTAGTTTTTGCTTTATTTTTGAAGGAAAATTCAGTTCATGGTTTTCTGGTTTTTATAGACGCCAAAATTTTATGTTAGAAGTAAAACGTTTCGGAATTTTTTTGCTGTTATGATTTTTGCAAGAAAATTTTCAGTTTTTTGGATGCATTGTTTCTGAATTTTGTGTTCTAAATGTTCGTGAAGCTAGTATAACTTCTATTTAGACTGGCGTGTTTTAGTTCTGAGCAATTTCATTTGAAATTGACTGAAGTTGATAGTTTAACGTATTGTTTCAATATGTCAAAAAACGATAAGTTTCCACATGTTTTTTGGTAGATTGACTCGACTGTTTTATCTGCAAAAAAGTTTTGCACGAGATCCAGGAATTTAGTTCTTTCTGGCTGAAAGTTTTGAAAAAAACGTTTTGTGTTTTGTTATTTTTTTCTTTCTTGGCGTTTTTAAAGTTTTTTTTGTTGTGATCTAAATCTTTTACCATTTTGAATAAAAGTCTTAATTGATAATTGTTGATTTAATTCTTTTATATAGGCGTTCAGAGTTTTTCAGATTTGTGGCCAGTTTTTTCTGTGGCAATTGTGTGTAATTTTTGCTTTCATGTTTTTGAAATTTTAAATTTCGTTTTTTTTTTTTCATTTTGATCTTGTACTAGCAAATAACGGATAGGGCCTTTTCTCCCCGATTGTTCTTGTCGGATATGCAGATTGTTTGATTGCAAGATTTAATGAAAACTTTTCGAGTACATTTAGGAATTTATGGATCTCCTTTTTATTGAATTGTTTTCTTATCGTTTTCATCTATTGATTATCAGAAATCAATGGATAGAATTGAGCCCTTTTCCTTCTTTTGTTTTAAAGGTAATTACTTTCTATTACATTTGCAATAAATTTTTTCTTGATTTTCTGGCTTTCAACAAAATTCATTCAAGTTTTTTAACTTTCAAGTTCGAGACATTATCTTTTGATTTTTGGAGCTTTAGTGTGTCGCAAGTGTTGCGAAGCTCAGCTTCGCATCTGTTTTAAATTTTTTATTGGCTTTGAATTTTTTTTGAATAGGGGTGGTCAAGTTTTTTTCTACTACTTGCACTATAACTGGTTATCCATGTTTATCTATTTTTCCGTGTGGACAATTGAGAATTAAGTCACTTGCCTTGGTGTAATGGCGGAAGTGCGCGCCTCCTGTCGGCTATGTGGATCCTGATGCGGACTACTCTCTTCTCCTTTGCTCCTTTCCATGTCTAATCTGGTGGTCCATAATGACCCCCCACCCTGGTTCAACAGTGTCCAAATAGTATGTATGCCCTCTTGGTAAGCCTGCTCCTCCTCGGGACTAGAACTATCGCGACAAGAATGCACACTAACAAATGAGGCATTCGAGCTACCCGCGCAACAGTGTTTTTCCAACTCTTCTTTGAAATTGTTCACTCCTTCATTGTACGACTGGTCACTGGTGGCACGGTTTTCCGCACTCATCGACAACCTGGTGAACACAAAAACCATCTTTTTCCACATTTCTGCTCCGAAAAGAGCCAGCAGCAGGCGCAGAATGTCCTTTCGTTCTGGGCCCAGCACTGGGTTGCGTCCATTGACAGCGAACAGAATGAGATGCACTTGGTCACAGCCCACCTTCACTTTGTAGAGCAGTTCTGAGAGTTCCGCTGCGTCGTCTGCTTTAATCGGATATTCCAGTCCGTTCACATCCAGAATGTTGATGCGTTTCGTGGGATTGCCGCTGAAGTGAGCCTGCACCATTTTCATGTGATAAGGGAGTTCTTTGATTTGTTCATTACTGAAGAAGAAGTCACCTGTATAATGGGGAAGGCCTGCCAGCGCATTGCAGAGGCAGAACTTGCCAGACATAAACCTGCCCACGACCAGCACAGTCTTAGCCCCGTCGCCGCGGACATTGAGAGTCTTACAGGGGACCATTAGTATACCGCTTTGCTATCTACATCTGCGTTGTTTGAGAGAGTTAGAGAACTCTCAAACCAAATATACAAGTCTTTATTTTCTATGCTTTCTTTTAAAACTGGCGGTTACTTGCAGCGCACCGTAAAAATTGATAGAGCTCAATCAACATTCAGCTCTTGGCTGTGATAGCAACTTGACCAAAAATAGTCTACTGAATAAAATCAGGCCGTGAAACGCGTATAGATCAGCTGCAACTAATTGGTTTACGTGGTCTTTGAAGAATAACCACCATAATGCGACAGCATCAATCGCTCCGTAAAGCTGTTAGTTTCTTAATAGCTTTTTATCTATATAGAGCGTCACCATTCTTAAAGCTTGCTACAAGCAAACTTGACTGAGCGAAAATCAAAGCATGGTACGAGTCTTTCCTGTGCCAGCCAATCTACCTTCAGATCTACTCAGGGCATATTTTTGCCCCGACTAGACCTTAAAATGAGGTAACAAAAAGACAAAAGGTTAATGCCACTTAAAGAATTAAGGTGGAACCTGATCTAAACTACATTTTATTATTGGATAAATTAGATATTTTACCACTGTAAAATATTTGATATTAACCAATCATAATCCATCTAACTAACAACCCACTTATTTGTAAGTGCTGAAATTAGTTGTAATTTCAGCACCAGAGAGATTTGAATTTAACTTAGAAATTAGTTACCTCTCCAAGAGAACTTCAGCAGTCGAAATAAGCCAGTATACTCTAGATCTATTGAGCCTAGCAGAGACTAGTTAAACACCCTGAGACTAGTAGATATAAGAGTAAGATTAGGATCGGTATTAGACTAAGAAGTTGCACGAATCTATCCGGCTGAAAATAAGATAGCGTGACGAGCAGACGGTGTACCCTATCCGAAAATACTCTATGAGTTAACCTCAAGGACCTAACTCATCTGGTGCGACCATAAGTCTCGAATAAAGACCTTAATAGCTTAGAATTAACCAAAAATAGATTAGAAAATAGACAAAATGTTACACGATAATAACTTAATTGAATTGTCTCTAGGACTCAATAGATCTGAGCCGCTATTCCGCACTATACGAGAACTACCCGGTATTGGAAAAAGACCTCGGACAAGAGACGACATACGAATACATAGAAACTTACCATTTAGTTTCATTGTTGTACGGCAAAAGCCAACACAAACTTTTATATTTAGAATCTGATTAGCAATGAATTTAGATTTTCATTTGCAAACATAAAATCCTTGAAAGAAATCTTCAATGATTATTTCAGGCGCTAAACAAAATTACTATTGTACAATAATGATTGATAAAAATATCTCAAATTGTTCCCTCAACTTCTGCAGTATTATATAAAAGATGATTGAAAAAATATTTATTGAAAACAAAATTAAAAATTAGTAGCATGACAGAAAAATGTTAGTATATATAAATCATCCTGTTGTTTCAGTTTCATCACCTAAACATAAAAGCAATCCTAATTCAAATAATATCATCAAAAACTAAAACCTTTTAACAAAATTTAAATTAATTTAAATTTAATTTTATTTACTCTTAAACCAGATCATCAAGGCTTTCCTTGGATCTAAATTAACTTTCTATCTTATTAATTTTAAATTCTGATCATCAAGGCTTATCCTTGGATCAAAAAGAACAATTTGGTTCTCCCCCACCCATTTATCAAGTCTTTAACGACCTCAAACGTCGATTCACTATCCAACTTTTCAAAAAAGACCCAAGACTAATAGAAATTTTTTAATCACACTAACCATTCAAATTAGGCTAAACAGTGAAGAACTTCGGTTACTCATCCTTCACTTGAACCCTCTTCTTACCTGACCCATGATAATTCTTAAACTTAGTAAGTTTAAAATAGTATCTAACGAACTACTTGCGTTCTAATTATACCTGAATCTTGTGGATCGATTTACTATTCTCCAACCCTTGAACACAATCACTACCCCTAAGTGGGAGTAAGTAAGTTAACACCTTATCTTAGACTAGCCACGAGAAAGTAGAAATCATTCTTCGAATCGATATACTTTTTCTCTCCAACCCTGAACAAAAAGACCCAGGTTAAGCTAACCAAAAAATCGTAAGGACTAACAGTCTAGGAAATTTAATCACTAATAACTTCTTGCATCCCTCATCCTAAACCTTATGTCATTAAAAGAATTAGGAAATAAACAAACAATCGTATTACACGATTGTGAAATAGACAACCAAAAATATGATCTTGTAATAACACTACACACACAAACAGTTGGATACATTCGAACAAAACGACAAACAATAGAAAGAAAAATCATAAGTAAACAAAGACAGATAACACGAAAAAGATTTTCAAAAAACGGAAATGCATTCTTCGAATCAGAAGTCAGTAGTCTAGACGCACTATATAAATTAACAGAATCAGTAAATAAAAATTGCCCCATCCATGATCAGTTATATTTTTCCGATTCAGAAACAACTTCAAACTCATCAAAAAGAGGAAAAAGAAGAATAAAAAAGCGATGTAAACACAAACCAGTACATCTATATAATTGGAATCAACCAATTAGACATATTGATAATTATATATTAACAGTCATCAAACGAGAAAATGAGCAACACTCAGAGTGACGAAAGTCCAGATGAAGAAGCACTTTTTCCCTTTCGTATAAACTCACTCAGTGATAGAGGACAAACACGATTTTGTAAAAACCTACCCGTAAAGTTGTTTGAACCAGGAATCAGTCCATGTAAAGCAGAATTCCCAGATATAAAAATCAAAAGACCAATTATAGAACCTTATTTGAAAGACATATGTAACCTAACACAATATGGAATCTACACCATAGAATTCAGCACACCACGAACAATTCATGGTAAATATGTAATCCAAACAGATGATATTGATCTAGAATTTTCAAAAGTATTCACAGAATATATCAAAAGCATATAATATCACAATTCACAGAGAGCAAACTCCATATTCACCAACGAAGTTTTTGCAATAATATATACTTATATATCTATATAAGAAAAAAAAGAAGCTCAAAGTACATCACCAACCCAAACATCCAAACATACAAAGGTAAGAAACAAAATCACCGCATTTTCAACATTTTTAAACATAATCCGTGAAAATTTCACCAATAATGATGTCTCACAAAACACTAAACATGATTTAAAAAAAAATCTTAGCATGGTTTATAATAGATTATTTTACCCACAATTTAGATTTAATGGCACAAGCAAGAAAAAATTTTAGACACCAAAGTACCAATGACGACACTGTCATTGCAGAACAATCAGATTACGTTTGGGACTCTGAATGGTCTCATCCAGTATTTTTAAACATTCCAGCGGATATCTCAAGTCAAGCAATAAGTACAATATATTTTCAAAAAGATCTTGTAAAAGTAATACCATTAACGATTGACGCAACACCATTAAATTACAATACATTTTTACCTGATACACGAAATAACAGCTTAAATTCAACAGTTATACATAATGAAAACCTCAATGGAACTAGAAATCTTACACAACAAGATATTCAAACACCATCACACTTCATAAATGAAGAAATAGTCCAAACAACAGTAACAACTAAACAACAAAGTATCTCACCAATACGTCCGAATCTCACAACACCAAAAAATACAAATACATTACTACCACAAGTAACCTTACAATCGACCGTCAAACCTTCGGTTGCTCCAAAATATTCCCATATGGACTATCAGACATATAGACCAATGACGAAACCATCAAAAACACGAAAAACGTTCACAAAAAACACTTTTGCAGAACACAATTATAACTATGTACATCAATCAAAAACAAATCAACCCCCCCCCCCCCCCCAAAAAAATACGCAAAACCTAAAACACGTAAGTTCTCATTATTGGAATTTTCCAATTACATCAACCAATTCAGTAAATTTTCCAGATAATCCACGCCCTCCACAGGATCATAGTGAAAATTACCCATTTTTTCAACAAAATAAGAATAAAAAACAAACACCTTATAACACAAATTACTTATCATCTGATGATGATGATTACTATCAACCAGATATATTTGCACCATATACTAAAGAATATCGCACACAAAGACCGCGACAATCTCAACCATCCCAAAATATGAAAATTTACCCAGAAAATCCAACAGACATGCAAAATCAACAGCCAATGCATATACAAAACCCATTTAACCTATACAGCCACAAAATCAAATGACTCTGCATTCTTACCAACCGACCTAAATGCAAAATGAAATACCACTTCCATATTACCTTCAACAACATGAAATAACAAAAAACCAACTTGCAAACTTCTCGCAAATGCCAAATGCCGCAGAATCACTAAAAATGACTATGAATCCATACCTCATGGGTGGATCATCAATAACATCGAATAAACCACTGATGGTGTTCACAGGAACAGACCCTGAATATTCTGTAGAAGACTATTTAAACGCAGTCACAGCAGTTTTAATTTTAAATATAGGACCTGAACCAATTAACACGCCACTTCATCGAAATTGGATACATAGACGCACAGCAATAATACAAACAACACTAGATGGCGCAGGCCAAAAATAGTTTTCAGTACTACCTATAGACATAAAATCAGATTGGAAAAAATGCACACAAGAATTTTCAAAAATGTTTGATTCTGAAAGAAACAAACAATATCAAAGAGTTTTATGCAACGAAATACGCAGATTACCAAATGAAACAATTAAAAAATTAGCAGTTCGAATCGAAACACTAGTTTGAAAAGCATATTTACTTAATACACACGATTATAAAAACACAAAAATGACAGAAATTTTAATGATGACCCTAACACATCAATTAAGGAAAATAGCTAGGAAAAAGAGAGCATCTCATCCTTCCTCAATTCGAGAGCCAGATTTAGATTTTAGAAAAATAGTAGATAATTTAGAACAAGCAGAAATCACAATGAAACTTGGAGAAACAGAAAACCTAAAACTACAGTATGTTAATCGGATTGAAACAAATACTACACATATAAATAACATATAAGAATCAGACACAGACCTGATTGAAAAAATCACTGAAATACTAAACATCCATGAAAGGAACCCAAATTTTAAAGCCAAACGATCTTTCAAGAAATGGTGTAATTATTGCCGACGATACGGACACAGTATTGCCGAATGTAGACAAAAACAACAAGACAATCAGAATAAACCTCAAAAGCACAAAGAACCAAATAAGTCATTCTATCAATATATGAAAAAAGATCAAAACCTACCAAACAAAAATATATATAGTAATAATAGTTCAGGAAAACCATTTCCAAGTAACTCAAATTATTCAAGAAATCAATCACCATATAACTCTAGTTCCAGAGGTAAATCGCCCGAACGAGGAAATTCACGAAATTTCTCACAAAATAGATACAGTCGACCGCATAGTCAAAATAACCAAAATAAAAATAACTATTCACGATCGAATTCCAACACAACAAAATTTGTTTCTGCATCCAGTTCCCATTCAAATCCAAGGAACAGACACTATTCTAACAATAAATCACGAAACTCATCATAAAACAGAAATAGAAACTCTTCAAACAATAGGAATAGAGTTTACTCCAATAATCGAAATCAAAAATATCCAAACAACAGATCAAAGAATAATTCATATAATAGATCAAATTATCACAGCTCAAAAGATAACTATCAAAACAGATCAAGAATTAATTCACAAAAGCGAAACTCAAGTTACAACAATAGATACAGAAATTATTCCCAATCACCCATAGGAATAATAACCCTTACCCCGATTCTAGACACCGATACAGAAGTAACACACCAAAGCATCAAAGACACATCAATCAAGTGCAAACAAATGAAGAAACAACTTCAGACCCCCCAGATATTGATAACACAGAAAATAATGAATTACAATTAAATCACATTAATTGTTAATCAACAGATACTGAAAGTGATACAGATAACACCATCTCAGTAAGTATGATAACAGTCGAAAACGACTAGAACCTATCATATATGAACAACCCTTTAATTCACACATATACGAAAATCAATTAGAACTTCTCCATAATTACTATACCACACCCATAAATAATAATACACAACCTATACAAGAGGTAAACGAAATTAACACTGTAATTAAACCTGATAAAGAAGATGAAGTACAATGCTCAAACACAAAACACATTTATCAAAACATACAGAAAGAACAACCAAGAGAAAAAATTTGGACAATCCCACTTCTCCTAGAAAGTCCAAGAAGTAAAGAATTCCAACCACCAGATCTTGAAAATGATTTTTTAATTGACTCAGGAGCAGAATCAAATATAATTAACATTCCCACATGGAATGAAATTAAAATACTTCACCCGAACTTAACACCTCTTGAAATATCTAGTAAATTGGCAACAGCACAAGGATCGACATTAGTAAACTATGGAAAAATCCAACTATTCCTTGTTCCCACAAGGACAATGGAACAAAACAAGATTCTGAACAAGCCATTTAAACAAACATTTCATTCACTGATATTAAGCACGATATCATTGGCATACCGTATATTACTAAATATATACCAACAATAAACCTCTTAAATAGTAAAATCCATATCAAAGACAAATAAACAAAAACAAAAAACACAGCCTTAACATTCTTTCAAAGATTAAACAAACAACCACCATTTTTCTCAAAATTTTACCCCATATATAATCAAGAACGGAAACACCTGAAACCACTATCAGGAAATATATATAAATTTTCAATAAAATAAGTTCATCAGTATGACAAAAGTCAAAACAAACAACAGCTTTTCATGTCAGATTTCGAATTTAAACCCATTCACAAGTTTTTCAAAATTACAATCTCATCCATAAAATATTTAAAAAACACAAATTCCGTTATTATTTCACTACACGTATATAATAATACATCATATCGATTAACACTACCTTTAGGACTATTAGGATATTGTGAAACGAATGCTACAACTTCACCTATAAAGGAAGTAGCATATCGAGTAAATAATGTATTACAACTACTAGATATTTACCAATCAACAATTCTTGATGAAGATTTATCCATAAATAATATAAATAAAGAAATACAGATTATTTCACAAAAACACCATATTTTAAACCAACATCAATATAACAAATTATACAAAAGAACAACAAAAATTTTTAACAATGTTTAATTTTCAACATTCACAAATTAAACAAGATGCATTTGACAAATTAGCAAAACAACTGATAAAATATTCCACAGTCTACGCAACATCAAAATTTGACGTTGGAAAAATTAGTTCATCACTACACCTCTCATTAAAATCTGACGCAGTTTTTAAGGAACAAAGTGCAAGTAAAGTACCAATTCACTTACACGACAAGGTAAATAGATTACTTGATATTTTAGAACAATTCGAAATTTTATCACCAGTAAATAAGGAAGAACAACCAAAAAGAAATACCTTCATCAACCACGTTATCATTCTAGCAAAAGGTGAATCACTAAAAATAGTTTTAGACGCTAGATATCTCAATTCACTAATTGACGAATCGAAATGCAATTGGCCTATTGAACCAATACAAGTTATCTTAACAAAGATAAATGGTAAATACTTCACAACCGCAGATATGAATAGTTCTTATTACCAAATTCCGCTAGATGAACAATCACGACGCTTAACACAATTTGTTATTGGAAATCAACAAAACGAATTTAATCGATTATGCTATTGAATATCCATAGGACCAGCAGCTTTTTCAGCTTTCATGAGTAAAATGTTTAGACCATTAATACTCAAGACAAATGCAATCACATATCTAGATGATGTTTTCATGCAATCACAAACTAAAGAAGAAATGCTTACAGATTTGGAACAGTATCATAAATTACTTAAGAACGAAAATCTGAAAGCAGCCCCCGATAAATCACATTTTTTCTTAGCACGCGTTAAATTTTAGGACATAATATTGAACGAAATATAATGACCCCATTAAAATCACGCATTGAAGCAATCCAAAATCTTCAACCACCTACAAATAAAAAAAAATCCAAGAATTCCAAGGAAAGTTGAATTTCTTAATTAAATATGTTTACAAAATGCAATTATACGGAAGACCTCTTTATAACATCCTCAGACAACAAAATAATTTTGAATGGACCACTGAACATCAAACACGATTTGAAGAAATTAAAAAACTTTTAACAGAACAAATTTCAAACACAATTCCAGATCCTAACCAACCATTCTATGCAATGTGCGATGCTTCAAATTTTGGCATCGGTGCAGCATTACTACAATCACATAGTGGTACAAATAAAATGAACCTTATATCAGCAAATTCCCGATTATTCACTCAAGCAGAGCTACGACTCTCAACTCTAATGAGAGAATGTACAGCTATAATTTATACACTTACAGAATACGAATTTCTGATACTTGGATCAAAACACCCAAAAGTTCTATTTACAGATCATAAACCAATTATATTTCTCTTCACACAAAAATCAAATCCTAATCATTGAGTTTATAGATTTCAACTAACTTCAAGGAAATTCCCAAACTTACATATAGTTTGGACAGCAGGAAAAAACCTTGCATTAGCAGATACATTAAGTAGAAATACGCCACCTGAACTACTTAAACGAAAAATTACAGTCAAAATACCAAAAAATATTACATTCTATATCGCAAAAAATGAAACATCACCCCGATTAGAATGCAAATACGCAGTAAATCTGACATTGATCAATCACAAATAAATAATCTACAACAATTTCCACTTTAATTCGTTTGCCAAAATAATCACTATGAAGTTGATTTATTAGGCACATCTACCTTTAAACCAATTCCATACTCACAATGGATCAAAAATAATACCCAACAAAAGAAAATGAAACAACAACCGCATAAAAAAATACCCTTTTTCATTTAATTGAAAAAAACTTTTGACCGATAAAATAAACTTATCAGAACCACAAACATATGATTCAAACTACACAATAAATCAAGTTTTTAACCTCCATGACCCACTTGACACAATTCCCCTATCAAAACTAGAAATTGAAAATATTTTTCTTCCACCAAAAAAGAAGAAGTTACACATCAACTTTTGAAACAATACCAAAATTTTGACCCAGTAATTAGACAACTCAAACCGTGGAACAAATACAAAACAAAACCAGCAAAAGCTGATACTACAATTTTAGGAAACAAAACACTCCTCCGACATTTCCGAAAATTTAATAACACAAGCAATGAAAATACGGATCTTTCAGAATATCAATTAGATGATTCAAAAGTTCCCTGTCTCCCTTTTAGTATGATACTGATAGAATTTAAAATCTCCCATACACAGAATGCAAAAGGACACTCAGGATCAGTAAAGACATACTCGAACTTTGCACAAAATTTTTATTTTCCAAATGCCCCAATTTGGATAAAAGTATTATGCAATGATTGTATAATATGTTAATTGAACAAACCTTATCCAAATCAAAAACAGATAGCACAAAAACAAGATTTTAAAGGACAAAGTTTATATTTCAACCATAGAATTTCATTCGACACAAAAGGACCAATTTCACCATCCTCTGAAGGAAATTCTTACATTATGGTCTTTGTTGATGCATTCACACATTATGTAGCACTCAACCCAGTACCACATTGTAATGCTTACTATGCTTACACAACACTTTACGAACACTGGATAGCTAAATTCAGATTACCCGAAATCCTAGTTACAGACAACGGTAGAGAATTTTTTAATAATGAAATCATCACACTATGCCACTTATATAACATTAAACATAAACCACGTACATCTGATGCACCTTGTACAAACGGTTTAGTCGAAGGTATGAACCGTTCATTACAAGAGTTTCTTAGATGTATCATTAATGGAAATGATACACGATACACGGAATGGTCAGCAGATGTAAAATTACTTCCCTTATCATACAATTCACAAATCACGACAACTTTAGGAATGTCACCATATGAATGGGTTTTCAATCAAAAGTCACGAAAACCACTTATGTTCACATCAAATGCCCATAAAAATGCACAAGGTCATTGCCAACCAAATAAAGACTCAGTTTGTTATAACCTACCTTTACACACGCATGATGAAGATCATTTTCATCACCCACAAATCCTTAAATTAGCCTCCGGTACAAACACCGAATGGATTTTAAATAGAGATAAAAAGCACACTGAAATCTACCAAAAAGTAACAAAGAAATTGTTACAAAGGTAAAACGTTAACGAACAAATTAATTCACGCTTTACACCAGCCACAGATTTAAAAATTGGAACATTTGTCTTAATACCTAACTTTGATACACAAAAAGGAATTTCTAAAAAATTACAACTAATTCGCAAGGTAATACCAAATAGTTGCCAAACCCACTGAAGTAACATAAAAACTCACAGATTCAACCAAAAAAGAAACTGTTCAACATCGTAACAATTTATTACCTTACTATCCAAAAGAATACGCATTACGCGAATTAACTCAACTATATTCTTTTACAGGTTTAAAAGTTATCCAAAATCATACACATACAGAACAAGCAACAAAAGTACAATCCGACGTTCAGCATAAACAAAATTAAAAACAAAACACAACTCATAATAATACAAAAACACCAGACCCAAAAACATCTCAAAAAGAAAGAAAAAACAGGAAAATGACAGAAAAATTTTTACCACAAGAACAAGTACGAAAATGAGAACACAGAGATTTATCACGACTTAGAAATCAACCACGTAAAAATTACAAAACATTCATCCCACAATCTAAAATATTAAAGAAAGTTGAATTTCAAAAACAAATTTGATTTTTAAATGAGTAATTTGTACACCTTTAAATCATTTTGAACTTTCATATTTTCAAAATAACATGCTGAAACATACGCAACAATTCTTGTTCAAATTCAGCCAATAGGATTCACTCAAATCCGTCACCTTCAATATCTCTAACACAAACCTACTAGCCGATAGATATTAATCTCCAGGCATATCTATAACTATAACTTTACAAACTCCATGTCAAAAATATGCAACTTTCTAAAACTTGACAACTAAAATAAGTACACCCTAATATTACAACCCTCCCCTAACTAATAACGCAAAGATCAACAAAATTTTCCCAACTCAGACCTCAAAAACCCCCCAACCAAAAATGGCAAATTAGCCTAAAGTGAAAAAAGACCATAATCAATTGGCCTAAATTACAAATATTTCAATAATACCCTAGATTATCTACCAAATAAAATCAAAGCAAAGAAGACCTCCCAAACACCATAAAATTAGCCTCCAACAGTTTTTCACAAAACTCAACCCACTTGTCAAAAAACAAAAAATATTCCGACCACACTTGAATTTTGCCCCAGAAGTTCAAAAAAATATTCGACGAACGAATCAAAAACATCTCAAACAGTCTAACACACAGAGATTTATCACGACTTAGAAATCAACCACGTAAAAATTACAAAACATTCATCCCACAATCTAAAATATTAAAGAAAATTGAATTTCAAAAACAACTTTGATTTTTAAAAGAGTAAATTGTACACCTTTAAATCATTTTGAACTTTCATATTTTCAAAATAACATGCTGAAACATACGCAACAATTCTAGTTCAAATTCAGCCAATAGGATTCACTCAAGTCCGTCACCTTCAATATCTCTAACACAAACCTACTAGCCGATAGATATTAATCTCCAGGCATATCTATAACTATAACTTTACAACCTTCATGTCAAAAATATGCAACTTTCTAAAACTTGACAACTAAAATAAGTACACCCTAATATTACAACCCTCCCCTAACTAATAACGCAAAGATCAACAATATTTTCCCAACTCAGACCTCAAAAACCCCCAACCAAAAATGGCAAATTAGCCTAAAGTGAAAAAAGACCATAATCAATTGGCCTAAATTACAAATATTTCAATAATACCCTAGATTATCTACCAAATAAAATCAAAGCAAAGAAGACCTCCCAAACACCATAAAATTAGCCTCCAACAATTTTTCACAAAACTCAACCCACTTGTCAAAAAACAAAAAATATTCCGACCACACTTGAATTTTGCCCCAGAAGTTCAAAAAAATATTCGACGAACGAATCAAAAACATCTCAAACAGTCTACCACACAGAGATTTATCACGACTTAGAAATCAACCACGTAAAAATTACAAAACATTCATCCCACAATCTAAAATATTAAAGAAAATTGAATTTCAAAAACAACTTTGATTTTTAAATGAGTAAATTGTACACCTTTAAATCATTTTGAACTTTCATATTTTCAAAATAACATGCTGAAACATACGCAACAATTCTGGTTCAAATTCAACCAATAGGGTTTACTCAAATCCGTCACCTTCAATATCTCTAACACAAACCTACTAGCCGATAGATATTAATCTCCAGGCATATCTATAACTATAACTTTACAACCTCCATGTCAAAAATATGCAACTTTCCAAAATTTGACAACTAAAATAAGTACCACCTTAATATTACAACCCTCCTTTAACTAATAACGCAAAGATCAACAATATTTTCCCAACTCAGACCTCAAAAACCCCCCAACCAAAAATGGCAAATTAGCCTAAAGTGAAAAAAGACCATAACCAATTGGCCTAAATTACAAATATTTCAAAAATACCCTAGATTATCTACCAAATAAAAACAAAGCCAAGAAGACCTCCCAAACACCATAAAATTAGCCTCCAACAAGTTTTCACAAAACTCCACCCACTTGTCAAAAAACAAAAAAATAATCCGACCACACTTGAATTTCGCCCCAGAAATTCAAAAAATATTCTCTCAAACAGTCAATACCTTAAAAAATATAATCTCAAATCTTTTCATAAAATTTTTCTTTCTCTTTAACCTTTTGCTAATATTTTTTATTGAAACTTTTGAAGCCTTAAAAATCATTTTAATAATTTTTTGCAATATTTTTTAAAAATTTTCTACTCCCTATTTCAAATATATCTCCAACTTTCCCAAATCATTGACCACACACATTCACAGGTACGATAACTCAAAGTCTATTTAAATGATACAAACAATTTTTAGTAGAACAGATATTTTTTTGCTATTCATAATTTTCATCACATTTTTATCATCCCTAATCATGACCATGTGCAAATCTGTAAAAAAGGCAATAGTCACATTCGCCTTAGCAACAATCCTTTTAATCCATTTTATCGAAGAATATTGCAATAAACATAAATCTTCCCACTAGAAAAAGATCAATTGGACACGTTTCCAAAATTGCTAACCAACCACCACAAAATCAATCTTCACCGACATCTTCCCAAGTCATACCCACAACCAGTCAAGACCCCCAAACATCCATACGAATTTCTTTCCAAGTTAACCCGTACACTTTTGAAGAACGACACGCTCGCTTAGCTGAACCACTAGAACCAGTTCAGCGACAAGCATCCCTAAGTGAACCAACATATAATTTGTACCCCACATTACCAGAAGACTTAAATAGAGTACGACATATTAGTCAAAATTAAAATACAGTTGAAATAAATAGACAAATTATACATCCACGAAGAAATAGGAATTTTCAAACCCCCAGAGTTCATTTTGATATACCCCAATCACCAACACCAACTACTTCAGAAAATTCAAGTGGTACATTACCAGAAACTCCCACACTTCTTTCACAACATAGCACCTCAAGTATACTATCAGACTATCTAGGTTCAACCCCCACATCACAGCAAATCCGAGAAAACCCTTTTAATCCCCCAGATACCCGAGAAAGACCACCATATTGGACAACACACTCATATACAACCCAACTTGGTAAATGAACCAATAGATATTTCTACTGATACAACACTATCATCGTTACCAGAAACATTATCACTCCCGTCAACACCATCATTAGGTCAAATCTCACCGACACTTTTCCTTTTAAATTTCCCAAATAACCTCGACGCTAGATATCGAGAACAATCATCATTAAATATCTCTTTACGATTAGATTGGAACACTTTCGTAGCACCTCCCCCATTATTTGGACAACATCAAGAAAGTAACCGACTCCACAGTTGGGCACTAAATAGATTACAATATAGACAGGGATCCACGAAGATATTCGAGAACATAATACTCAAATACTCCAACAAAATAGTCTCCAATTAAAGTTTGAAATTACAATCAGACTTAATAATATTGTTCAACACCCCTATCCATTAAATCCACCAAATATAACAGCTCAATCGCTACCACCACCATTATAACAACTGAAGTAATATGTAAATACGATAGATATACAAAAAACACAATTGGATACATAGCATTTTACAACCCATACTTCGGATTATCATACACATGTATATTCTAAAAATAATAACATTTCAACACATCCTTTTTCTAATATTTTCCGACCAAAACACAAATCTTTCTCCTCGCACAGGACCCCAGGATTTATTAGAAACACACTATGATTGTGAAAAAAACGAACAAAAAACACTACACAAATATGCAATAAATCAAGTATCACAATGCGAAACAGAACCACAAGCTATAGAAACTACAAATGTAATAGCAACATTGTACTCAAAAGCCCGAGCAACAACAGTCACAGGATACAAATTATCGGCAACATTTTCCGAAAAAAAGTACATTGTTCACAAGTTTCCATCGGAAATAAGAACCGACTTGATCACGAATCATTTTACCAGAGTAATATTGAAAGACTTTTACACCTAAATCCCGACGATTGCAAAAACGAATTACTCAGACTAAATCTAACAAGAAACAAAAACACAGACAGAAAAAAAAAAATTTTCAAACCTTTGCCGACTCTGTACATCAAGCAGAACTTGAACGATATCAAGGACATGTTAAATTAGACTAAAAATACCCATATAATGGCACACACGGACGATTAACTTATGATATAAACGATAAACACTGGATACCACACATTGGAATAAATAATCCTTCAAACTGCAAAGCAGACACGAAAAAAAGGATATCAAGAAATAATGTTTTTTGATTGGAAAATACAACTCACATCAGATAACCCTGCATAAATGATCAAGGTTCTTGTGACCTTACAACAAGAACCCAAGCAACAATTGTTTGGTTTCCCGCAGATACATGCACAATATTTCAAGTAGCAAAAATACACGCTCAAATGATAAAATTTCATGAAAAAGATTTTATTGAATCAATTTCATACGAACAAGTAAATCCATCCCGAAAACAAAGTAATAAATTTAGAAATATTCATGATATAGAAAATAAATGAACACGCTTTCAAGTCTATCAAGAAACAAAATTTGCATGTAAATATAGCAATCCACTTTATAAAACACAATACTCTGAAATACTTGTCGAACACGAAAAAGGATTCGACTTGACCACTGGAAAAATAAAATTTGATCCCTATGCCACAAGTCATCCTATTAACGAAGGAACATCATACGTCCCAATTAACTTTTATAAAAACAAAGGTCAACCTGGTGGAAAATTAAAACCATACGACAGTAAAAACACACGTTTGCAAGAACTGTCACTAATGAATAGCACCTACTTTGGTGATATTCATTATGAGATCCACTTGGACATGAAATAAGACTACACAATTAGTAGAATTTTCCAAGAAATGTCACTTTCTGAATTAGAAACACTTCATCAACTATGCGAATTAGAAAGAACACAAATTTTACAATCACTCGCATTATCAGTACTAAAAATACCTTACGCAGGATACTTATTATCAGGAAATAGATGAAATTTTCTTGATTACGAAGGAAACATTTTATGGTTTTAAACTTGCACCAAAAAAGTATCACCATTATATTTCTTCGAAGATAAACGTTGTTATGAAAGAATCCCCATATTCTATAAAAATAAAGTACATTTTGTTGACACTTTTTCAAGACGCACATACTTTTGGGATACCGTAGTCCCATGTGGATCAGAAAATAGCCACAATGTCGTACAATTAAACCCTGATGAAGACAAACACTACCTACTTACACCGTATCCTACATTAATGCAACCACTAAAAAAGTTTTCACCCGAAAGCATCCGAGCTATCGCTCGTAATACAAAATATTGATATACAATCAATTGGAATATAATCTAATACAATATCACATTATAACACAACAATTTCAAGAATTACTAACACAAACGGACACAATACAACGACAATCAATCGACCAGAATTTAAGAAAACTTGCCGAAACCGCAGGATTTGCAGACATTTATACACAAGACTACAGCGGATATTTTAAAGATATCAAAGATTACATATATTTAAACGGTGAAAAATATAGACCTCAGGATATTTCACCCCTAAATATTTTCAGTTTTGTAACCTTAAAAAACGAAATTCTCGCCTTTCTAGGATGGCTCTATTACATCTTAGAAAAATTAACCATCTTATACGCCATGTTTAATTTTATAGGATTTCTTTTCTCACTATTGAAAGGAATCTATAACACATGAGCTATACACACACAAGTAAATTGCCAAGCAAATGTAGCACGTATATTCTTCGCAGGATTTTTGGAATTTTTTCATCATCAATCAAAAAAATACTTTAGATGCACAAATAAAAGAATACAATACAAAAATATCCACAAGACCAAACACATATGACGAAGAACATAATAATATCGATACAACACCTACAGCACCACAGATACCAGCCCTACCACAAAACCATCCATTATCATTAGTTCCCCGAAATTTTCGAAACCTAGCAATCACAAATAATCCAAGTTTTCGACCAAATACAACACAAAGTCCCATTCAACACATAGTGACACATCATACTCAAAATGATAATACTTATGAACAAATTATAGAAAAACACACACCACCACTTTTCAATCTCAAAATAATCATTTTTTTTTAGCCCACGATGAGCCGACAAATTGGATCCCTCCATCGCTCAAATTCCCACCCTACCCAACCTCCAAACTCAAATCCCAATGATCCCAATTTTTGCTTTCCCGCCACCCAATTTTCCACTTATTAATATACCATCAAGCAAGAATTCTGATACTAACTCAGATATTTCAGGTTTTCATACTGTTTCACAATTTAATAACTCCAATGTAGAAACCCCCGACGAATTTGCAGACTCCGAACCATCTCCCTCTACCCATACCCAGACCAACTCCTCAGTTTTTTCGCAACCCCCTTTTCGACCCATCCAACCAAATCATCCACTCCCATCCCCTTCCACTCCTACTTACACTTCCCAAGTAACCCCAACCTGTTCTCCATTTCATTCCGACAGATCACATAATAACTCCCCAGATACCATCCAAATTTCCGAAGAACTCGACAATTTTGTTACATTACAACAACAACTAATACATCCCAAAACTCTCACAATACATCAACTATCATCCACAATAACATCTTCAAATCCACCAACTCCTTCACCCTCTTCAGCTTACACTCCATCATTAGCTCCGTCATCCATATCCACCGAAACACCTACCAGTACTAACCGAGCTTATCGCACTTTTAAACGAACATTCCCAAATCACCCATTCCCAACCAAACCCGGAGCAGCCCGAGAATACATCAATCACCCAGAACACACAAATACCAAAAATTTTCTAGAAATCACCCTACCATCATTTTAGCAATATATATTAAATACACCTACCATTGCTAACGAAATTTTGTTGATTAGCACATTTTAATGCCAAAACTTCAGTGGACAGCTTTCTACAATTATATTAACCCCTTCTGTTTACCACTAACAAATACTAGTGAAGACTTAGAGAAAAACAAAAATATGTTATATAGACTCACCACATCATTAACAGCACGACAATTTACTTATGTTGGATATAAAAAATTATTAAAAACATTCAACGCACCCCGAGCTAACGATTTCTCAATAGAATACTACGATCATAATATCATCCGCCCTAATCACGATCAATTTTTAGACGAAGATCGCTTTGCAATTCCGCAACTAACCGAAAATTTTTTCATTAAAACACCATACATATTTACACTTAATATTTTTGATAAAAAACATGATCATATTATTTCAGAAGCACTAGTTGATATACAGGCATGGGAAAGCTTCTATGACAAATTTCAGTTATTTTCACTAACCTTTCACTTTCTTTCACCACAGGAACGCGATTTGCACTGTTCACACGATATAATGTTACGCACTAAACAAACACACACTTACACATATTATCGTTTTATACAAAATCATTTTGATTTACACACTCCATCGAGACAACCCCACCCTCGTTTTCAGTTTCTTAACTCAAAATACACGTCACCATTTTTTCTTAATTTCACATATTGCATTAAAAATACGAACCTCCACGGCATCCTCCGCAATTACGACCCAGTCACCCAAGTGTTTATATTTTGTCCCATCACGAAGACCTTCAATGATGAAGAATCAAGACCCTTCCTTATCCCGCATGAATTTATACAACCTATAGAAATACCCATATTAGAATTCATTCATAATACTAAATATAATCATAAAATCTATAACCTCATTCAAAACACACTTTATGAGTTCGCAGTAGGCACCGAAGAACTAAACACCATCAAAGCACTTCAATTGCTTTGGCCACTGCTACAAACTAAAAATGTCATACGCATACTAGCCAAGTTACTAACAACATCAGACATGATTCACGACATATTCCCCCACGGCTTTTTCCCAGATGACTAAGGTAAATATGAATTAAAATACTTATAACTAATAAATTCAAATTTGTACTAACCATTTTCTATCAATGTTTAATTTATTCTTTTAGTCTTCACATCACAATCATCTACAAAACAGAAAAAGACAAATAAAAATACAAAACTTCTTAAATTATAATCAAACTCATTAATCTTTCACACTAAATAATGTAATATAATTCATACCCAATGTAATAATTTCATTTATAAATTATTTCCCCATGAAGCAGAAAAATTAAAATACGATGAAAATTTATACTTTTAAACTTCCCCAACAGCAGTAAAATTCAATTTCTATTCAATAAATTATTAAAATGAGAAAGCAGTACTAACCTGTTCAATATTTTCATTCATTCGCACAAGAATTCTATCCAAGCTCGCACAGCTCGCCCACGAAGAATTGTTTAAATAATGATTTTAAGTTTCAAGTTTTCACTATTAACAACTCTAACACGCGATAACAAAATTCAAACTTTCCTTTAACCCGGTTGGAAAGCAAGTATATACTAAACCAAACTAACCAACGCAGCTTACTAAACACCACAAATCATAAAATAACAGCAGACTAAGAAAAGAAAACCAACGGTACCCAAACCGGATTAAACCAGCTTAAAACAGGATAACTTATTTTTTTGAAGACTATTATAAAGTCTAAGAAAGAAATAATGAAATACAAAAAAGTTGAAAGACAAACCCAAAAACAAGTTGACTTTTGAAAAAAGGCACAACCAAAGTAACATAAGAAAGACAAGAAGAAACCAACATAAAACGTTATCACATAACAGGACCTCTCAAAGAAACAGCATGAAATCACACTCCCATTCCTGGCCTAACCCACCAGAGAAGGACGTCCTGAGTATGCTTATAGCCGGCCTAACCCACCGAGATACACCCACGCTTTGTGACCACACTTCATTTTTTAATAAGAGGTACTCAAGGGTGAGTAACTCTTCAAAATAAACGAACTAAAATAAAACGCTTTTGTGAAAACAACTAACTAAAATCATGACTAAAAAACCAGATTAACAGAAATTTATAATTTGTAAATCATAATATGCAGTATACAGATCATACACAACAACAAAGATGAACAACCAAAGACTTGACGATACCATCACACTGGAACAAAAGAATGGCTAAACACAACCGACATGCCGTCCACAATCACGACTCCCCCAGATAGCATGAGTGGCCAAAATTGTAGTAGTTTTAGTACTTTAGAAAATTAAACAAGACTGCTCGTATCAGGGCGAAGCCGTGAATGTTCCGACTGCCTTTTAAGGTTTTATGGAGCAGTAATAACATCAAAAAATTAAATGTAATAAAAATAAAATGAAATTTTTTTTTCTTAAATTTGAAATTTTTATGAAAATCATCACCCCACACGCCATTTAAAGTACAAAAGGATAGATTTTGCTCCTAGTAACAAATCAATTGTGGCAAATAAGCTTCTTCCGACCAATTTGGAACGATTTCTGAGACGGATTAAATCTCCGCTTACGCGTTAATAGCTCGAAAAATATCGCGCTTTAATTTCCCAAATTGGCCAAATTGGCAATCTTTAAACCCCCATAACTTTACAAAAAATGATCACCGATAAAATATCTTTTCAAATTTAAGCTCAGGACAACAATAATTTTTGAATGATATAAAAAAGTTTCGTCAAAAATGAGTTAAAAAGTCGAAATTTGTCTGAAGAAAAAAAACCCACCCCGAGCACAACTATTCCGTTACTTTCGTATTCAAAGTCGGAACAACAAGATGTGAGGTCATTTTTTGTGAAGTTATGGGGGTTTGCAGATTGCCATTTCGGCCAATTTGAGACAATTAACGCGCGAAAAAGACAGTTTTAGTACTTTAGAAAATTAAACAAGACTGCTCGTATCAGAGCGAAGCCCTGAATGTTCCGACTGCCTTTTAAGGTTTTATGGAGCAGTAAAAACATCAAAAAATTAAATGTAATAAAAATAAAATGAAAATTTTTTTTTCTTAAATTTGAAATTTTTTATGAAAATCATCACCCCACACGCCATATAAAGTACAAAAGGATAGATTTTGCTCCTTGTAACAAATCAATTATGCACCTTGTACCTTGCAGCTTTTCATATTCAATCAGTCGCTTTTCAATAGTTCACAATTTCTCGACTGTTGTGAGGTCTCCTCTGACCAAGAGCTATACAGCCCATCATGCAGAAACCTCGTTTTTCCCCCGATTGAGACCCATAAACATTTTGTTATGTTTGTTTTCCATGCTAAAACATGATCCATCGACATAAGCTGTGCAGCAAGGCATAGCTCATTACACTGCAACCATTTTCCCTACCCATCCACTCATTTTTGTGGTATTGCATAAATTCGAAATCGGATGTGATTAAAAAGAAAAGTTTTTTGCTCAACGGTCAAATTTAAGTTTATGTTTTTTTGGTTATTTTTCTGACTGCGAAATGTTACCTGATCCTCAATTATGGACATTGGAGGACCCGAGGCAGGGATATTTTGGCTAGCGGGACTAGATCTGTTTTTAGTTTTGGTGCCAGCATAATATAGACACTGCCTCTGTCGGGCAAAACGCTGAATGATCGTATTCACCCATACGCGGGTATCTGAAGCAGTTTTTGGCAAAATGATCCACCAATTGTTAAAAAAACCCGAGTTAGTTTTCTGCCAATTCTACTCGTTAGAGGAAACAAATGAATTGATTTATCTCAAATTGGCACTTTTTAAATATTCAATACTAAAAAAAACATGGCTGACAGGAGATTGTTTTTTGTTTTCAGCTCAGGGCATCAACTTCTGTCACACTCTATGAAACAGTTCCTTACTCAGTCCGTTGGTATAAGTTCTTCACATTCCAGATTCCAGACTATGCTTCGACAGGTTTGATGTATTTTGTAGATCCTCTGAAAATAGCACAACTATCAATTACTCAGTCAAACATGCTTAGTCAGAGGTCAGAGTGTTATCCGGCCGGATTGGCAAAGCTAGAGATTTATTTATTTTGATGTTAGCTCACTGCCTTGAGCAGGTCACTTGACCTTGTATGATGTTACAAAAGCGCAACATCACGATATGTTGGTTAGAACATAAAATAAAGACTTTCAGAACTAGTTGTTTTATTTGAGTTCTCAGTTAGCATTATTTGTAGTTTACCAATCCGTTCGGGTGCAATATTAACAGTTATCATATCTCGCGGTATGACATGGCGAAGCCAGGGGCTTTCACAGAAAATTCACTTAGTTTTAATCCATTTTGGGAAATAGCTTCAGCGGAACCGCCATTAGAATGGTCCAAGTGGGCCGCTGTTGTCGAAATGGCAGTATTCGCAAAGGACGGGATCGAAGTTCAAAATTTATTAGGTGGTAAGTTTAAACTAGTCGATCCACCAGAACCATTTTTGAAACAGAACCAAAAACAAAACAGAGAAGTAAGAAACAAAGAAAAACGCGTGGGATGGGAGAACAGATGCCTAAAAGCCCGCGAAAAGAGCGTCCTGTGTATTTCAGTAGCATGGGACAAAGCGGAGAAGTTATTTGTTCCTCTGCCTAGGCACGGAAGGCCAAAGGCAGGTACAGCGAAACGAAAACGTCCAGGATTGAACATACAATCTACAACGACAAAAATGTTCATGCTCAAGATATTTTCGTTACAGAAAGAGTTCTTTATTATTCTTAAACAGAAAAAAAGAAATCGCTAGAACAATGGCATGCTGACTTATATGAGCTCACATCAAGAGCAGACTGCGGGGACCGCGAGGACGAATAGTTCCGGGACATGTTCACCGTACATATGCATAACATTAAGATCGCAGAGGAACTGCTAACAGAAATTCAATTACACAGGACAACTCTGAATACGCCATTGCGACGCGAAAAGAGTACTGAACAAATTAGAACTATGAAATCAAACCGATTCGAATCGTCATCATCAACTGCCAAAAAAAACCAAGAAGTAACATTTAGCCTCGAGGCCGGGGCGGCCAACCACAAAAAAAAACAATAATTGAGGAAGATATTCAAGAAGGTGTCAAAATTACTCACGCGGAAACTAAAACAAAAATTTACAAAACCAGAATAACATGCAGCAAAAACAGTGCTAAGTGTGGAAAAACAATTGGTCCTAATCATTAACAAAATCTGAGCAAAATGCGGAAAACGGGGACATTTTGCGAAAGTATGCCAATCGGCAAAAGTTAACTTCTTCCAAAATAACAACGAAGAACAACCCACCGCAGAAGACGGTCAAAGTCAAAGTCAAGACGAAAGTGACCCAGTCGCAATTGCCGAACTCACGTCACAAAACGGTTGGAAAGAATTACAAAGAGATAGTTTCTCCAAGATGGCAATCGCCGACTCATTCGAAGTCAAAAATTCAGCGAAAATCACTGACGAAGATTTAAAAGGTTATATAAAGAAACTCCAGACGAAATCCGAACCCATATTCGCTATCACTAATTCTGGCAGTCCTATGTCGTTCTTAAAGGAGACAACAGCACGTCGTCTGCAACAAAACGACAGTTCAACAATATTCAATTATAACCCCACGGTGGAAACCACACGAAACTTAGCATGTTACATGTTACAAGGGGAATATAATTATACTAAAAGGATGGCTATTGATAGCTCTCGAATTCGCGGATTGGGCAATTCATTCAATCCCATTTATTGTGGTTGACGACCAAAAAGTAAATACAATTGGTCGGTCGAAACCTATCACCACAAATCGGAATGAAACTGATACAAGAAAAACCACAAAATTATCAAATGATCATTATAAATGAGGGGGAAAAACCAAACGTAGAAAAAACAGTGTGTGCAGGATAATTTTACACGACTATGCCTCAGACTAGCAAAAGCAAAAAACCACGTGATGAAAACACAGTTTATTCAGGACGCGACTCCTTTCCAGCAAAAGGCCGCCGAATCCCAATACATCTTCAGGAACGCGTTGAAACCGAATTAAACAAACTGATAGACCAGAAACACATTGCGAAACTGGAGAAATGGCCAGAAAATCAATTCATCATCCCAATCTTTATCACCGTAAAAAAGATCAAACGGTAAAACTGGCGTTAGATTCAAAGAAAATTAACAAATATCAAATGTCAAAAAAATAACAAACATTTTTTCATGTCTTGATTTGCGGTATGCTTCTTCGCAAATTCCTTTGGATGAACAAAATTCGAGAGCAAAGCATTTTTAACCTCATCGGGGAAAACGCCACGGGAACCTTTCATTTCCAAACTGGTTTCTGCGGCCTCACGGATATGCCGGTGGAAATTCCAAAAGGCAATCGACTCCACGCTAACAAATTGCAAAAATACATACGCCGCGGAAGTAAGGAAAAACACCTTGCAAAAAGTACTACAAAATCTCGATGAAGTAAATCTCGCCATCTTTATAGACAAATGTAAGTTCGCGTGCAAACAGATCGAATGGCTAGGTTAAACTATAGATAGCGAGGGCACAACACCTCCAATATAAAAATTAGAAGCCATAGAAGGACTAAACCCACCTAAAACAACCAAACAATTAAAATGTTTCATGGGCTCGATACATCATCTCACAAGATGCATCCCCCACCTGGCAGAAACTGCCGCGGCACTACATCCTCTTCTAAAAAACACAAAAAACACAAAACGCTAGATTTCCGGTCTAGGAGCAGCCCTAGAACGAAACACATCAGAAGGTTTGGTGGCAACCGCGTACGCGTCAAAATCTTAAAATTTTTTGTAAGAAAATTAATCAGGGTTTGTTTGGGCAACAGAAATCTTGGGGGTCGTTTGGGCAACAGATTACTTCAAATACTATTTATGCGATAAAATTATACTGTCATCACAGATCACCAGGCTTAAATTGGCGCATTAAATGCCAGCGAAAGATCAAAAACTGGCCAAATCAGACTAACAAGATGGGTTGATCGGCTAATTTTTTTTTTCATTTTTTCTATAAAACATTGGGTGGGGAACAAAATAATTGACTAAATGTACAGAAATCCGGTTCAATTAGCAATACCACCCAGGGAGTTTGATGAGGAACTTTTTGTGGCGCATGTCAACTCACTCATAATGCTTCTTGAGTTGATCGGCAACTTAATCTGAAACCAACTGCTAATCAAAAGCGAGCACCTAATCGACTGATCAAAAAGTGCGCGAAATAGGAAAGAACGCTAGCAAGCCAATCCAAATTTCAAGTGCTTTTCAAACATTTCAAATATCGCACAAGCGGTTAATTATCCCAATAAAATCTCAGCCATTCTCTCATAAACTATCCAATATCCAAAATATCCGAAATAATTAGAAAGGGCTAGAAGGGAGCGTTATTTCGGAATAGGAATGTAACACAGATCGAAACAGAATGAGTCGACAAACAAAAAAGAGGCAAGGAGAATCCGATCGGGAAAAGAGCTTCTCAAATCCGCGATGGCACAGACGAAGGACGAATGAAAACCTAAAAGCCAACCAGACGCTACATCAACATCAGCCACGCTTAAGGACGCCTGAGAAAATATCAAACGAGAACTGAAAAAAAGAAAATAACCACATTTCCGAAAACCGTCTTCAGCGACAACAGGACACACCAAGAGGAATTGAGTAAAAAATCAGACAAGGAAACAAATAACGACAACGGAAATACACTCACTCAAACCGCGGATCAGACTAAGCCATCATTTTCTACCCAATTGGAGTCAAAGACACCGATACACGGACAGAGCTATCAATTGAGAAAAAAAAGTTTATGAATACTGCGTAAGCTTCTTGGACCCAACCACAGCAAGACAGGAGGAACTCAGCCAAACGTGACACCACCCACAGTGACATCAACACACATGAAGGAACTTCGAAGAATACAACTAGAGGCCAGCCACGAAATGGTAACAGACTGGTAGCTGCAGTCCACAAGAAAACCAACACAGAAATCGAGGAGGACACCCCACTGTAAAGAAAAATATTGCAGAAATTTTTGGCAGTCAGCTTCATTGCCGCCGCAATTCGAAAAGACAGATATAAGTGCCCACACGCTAACTTCGTTAAAAAACGAGACTGGGAAGCCCCCAAGGTGTCATTCAGTCAGTACTGGTGCAATATATGACACCGATTCCTTGTACGAGATGATTGCCTGCTCAAAGATGAGCGGATTGTACTCCCAACTCAACTCCGACAGACAGTGCTCGATAGTTTACACCTCACTCACGCCGGATCGACGGCCATGTTGGATCTCTGCCAACACATCTGGTTTTCTCACATCCACGATCAATCGTGCAGATGATAAAATGAAGTCGACAGTGTACCGAGGAAGGTAAAAACTTGAAACCAATAATGGGGAAGAAACTTTCATTCCAAATGATACCTGTTGTCGAACCGAACGAAGAGGCACAATTAGGTTTTGCGGGACCTCTCTCGAATGAACTAAATAAAGACGCATATTTACTAGTTGTTTTAGATAAGTCGTCAAAATTTACAACAACTAAGGTAGTTTCGAACACGACAGTGGACATCACATTGAATTTTACGCAATAGTACAAGTCAAATAACGGAGTACCACGTAAACTAAGATGCGACCTGAAAAAAAAACGTTGGGCCAAAAAAAATTCAATTTTTCTGCAAATCAATTGATATAAGACTCCTCTTTGCAACGAACGATGATCACAGATTCCTAGGGGTGGTAGAAAAAATGATACAAACTTTTAAACGGCGACTCAGAGTAAGGAGAATTGGCACGAACGGCACTCCGTTCAAATTAGCCTCGGATGTGGCGGAAGCTTTCAAAACCTTACGCATAACTCCGCAAGAAATAACAAAAAAACACCATTTGAAGCGGTAGAAAAGCTAAAACTCCGCTTTCAAACATAGCAACAAATGGTTCACCAAAAAACTTAATTTGGAAAAATGCCAAACACGCCTGTTTAGATCGGAAAAACTTGATGCACTCTTCAAATCCAGCGGAAATAATGCACGACCTCCAAAAATGGTCAGAAGACGAGGTCACAATTCAGAGAAGAACACCGGAGCCTGCAATCATTCAACACACACCAGCCAAAGATAGCCCACGGCCACCGAATACAGGTGCAAAAACCAGGCGAGCGTTAGCTCTTGAAAAAGAGAAATTAAATGTAAGATATAAAGACATACAGCAACTGGTTGAACCAAATAGCAAAAATTGAATAAAACAACTAAGAAGGAAATTAGTTAAGTGGGCAACGAACGTGGTAAACTATCGATGGGAAAATCTTAACATACACGCCACACACAGCGTGGGTACAAACAAAAGGAAAACAACCAAGACTACCAAGAATTATTGAGTTTGAATTCGTTCCTAAACCTTTAATCTACGGTCCATATGGCCGTCACGACTTAGCGACTGCGTTGCATATAAATCATTTCGGAGAATAGGACAATGTTTGCGTTTTTTAGATATCGAAGACCGTAACGCACCTTAACATCCTATGTTCCGAGAAGACACAATGGGGCTACCAGTGAAGTTAACTCTAACGGAATTACAGGATAGCCCGATCAAAAGAAAAGCTACGGGAAAAACGAACTGAGGTAAAATCAACGCAACGAACACCAATAAGAGGACTGAAGTTGAGTACGGAAACGAAGACGGCGGAAACCTTAAAGAAGCAGTCGGAGAGCGATAAATCAACCTCGTCGGATGACTCGGGTTCATCGACTTCGGAAATCACCGTACCATCTCCAAAACGGGTAAACAAAAAGAAAACGCCGGAAGCTACCAAACTGCTGGAACCGACAAGAGAGTCGGGTCGATCCAGACATTCAACACTAGCCGGGGCACTGGGGAACCCGGTCCCGATAAATGCCTCAGGGAACGTGACCCAATCACCGGCAAAACAATTTTCAATCGCACCACCCACGGACAAAACACAGGGAAATGCAGGGAAATGCTATGACAGTGAATCAACCTTCACAACGCCCGATTCAAAACCCAACCTGAAAAGCCTCATCTCGGAGATTTGATCGCTGGAGTACAACACCTGCGTGAAGTTTTTGGAAGCCATAAAACCGCAGGCAAAGAAAGAGGCGCAACGGGCAATGGAGATCATTGACATGGTGGCCCCTGCAAACAACCACAAAAAACAACAAGATATAGAGGTCCTCGTCGTAACAAACATACACAACAAGAAAATCGAGAACTCAGTGGCAGACCACAAAAAAGATGACCTACAAGAGCAGCAAGAAAAACAACAAAGAGAGGAGCAGGACGACGAGGAAATCCAACAGGAAGTGGGAAAAGAAAAAGAAACAGTTTAAAAAGAAACAACTAAGAAAACGAATTAACTAGATCTGAATTCTTTATTTTATGTTGTAACTAACATATCGTGATGTTGCGCTTTCGTAACATCATACCAGGTCATTTATTTGAGTTCTCAGCTAACCTTGTTTGTCGTTTATCAATCAGTTCGGACTCAATATTCAAGAGAGTCATTTTTCTGCGGAAAACTAAAAGCCAACCCGGGCACAATTATTCCTCCGCTTTTTTGCAGTTAAAATGTAAGGATGGGTATTTGTGTCAATTTCTGCTGAAATCAATATGTAGTTTGAGCAATTTTAGCTTACTTTTTAAAATTATCTGCGCTTTTAACTAAATCAAAACGGATTTTTCTCAAATCAGCCCGATTAATTTCAGTATCTTAAATTCTATGAATTGCTCTCTGAAGTAGCTAATGATCCAATAAACTTGTTTTAATTATACAAAATCGTAAAATTATTTAAGAGCTATAAAAATAGAAACTAAACCATCGTAAATCCTTATTGGTTTCTAATTTCTGTGGCAGGATAACGTTTTAATCAGCACTGCTTTTTGTTTTTCAAGAATTTGCAAATAGGAACTGAATTTCAACCGAATGTGTTGCAAAAAGTTCGGACAGATATAAGTTGAGCTCGCCTCCTTGAACAAAATTTTGCATGCATAAACATTTTGGAAATTTGCATATTCTTAACCGGTTAATAAGTTCCTCTTATTATGGGAGGATTTTCTCTTTAAAGCACCAGAAGCGCAAAAAATTGAACCGATCCGCTCTTTTTGATTTATCTATGGCCCGAACTTTTGCAACTTATTTCCAGTTTTATTCAGTTGAGTTCATTGAGTTCATCTGTGGCCGAATATGTTGGAGTAGGGATCCTTGCTGTCTGGATTGTATCCGCCGGATGTCAAGTCTCCTCCCCCGGATGCCCCCCCTGGGTCCTGTCCGTGGAGCATCATTCTGAATGTCATGAGGCCCCTGCTGTTCACGTCCAGTCGGATTCCAGACGAAGAGAGTCGCTTGATCACAACCTCAAACACATTCCATCAAGCTCACATTAGACCACGTGAAACCCGGATCAGTTCAAAAAAACTGCGGACCCCTACCACTTTCCCATTCCCTCAAAACTGTAGTCTAGACTGTCAGTAAATGTACATACGACTCTTTGCATGTAAAGAATGTATCAAATTGGTTCCCTCGCTCTCGCTGTCATAACTCATTGCAGTTTAGAACAAGGTAAAGTCATTTAAACAAGGTTTTCAGAGAAAGTTAAGCGATAAAACGACAAGTACCTAGAAGTAGCATTTGCTTGTAAATCTACTCAGCTTAGACATTGCCTATCATTAGGAAGAATCACTTGTGGCAAAAAGTTCCTTTTTTATTATTCAAGAGTCACCACACGAAATTTTTCTCCATAAGAGTCGAATGTTAAACGGCGAAAATACGAGAAAACGAAAAACATATAACATAAGCTGGAACTCGTGTTTAAAACCCAATTATGATTGCTTGAGTAAATTAAATTTGTGGTTATCAACTACATTTTGTGCCCTATTGTGTAACTTTTGTGGAAATATGAAAAGAAGTAGATGTGCTCTGACCTCTGAGAGTGTGGTGACTAATACGTATAAGTAGCAGGAGAGGAAGGCCACCAGCAGAACAGCCCCCACCCCGATGACGAATCTGTGGAGAGTGAAGGCGGAGGGGGTGGTGCGCTGGATGAAGGTGGGGGTGTCGTCTGGGTGTGCGATGGATATGAACTTGTGGGTCCTGTTGCCGGAGAGGAAGAGGACGTTGCAGCCACTGATCGGGTCACACGAGTAGAGAGACAGTTCCGCATCTCGCAACTGACTCCTAAACAGTTAAGCCACTCAACAAGCCACACTCAGTCCACCTCAATGCTGCTTGCAATTTGACTTCGTTTCTTTTGATTCTTACCACGTATTAGCCACACAGTGGAGACAATATGGTCATAATTGGTCAAAGCTGGAAACATTTCTGGGCATGAGATGCAATCTCTTGGCATAACTTGCAAGGGTTTTAATGAGAAGTAGTTTTTAATAATAGCCCTTGCTCTATTTGTAATATACATTTACTATCTGTGTGTCGTTGTTGCTGTTGTTGTGTGTTGATAGTGACTACTACATGCATGTACCTGGGCTGTACTAGTTCGACTTGTGCGATGGTGAATTGAATGAGTCTCCTGTCTGCACTGCCCATCCGCAGGTGGTGACTCCTCTGGAACTCCCTCAACTTGTGTCCACTGATGCCCCCCTTGCCACACCTCACCTGTGAGCAAATAACACACACACGTAAGTGCCGCTGCTGCTGCTACTGCTACTACTAAGTACATCAAGTAATAGCTTTGGATGGGAGTATTCTAATCTGATTTCTGTCCTTCAATAGCACTTCAAAAAGTGTATGATGGAAGGATAAAATATAAGGAATTGAGGACAGCCGTTTCAGTGAGAAAAGAATGGTTATAGCAAAAAAATGTTCAAAAAAATCAGTCAAGTTTAGTTTTTGTTTCAATTTTTTTTCAAATATCGTCTATTGCCTGTTTGCTGGCTAATGGTAGCTCTAATCTGTTCATATTGTAAAACAAAAAAGTTCGATTGTGTCTGTCGAAATATATTTTTTCTTTCGCAATGATTACTTAGTGAAACTGATTGATTTAGCTGAAACAAGGAGTTAGAGGTTCCGCGGTATGCTTTGATTAAAACAAAACATATATGCAGTGCTGATTTAAAGTACCCGGACAAAACAAAAACTTGAAACCTTTAACGCATTTTTCTCAAACTGTTTTAAATTAAACAAGAGAAGAAAACAGAAGTTTCCTAAAATTTCATCAGAGTTAATAAAGTGTAACTTTTTTTTGCAAAATTCGCAACCTATATTGTACTAAAAATGAGTAAATTTGCTTTTTTTTAAATTTTCAAAATCTACGCCAAAACGACCAAAATAACTGATGGGAAAATTATGTCAAAAATATTTTCTTACACATTCCAATTAAGTTCAAGAAAAGTAAAATCTGCCAAATATCTGTATCAGAGAATATATTTTATAGCCAAAAAATTTAATTTAACTAAATAAAACTCAAAATATTTGCTAAAGCAAACTTCTAGCGTTTTGCGCAATTTATGGAGAATTTATCTGTCTAAAATTTTGTGGAGCTGTGTAGGAGGCTCCATTTGATATCATTTTCTTGGATTAAAATGATAGTTTCAGCGTAATTTTTAAATTACTAAGAAAGCCAAAATAACTCATTTTTGGGTTAACATTTTTGGTTGCGGGTTTGGTTTGGCACAATAAATTTCTTTTTATTATTTCTTATGAAAATTTGAGCAAATTTTTTTTCCTCACTTTGTGTGTAATTGAAACTGAATTTGAGAAAAAAGTTGTTTTAATTTTCAAAATTGGTTCATTTTTTTCCGGCTAAGTTTAATCAGCACTTTAAATGTTGTATTTTTTTGTGGATTTTAAAGTGATCTGTGCCTATTTTTTAAATGAAACTTCGATAAGCAACCGAGCCAATTTTCTTTCAGTTAGTTCCAAAAGAAAATAATATTTTTGATAAAAGAATTATTCATAAGGACGTTATTAATATTTTTCAGTTTTTTCGCATTTTCAAATAATTAGATCGGGAGTCTTAAATTAACATCCCGTGAATCAGAAAAAACACACTTTTGTTGAAAAATGTTGAAAATAAAATTTGATAACTTTTTCAGAAACTTAGAAATCTTTAAGAAAACTTACGTTCAGTTATCTTATCAGTTAATCAGAAAAAAATGATGCATACTGGATGATTTGGCAGTGCTGATTTAAAGTACCCGGACAAAACAAAAACTTGAAACCTTTAACCTATTTTTCTCAAACTGTTTTAAATTAAACAAGAGAAGAAAACAGAAGTTTCTTAAAATTTCATCAGAGTTAATAAAGTGTAACTTTTTTTTGCAAAATTCGCAACCTATATTGTACTACAAAATGGGTAATTTTGCCTTTTTTTAAATTTTCAAAATCTACGCCAAAACGACCAAAATAACTGATGGGAAAATTATATTAAAAATATTTTCTTACACATTCCAATTAAGTTCAAGAAGAGTAAAATCTGCCAAAAATCTGTATCAGAGAATATATTTTATAGCCAAAAAATTTATTTTAACTAAATAAAACTCAAAATATTTGCCTAAAGCAAACTTCTAGCGTTTTGCGCAATTTATGGAGAACTTATCTGTCTAAAAATTTGTGGAGCTGTGTAGGAGGCTCCATTTGATATCATTTTCTTGAATTAAAATGATAGTTTCAGCGTAATTTTTAAATTACTAAGAAAGCCAAAATAACTCATTTTTGGGTTAACATTTTTGGCTGCGGGTTTGGTTTGGCACAATAAATTACTCTTTATTATTTCTTATGAAAATTTGAGCAAATTTTCTTTTCCTCACTTTGTGTGTAATTGAAACTGAATTTGAGAAAAAATGTTGTTTTAATTTTCAAAATGGGTTCATTTTGTCCGGCTAATTTTAATCAACACTTTAAATGTTGTATTTTGTTTTGTGGATTTAAAAGTGATCTGTGCCTATTTTTTAAATGAAAGTTCGATAAGCAACGTTTTACACAACTTAACTAACGGGCCAATTTTCTTTCAGTTAGTTCCAAAAGAAAAGAATATTTTTGCTAAAAGAATTATTCATACTGTTTTTTCGCATTTTCAAATAATTAGATCGGGAGTCTTAAATTAACATCCCGTGAATCAGAAAAAAACACACTTTTATTGAAAAATGTTGAAACTAAAATTTCATAATTTTTTCAGAAACTTAGAAATCTTTCAGAAAACTTACGTTCAGTTATCTTATCAGTTAATCAGAAAAAATGATGCATACTAGATGATTTGGCAAAGTATCCAGTATGTAAATTTGTGAAGCTAATATTGTTCTCGTAAATGGTTCATTTTCAACACTGAGTTCAAAATTATGATTTTTTTAGACATTTAGATATTTGCTAGAAAACTTACGTTAAGTTATCTTTTCAGTTAACCGGAAAAATCGATTAACTTAGGTTAACTAACCTAAAGTCCCCATCTTAACTGAGTCGAACAACTAAATCATTTTAGTAAGCTTCTGGTAAAATTTAGTTTGCGAAGTGAGTTAAATTTTCTGGCAGTTTGCCAAATATGTTAAATTAGAAAAAAATCTTTGTATATTCTGACGAAACCTTGATTGTTTTGACTACACTGTAAATAGTTTCAAACAAAACTCAAAATAAATTTGATTTAAAAATAAAACTTCTTAATACAAAAGAAATTTCCATAAGAATTTAAAATAAAATGAAAACTAAGTGTCGAAAATGAATCATATACCAAAACAATAATAGCTACGCAAATTTACTTACTGAGTGGTTTGCCAAATTAGCCAGTATGCATAATTTTTCCGATCAGCTGATAAGATATCTGAAGGTAAATTTTCTTAAAGATATCTCAGTGTCGAAAAAGTTCTTTATGTTGAATGAAGTATTCAAAATTGAATCATATACGAAAATAATATTAGCTGTACAAAATCACATATTGGCTCGTTTGCCATGCATAACGAATTAGAGTTACTCTTCCAGCATGCATCATATATAATACGTTCAAAGCGCGGATATATTAGCGCAGAACACTGCCAAATTTATTTTTTCCATAACTTTACCCTCTGAAGATTACCAGTCACCCCCAATCATAAATATTATTATTATTTTTTGAAAGTCGGAAATAAAAGATTCTCCTATTCCCAGCCAGCGCAATAGGTTCATCAGGTTGACAAGTTTTTAGTGAAAGGAACGTTGAAATTGAACTCCAAAAATTCAAAACTATTTTCTCATGTTCTTTTTTCGCACGCAATCACGCAAGGTCAGGTACAAGTTAGTTGTTTTTAATTCATTTTAGATTAATTTTAACCCAAAAGAATTGGCTGCTGTTCAATCAACTTTTTAAGAAAACTTATCAAAAATGATTAGTTAGTAAATTGAAGTAAGCCTGAAAAAAAAACAGCTTTGTGCTTAAATATTTTGTCATTTTTCGAAACAATAAAAAATATTTCTGGAAATTTGCTTTCGAAGTAATTGTAAAAAAAAACATTGGAACTGGCTGGTTCAATATATTACAAACCATCTGGGCAAAACAAGGTAAAACTCGGCCCAGTTTTTTTCAACGCTCAGACAACCTTCTTCGGCACCTATCGTGAAACTTGAATTGATACTAAACGTGCGTGCTTCAATTTGATACTAAATTTGATGAACATGACGATTTCTTTTAAATCTGAATTTGAGTGATAAAAATTACCTTTGATCATATTTCATTCCCAGATCAGCCCGCATCCAAGTTTGGGCTTAAGTAATTGATTATATTGGATTTTTATGCTGAGTTTTCTGGCAACTATATGTGATTATAGTTACCAAATTTGTTAGGTGTTTAATCAGTTTTAATGATGATCTTTTCCCAGAGAATAACTGATTATAGCTTATTCAGAAAACTTTTTAAATATTTTATAATCGTTTATAATCTCTACTTTTTTGTCACAACAAGAGCGTCTTTTTGTACATCTTATGTTTTACTATTTTTCTGTCAGTAGAACAATTTCTAAAAATAAGATGCCCTGTCACCTTTTGGTTCATCAGAACCCAAAGATTTACCATGAAACAAAAAGTTTGTAGAGAACTTTCATTTTTGTTGAAAAGTTATGCGGTAAGCAAAAAATAACCTCATTTAGAAAATCATTAAACTGAAACAACATTCTGATAATTCGGTAGTTCAAAAACCAAAAATGTGCTTCATGACACAAATCTAATCGAGGAGAAACTAAAAAAACGCTGAGAATTTCAATTTATTAGAAAACTGCTCAAACAAATTTCTCATTTTTCACATAAACCAACATTTATGAAAAGCAAAAATTATCAGCAATTCAGATGCAAGGTTGAAAACAAAATGGACAAACAAAAAAATATATAGATGATTTATAATCGATTAAAATTTTTTCTTTGTGCATAACAAACATAATAGAAATTGTGAATTTAATCGATTATAATTGTTTCGAAAAATAGATCGAATAATAATCTATTATAATCAGTTCAAAAATTTTATAATTGATTTAAGATTTTTTTTCAAAAAAAGAAGTTTTTATTGATTATGAAATAATTATAATTGATTTTTAGCAATACTGGTACTAAAATCATAAATTAATTGATTATTGTTTCGACCAATCGAAGTTTGGGAAGGAGTTTTGTATGCTTTAATTTTTTTTCGTTTTTTGTTTTTCTACACAAAATCAACTAGCACAATTAAAAAAAATTAACCAGCTGACGTAAAAATTAAATTGTTCTAGTCTTGATTCGAACGACCTGAGAAAAATTTTCAAAAACTTTCCCGGTGCCGAGAAAAGCCGGCATGAATTTAAAAAAAAAATTTTTCGTCTATTTTTAAGCAAACAGTCCGATGATAGATTAGTTTTAGTAGCTTGAAAGCTTAGAGCTGCCTAAATTACTAAAAAAACATAATTCTAATCGATTAAAAGTTGTGTTTTTGAGTATTTGGGAACAAAAACTTCAAAAATTTAAAAAACTGCAAACACAAAATTTTAAACATTTTGAAAAGTTTTTGAATTTTTAAAGTTTTCTAGCCATTTTTCAAAAATTGCTTTTCAAATTGCCTATTTTACTATGACTGTTGAATATTCCAAGCTCTAGTTTTTCGTTCAGAACCTTTTATCACACTGCGCAGAAAAAACGACACTAAATTGAAAAAACTTTTTTGTTTTATTTTGTAAGACTTTGTTCGGAACACTGCACATTGAACGGCTATCCTTATAAATGCTTGAAACTGGATGTGGGACATTTCTTGAAGACCATATTTTGTTCAGGGGAAGAAACTAAGAAGCAGGGTCTGTTTTTTGCAACCAATTTTGAGTACATCAAACGAAGCTCGTAACGGACCGGGGTTAAGTAAAGCTTTATTATTTTGAAATCTTTTCAGCTGTGATTTCAATTCTAAAATTAAAAAAGAATCGTGTCGGGAAAAAATAAGTCTGAATTTATTTTTGTTTTTCTAACTAAATTTGAGAAAACTGTCAAGAACTGCTGACCTCCAAATTTATTCTACTAAAATTTCAACAGACTGTCTAATAATTATCGCTCAGTTGTGCATTTTTTTTGCCAAATTCAATAGAAATTTATAGAATAAAAAAAGCAGGAGACTTTGGACAAAAATGGAGCAAACTTGATGTTTTTTTTTTTCGTTTTTTTTTCTATTTTTTTTAAATTGTTTATTTTTGACTTTATCTTCAATCAGTTTGGTCGAAACGTTCTGAGCTTCTGGTACAGCAACCAGCTATTCTTGTTACATTATAAAATCTGTTCTCAGTTCTCTAATATCTGAACATTAGGATCTATAATAATTGAATATCGTTTTACCACTTGTCGTCTTGGCTTCCCTGTCCCTCCTGTGACTCCATTTAACTGCTCCTCCCTCGAAAGCTCCGAGTAGTAGTTCGAGTCAGTGCTGTGGTCTCTTCTCATTCCTCCCCCAGCCCCGCCTCTACCCCTGCCGGTGGCCCCTCTGCGGACCACGCCCCCGACCCCACCTCCGTCAATCTCGCCTCTCAACTGCAGTTGGGCGTTGTTCAATGTTGGGTCCATCTGGTGGAATAAGTCTGGGCTGATTTCATGTGGGCCGGGGGGCACTTTATTGCCGGTGTGGTGGCTGGTCCAGAGATTGCTGGAGTGCATGACTTCAATAGAGTACACGCCCCCACATTCGTCCCTGTTATACTCATGGCCCCTCAACCGACTCCTCCCCCGCCGCTCCCCCGCCAACACTGTTGCACTCTGCTCATGACTCATCAGTTGGTCTCTGTGGATGTAAGTGTGGTTGTCGGCAGGGTTAAAGTGTATCGGGGGTGGTGGGGAGGGGGAACTGGGCACCAAGGGGAGGTTCTCTTCCTCATTCCCCTCCCCTTCACCCTCCCCCTCACCCTCCCCCTCACCCTCCCCCTCACCCTCTCCCTCACCCTCCCCCTCCCCCTGCCGCTGCCTCTGCCTCTGCTGATCATCTTCCTCCCGTTCGGGTAAGTCCCCCATTGAGTTGATGTTCTGGGTCTGTTGAAGTGGGGGAGAAGAGGGTGCATTTATGATGTTCATCAGATTCATCTCTGACTGGCGTGAGTAGATGTCTGTCTCGAATGTCTCGTCACGTGGCATAGATCGGTTGCCGCCGTTTCCTCCTTCAACAAAACTTCATTAACAGTAGTGCATAATGATGGGCAATGAACCTGGCCCGCATCCAACATTTTCGAGGGGAATGGGAGGGCAAAATTTCAAAAAATTTTATCGAATTTTTCGTCCACCATTTTTTCGGCCCTTTTCTTAGGTTTGGCAATAAGTTCAGTTCCCGAGGTCTCCTTAAACAATAAATGAACCCTTTTTTCATCTCGCTAGAAGTTTCTGTGTTGCAGACAAATTTAATGTCAAACTGGTCGAAGAGGTGTCCCACCCCCACCCATCTAAATTTGTCCGACCCCCACCCGTCTTGAAAACTGGTTACTGTTCTCGATTTCATAATTTTTCAAAAGAATAAAGTTACTTTTTGTCCAGCAGATATTGTTTCGTTTTGTCCTCTGTAAACTCTGTTTTGTTTTTTATTTTATTTTGAAATCTATTGCTTCATCCTACAAGATATTCCCTCGCTCCTCGTCCAACAAGTTTATTGAATTAGAGCCAACTTCAGATTAGTGAGTGTCGTCAGATTTGAATTCTTTCCTTCAGACATTTTTGCAGCTATTAAAAAGCAATGCTTCAATTGTTATTTAACTTACAAGTTGCTGCATCGCAAGTGTCGCGAACTTAGCTAGCCACTCTCGTCACTTAAGGAGGCTATTGCAGACATATTTGGAACCCCATAAAACCCAACTTTGTAAGACTTCTCTCTGTACTTCTCTATCACTGATGATTAGTGAGGTGGACGAGGAGGAGGGCAAGGAACAAAAAACACCTGTTCTGCTCACCTCTGATTCGTTTGGCTGATCTGGGCGAAGGCATCACACAGCACCCCGTCAACTGCTCCTCGTCATCACTAATCGGGGTCAAGTGGGCCAGTCTGCTTGCTTCACCCCTGCCCCTTATCGATTCCATTGGGGGGTGGGGGTGAGGACTGCAGCTATTCAGAAGATCTTGGTTGAATTTAACTGGGCCAGTATGGTAATTGCCAAAATTCATATCGAACAAGAACGAAAAAGAATCTGTGCAGTTGGTACGTTTCGCTTTGATAATAATTGGCGCTTATCTTCTTTGTGTAATTATATTTAGTCTCTGATAATTTTCTGAAATCAATTTTTTGTTTTATGTTTTCTCTTTCATTAATTCAAGTTATTTAAGTCAAATTGCAAACGTCATTCTTATTGCATACCATTGAATTCGAAATAATCAGTGTCTCAGTTTTTAAGATAGTTGCCTGAAGATCTGCAATAAAAAGAAAATTAGCAGTTATAGGCATGTGATATAGTTTCGTACTTGGTCCACAAATATCTCATAAGAATCGGATTGGGCGGCTTGGATTTTGCAGATCGCGTAGATTGTCTGAAATGAAGTAAATTTGGATACAAGAATAATTTAGGAATTTTCAATGCAGAATCGCCCGTTTGTCTGGTCTTGAAATGAGTGAGCCCTGGAATGGAAGCGGAAGAAGACTAATCCAATAACTGTTTCAGCCGCACTTGATGTCTATGCCACTTAGAGATCATTCGCATTGGCCCCCCTAACTGTTCCTGTGGATTTGGATGAATTAGAGGGTTATTGGAGCATATAAATTATAACTAGGGTCCAAATCACTGCGAGTTTAAGAAAATAGAAATTGTTGTTTTGCTTCGCAACTGATACCCGAGGCATTAATATCAAATTGCAGTCAACTCCATACCTGTAACTTAAGTGTTTTGTTTGTTATGTGGCAATTTAACACACGGAGGGAAGATCTAGATTGAGTTGTTCTGACTTATCTTTCTGACATATTTAACTTTAAGCTCCCTAGGCAATAAAACCCCTACTTGGGATTAGGGAAACTTCCCAAGAAGCCGAATGATTCCCACGAATAACCCGAACCGCGAGAACCGAGAAGTTCCTGAATTTTTTTTCTTCTACAGGCTTCGTGCAAATCAGTTTTTCATTTTTTCATACTTTTTTAAATCGATGTGTCTCGAAGGCATCCTAGGTCAATTGCTCGGGAAAGCGTAATAAAATTTAATAAATAAAACATTTTACAAAGAAAAAAAAATAAAAATAATTGCGAGTTTTCTACTGACACTAAATAAGCTCAAACTGTTTCTTAAACAAAAAAGAACATGGTCAAAGCTATCGTAGTCTATTTTCCCTATTGGCTCCGTGCTCTTGTGGTTTTGGGTGGGGAATTAGTTATGAGCTGGGTTTGGCGCTTAAAAGGAGAACTTTACTACTCGCTATAAAACGCCATAAGACCGACATTCGTTTTTGTTTATTCATTTATGGCAACTTGACCATATTATCTCTTCATGTTCATTAATTCTTTTGTGAACTAGTGCAGTTAAAATTTGCTTGGAAATATTAGGGGGGAGGGGGAGTAGAGAGAGGAGAGAGTGGTTTTCAGTTTGGAACCCCCCTTTGCCAGCGTCACCTAATCCCAAGCCCAATGCATTCCAGGGTTCCCTGGAGCGAGAGGGATAAAAGGGTAGTAAAGGTGGATTAGACTGGGTGCTCATAAATGTACTCTTCGTGCCAGTTGCGTCTGCTCCTTCCAATCACTCTTCAATCTGTCCTCATATATGATAACAGAACGGAGCTGATCCACAAACCATACATACACACAGTCGCATCTGAATTATTCCGACATACATAAACATTCTACCAATAGTAGTAAAAGACAACTGCTTTCATTCTTATTCTATTTTGGTTCATGTATTCATTTTGTCAGCTACTGATTTTCCATAAAACTTAAACGCCAAGTAGAAAAACGTAGAGAAAAAATATAAAATAGTGTTATTTTTTGCTAAAATGGAAACCTGACTAAACAAAATTTTAGTTGTTTCCATAGTTTTCTTGTTTCCATTTTGGTAAAATGTCGCTGAAACCTGAAGTGAATCCCAATTAAATGTCGTCTGAGTTTAATTCCCTGCCCGACAGGAGTTCCTTCTCAGAACAAACAGAGGATTGAATGGAAACAGCAGCAATGTGAACAGTTATCTACTCGTTCCAACAGTCAGTCAAAACTATTCGATCAAGTTGATCTGCAAACCACAGACCTTAAAACCGGCCAATCTTTCTTGCACGAAACGACCCAGTTAAAACAAAGTTCAAGACAAATGCATCACACCCCCTTTCAACACAACCTTTCAACGCCCACCCCCTAAATTTTCTACTGGATAAAAGGCGAAAGAGTCCAAAACTTGCTTCTTGGGTTGGAGCTCTTACAAAAAATAGTTTCAAATTGAATTGATGCAAGTCATTTGGTCTTTTTATTCGTATAAGAGACGCTACAAAGCATGTAAGGTTACAAAATGACGAAAAAAATATTGTATTTAATTGTTTTTCTTCCGATTATTTCATCAATTTCTTCGCCAAAACTTTTTAATTGGCCCTAAAGGGCAGTCGGAACATTCAAAACTTCGCCTTGATATTCATGCAGTCTTGTCATGTAATCTAATTCAATTTTTTTTCTTCTTACATAGATTAGCTCCTTAGATCACCGCAGTTTCTGCACGAATTTAATTTAAACTCTTCGAGAAAAAATTTCTACTTTGTGAAAAAGTGTTAAAAAGTTCGCCTCAATTTTTGAAAGATCTTATTCAAAATTGACAAGTTTGCGAGAAAGTTTATTTGAAGATTTTGCACGAATATGTTAAAATCTTCGAGAAAAATTTTTCATTTCCTTAAAAAGTGTTTTTAAATAAATCTTTAACAAAGCTGACGAATAATTTCCGCATTTTGCTTTTTCTATGATATTCTTGTGGCAAATAATTGCTTTCGCGGATTCAAGATTTTCTCGAAATTTAGAAAAAAATTTTAAGATCAACCAATTTGATTTTTGAGCCTTACCAAACAGCAAGACATTTCTGCTTAGTTTACTGCGTGCTGGTGAAATTTAAAAAAAATCAATAGTGCCATACTGCCCCCTCCTAACTCTTATGAATAATTGCAGAAAAATTGTTAGAATGTCACCATAATTCATCAGAAAGAAATTGCAATATTGAACGTAAGACGAATTTTTTCTGTAAAAGCAAAACTACGAATCAAGTGATGGTGCTTCAGCAATTGACTTTTTGAATAGTCATGCTCGGTGTTAAGTTTTTAGGTTTTTGGAGGTATAATATTTGGAGGCTCAAAAATGGCACATGATTTTGTCAAATTAACAGCCTGAACAACTGCATGAAAAGTACTTTTGGTTTGAGAAAAAATTGATGCTAAGCTTAGATTTTATGGTTTTTTGATAACAAGATTTTTAAAATTTTCCCACGAGAATCCGATAAACAACTGAAATTACAGGGTTACGATTTAAGAGATATGGGTTTTTGTCTGGCTTATATGTTATCTTGCTCATAGTTAGGTTGATTATAAACTTATGAACTACGTTTTTATCTGAGCAATCAGAAGGGTAAATGCACCTCCTAGAGTCACCGAAAATACCTTTTTGTGCTCAGTATGGTCTTTTCTTTTCCCGATAAATTGCGAATTTTATACAAGAACATTCAGAGGAACTGTTTTAAACCATTTGAAAGACATTGATGTCTTGAGTCCAAAATATTTTTTCTTCGATAACTTTTTGTACTGCTGTGAGGTTTTTTCATACTATATTGGCCAATGTGTGATTCTTATTGCGCACTGTTTGTTCAGAAGTTTTTTGTTCAGCAACGCTTAGCGAGTGCGGTGAAACGAGTCTTTCAAATTAAACTGAGGCATTTGATTGTTTGCTGAGATAATTTATTACTCCTTTTCCAACTTTTGAATAAAGTGCAAATTGCTTATGCAGGGGTAGTTTTTGCTGCAGTCAAATTTCGGCAATTAAAATAATAGTTTTTAACAAATTTTTTTAAAAACTGGGAAAATATCAACTCTCCAAGTTTAAACTCAAAAATAAGTTTTCTACGTCTGATTATTTTTTTGTATAACTCTGGGTTTAGAAATGGCCAAAAAACCGTGCTCCAAAGTAATTTATGCTCGTTTTGAAGTTTTTATTGATAACGCGGAAAGTGTAACGCGAATTATTTTTTCGTGGCGTATCATCGCAAACCACAAAATCATCCCAAACAAATTAAGCCGAGTCACTATGCCGGATTTTTGATAGTTTTGAAACATTATGCTTTTAAATGTTTTTTACTTTCAGAAAAAACCTGAGACCAATCATGGGGCAGTCGCAACATTCAAGATTTTGCCCCGATAGGCAAGCAGTGTTGTTTATGTTCGCATTTTGCTTTTGGCGCTGAAATTCAATTCGGCAATTGGTTAGTGGAATCAAAAATGAGAATTTAATAATTTTTACTACTTAAAAACGGCTAGGTTGCGGCAAAAATAGCATTAAATTGAATTTGAGCAGAAAAATTTCATAAAATTACATCATTTTTTGTATCTTATGATTGGTTTTGTTTTTTTTCCCGGCAGTTTTTGATTTTTCGGAAATTTTTATGAAGTCTCCCGAAAAAGCTTTTAATGCATTTGAAATTTTTTAAACAAGTTTTTAAATCATTGCATTTCAAAACACATCCGTAAAACGATAATCAAATTGAATTTGATGATCTCAGAACTTTTCGGTGATCTCAAAACTACTTCTGGCAAAAAGCAGCAGTTTCTGAAGATTCGACAGCCAAAAAAACAATCAGCTACTTTCAATGCGTTCACCTGTTCTCCGCGTGAACACAAAGAAATTAGAAATCATGTAATTGAGGCTACAAATTTTGAAAAGTTAGCGGAAAACAGATGAAAGTCTTTCCGCTTTCCGATGAGATTTTTCACAGATGTTTTTTTTTACAGTGGAAAAAGGGTGAATCAAACTGAACTGATATTTTATTTAAAGTCAGCATATTTAAAGTCTATTGATAAATTGAATGATTTCTTTAGACTTAATTAAAAAAAAATTGCTTTTTTGTACTTTTTTAAAACAGTTTCTAGTTTTTTCAGTAAACTTTTCGTAATTATTGTAGCGAAAGTAACGGAATAATTGTGCTTGGGTGATTTTTTTTCTCCAGACAAATTTTGACTTTTTATTTAATCGTTTTTGACGATGTATAACCAATTTTTTTATATCATTCAAAAGGTAATGTTGTCTTAAGCTTGAATTTGAAAAAAGGTTTCTCCTGTGATTATTTTTCTTAAAATTATGGGGTCTTAAAGACTGCCATTTTGGCCAAATTGGGACAGTTAACGCGCGATATCTTTTTTCGCTATTAACGCGTAAGCGGAGATTTAATCCGTCCTAGAAATTGTTCCAAATTGGTTAAAGGAAGCTTATTTGCCAAAATTGATTTCTTAATAGGATCGAAATGTTTCTTTTCGTGTTTTATATGGCATGTTGGGGGTTTAGTTTTCACAAAAATCTCGAATAATAAAAATTCGTTAATTTTTTCATGTTATTACTGCTCCATAGATTTTAAAAGGCAGTCGATATATTCAGAGCTTTAACCTGGTACCAGCAGTCTTGTTTGTTTTTAGTTTTAGTTTCTAGTTTTTTTTTCTGGATTTTCGAAATTCAAAATGCTGAGTAATGTTTAGTACTTGTAAGTACTAATATATGTGAGAATGATACAGTGCAACGCCTCAGTTTGTCGGATGGCTTCTGTATTAGCTGGTGCATACTTCGGCTGGCTTAGATACGAGAGTGGGAAGTCAATTTTATAGGTGGTGTTTTACTATTGTTCCAATTTTCGAAAAAAAGTGTCGGAATATTTCTACTCGGGCGGTTTTTTTTCTCCCCAGAAATTTTGACTAATAAACTGCTCTTTGGTCTATTTAATACTTTGCTCTATGCGTGTGGGGGGATAATTTAATTTTTTTTTTTTCATTTTTGTTGAAAGTTCATCAATTATTTTTCTTAGAATTACGCCATGTAAATTAAAACAGATTCGGAACTTTCTGAGTTTGGCCCTGATACGAGCATCTTGTTTTTCAGAGAGCTTGTTCCCCTAAACCTACGTCTTAAGGTACGCGTTTATCAAATATTGGAATTGATAATATCGACTCATTAATCAAATTGATTTGTTCAACCCTGTACTCCTACAGCCAGTCAACTGACGAAAGAAGAAGAATTGAATTGAATAGAAAGCTAGGCTAGACAGTAAGATAGAAAACTACGAAACACTTAATATAAATACTCTACAAAAGTTCAAAAATCATTAGTTTGCTGAAAAAGTATTAAAGGAGTCAGATGTTGTCGCAGTTGAAGTTCAGAGCGCTTGGGGGGAAATAGATGAGGTCATGCCCGTACTATCATGTCAGATCAAAGGTCAAGAGAGGCCATTTGCGATGACTTTGTCCTGTTTCAGTTATGGAGGAAGTGTGTTCCGCATTTATAGATCCACTTCTTCCGTGGACTGTCTTCTCAGAGTGAGGTGTTGAGTGGAAAGGAGATCGGATGTGGTGCTTGGAGGAGTCCCCACCCTCTGCCTCTGTCCAGCTGCTGCTTCTGAAGAAGTCCTCCTCATCAGCTGCTCTCCTGTCGTCCTCTCTTCCGATCCCTCTCTGTCCATTTCTCTCATCAGCTGCTCATTCAAACCCATTTTTTTTCCATGTTACGTTACATTATTCACTATATCTTTTTGGATTAATCTACGAGTTGAAAATTAAACTGAAGTCTCACTGGCCAAAGAACAAACCGCGACAATATTTTTTTGATTTTCAAATTTGATGAATAAAGAAATTACACTTGGTATAATAACAAGTGGTATAAAAACAAGGACTATAATAACTATTTCTGTTCTGACCATTTGAAAAATGTGGAGGAAATTTGTATTTGGATGTTTTTTAATTTATTTCCACACACAATCAGGTACCACAAATAATCAACGAAATGGGTCGAGTGTTTATAACTAATTGAAACCTTTTCAGTCGTGATTCGAACGACACAACAAAATTTCAAAAATTTTCCTCAGTATCGAGAAAAATAATGGTTTGAAATTTTTTATTTTTATTTAAGTTTTGAGCGAATAAAGCGAACAGGCTTTACAAGCCTACAGATTAATTATGCTCATTTTAGGCCGTGAAAACTTAGTTTTAAGCAAGTAAAATTTGTTTTTAGTGCCATTTTGAGAACCAAAAATTTCTAAATAATTCCTTAAAATTCTGCAAAATTTAAAAAAAAAAATTTAAATTTTCAATTTTTTTTTGAGTTTTCCAGTTTTTTTTTTCCATTATGCCTATAGCTTGTTTTTATGACTCTTGAATATGCCTAAAATATACTTTTACCTAAGATCTTTTTATCACACCACGCAGAAAAAAACCTTAACTTAAAAAAACACTTTTTTGTTGTGTTGTAAACACTATGTTCGGAACCTTCTGTGCTACTTGAACAGCAGCCGGCTATCCTTGTTGAAATTGCTGTTTGTGGCCTACTAACCATGCTAATTTTGCTGACGTTTCTCTTTGTTGCTGTTGTTGTTGTTTGTGATGGTGACCAATGACCAATGGGGGGGGTCTGGCGACTGCTGGGGGGGTCTGGTAAGTGTGGTGAAGGTGCTCTGACTCTGGCTCTCCTCGAAGTCCCTCTCCCGCTGTTTCTGCTTCTGTCTCTGTTTCCTCTGTCTGTGCTCCAAGTTGTTCTGGATTGTGATCCTACACAGAGATAGATTGGCCGCACAGTCTTTGATCCGCCTCGTCTGGTCTTCTTCCAACACTAGTCTGCAACACATCACAACACACACATTTCAAATCACATCACATCACAAAAGTCTTTAAGCAACACAAAAAACTACATCTTTTCATCCATCTTCTAGATATAAATGTTCAAGAATTGCATAGACAGAATTTGCTATATTTTTCAAGAGTCTCTGAAAAAGTGAAGTCATCAGACCTTTCTTCTCAATTTAAATGTTTTTTTTTCAAAAGCTTGTTTTTTTTTCTGAGACTTTGACATCTTATGATGCCATAGACAATCTAGAGTAAATGTGCTTTGAATTAACTCGCGTCTAGAAAAAAAACTAAAATATAGCTCTCAACAATTTTTCCGGACAACGTATTAAATTTCTGAAAATAGTTTGACCTTCAAACTTAAACTGAATCGAAACACTTCTTTGAAGTTTATTGTTTGCCTTTGTGTCAGCATTTTATGCGCTTTTTTGCTCTGAAAAATTACATGGCAAATCGTTGTTGAATGAAAAAGTTTTTTCAATTGTGCTCTTTAATAAGGCAAAATGAAATCGTTTGCATATTGCTCTTTTAACAGTTCAAACGCATTTTAGAAAACTTAATTTCAGTTTTAACGCCATTTCACTGTCTCATGGTCAGAATTATTTCAAACATTTAAGAAATTGTCCGATAAATTTGTTTAAATCTATATAAGGCCGTATGACAGTGCTGATTTATATTAACCGGACAAAATGAACAATTATTGAAATTTCAAACGCATTTTTCTCACATTGGGTTGAGATTAGACAAAAAGTAAACAGAGCAAAAGTTGCCTAGAGTTTCACCAAAAATAAAGTGGTGCAATTTTTTCTCCGAACTCCTGCGCCAAAAATTTACACCAAAAATGGGTCATTTCTGCTTTTTTAATTAATCGAAAATTACAATTTATCTATTTTTGGGATAAAATTATGGTTGAGCATTCCCGAAAAAAAAATGCACCATATTTTTTCTGGTGAAATTCTAGCCACTTTTGTGCTCTTCTCTTTTTGTCAAATTTCAACCAAAAGTGAGAAAAAGCGTTTGAAAATCCAAATTTTGTTCGTTTTGTCCGGATAATTTAAATCAGCACTCTATTTTGCGCTCAGAAGAAAAATCGTTTAAAGAACTGGCATTCGTCGGGCGAATATTTTCTGAGGATGTTTCGAGTAGTTTTAATTGAGTTATTTGACCCTAAAATCAGATGGCGATTCTTGTAAAAAAAAAACGCTGAGCATTCAGTCTGATAAAAATACGGGAAATTGATCTGTTTTCATCTCTTGACATCTATTTAGTCTCAAAATCAATTTTGCCTAAATTTAAATAGAAAAGTCAACAAGTTTTTCTGATTTTTTTAAATTTTTTTTCTGAATTTTTTTACTTTTTTTATTCCCAAGAATGCGTTAAAAGAAATTTCGACAACTACTTTACGTGAGTAAAACTTGTTATTTGTGCGACTATAATATAACGTATAATTTTACTGTTTGTTGTGTTCTGTTAACTCACAGTTTCTCTACGTATTGCTGAGTGGAGACAGACTTGCTCTTGTTGCGGAGGGACTCCAACGTGCAGAATGTCTCGAACTGCTTCAGACTCTTTTCATCCACCACCCCTCCCCCCACTACCCCGCCGCCACCCACATCACACTCCCCCCGCACACTCCAACCACCCACCCTGTTCATACGCTTGCTTCGCCCTAAAGACGAATAAATGTTCAGATTGTAAAACTAGAGTATTCCGACTGCCCTGCGTAGCCAGAAACTTTTGTTTTAAGTTATTCGAATTTCGTTCTTTTTTTGAAGTTTTAAGTTTTCATCCCCCCCCCCCCCCCCACACGCACACAAGCTATGTCAAGCTATATAAAATACAAACTATCTACTTGGCGTCTGGCAACATATTATAAACAAGACTGCTTTATTAAGGCGAAACCCTGAATGTTTCAACTGCATTTCAATTTCTACGGAGTAGTTTAAGATAGAATAAAAGATGAAAATTTTAAAACAAAATTAAAGCTTCGATTTTTTCAGTTATTTGAAAATCATCCCAAAAAACACTATTTAAAGTACAAAGTGATAGTTTTATGGCTCCGAAGATGCGAGATGTACTATGCGTTCGAAGACGGAGAAGGAAGTGTGGAACTAACTGAGGTATGTGAGGATGTGTACTATAAATTCGAAGACGTAGAAGGAAGTGTGGAACTAACTGAGTTATGTGAGGATGTGTACTATGCGTTCGAAGACGGAGAAGGAAGTGTGGAACTAACTGAGGTATGTGAGGATGTGTACTATGCCTTCGAAGACGGAGAAGGAAGTGTGGAACTAACTGAGGTATGTGAGGATGTGTACTATGCGTTCGAAGACGGAGAAGGAAGTGTGGAACTAACTGAGGTATGTGAGGATGTGTACTATGCGTTCGAAGACGGAGAAGGAAGTGTGGAACTAACTGAGGTATGTGAGGATGTGTACTATGCGTTCGAAGTCGGAGAAGGAAGTGTGGAACTAACTGAGGTATGTGAGGATGTGTACTATGCGTTCGAAGACGGAGAAGGAAGTGTGGAACTAACTGAGGTATGTGAGGATGTGTACTATGCGTTCGAACACGGAGAAGGAAGTGTGGAACTAACTGAGGTATGTGAGGATGTGTACTATGCGTTCGAAGACGGAGAAGGAAGTGTGGAACTAACTGAGGTATGTGAGGATGTGTACTATAAATTCGAAGACGGAGAAGGAAGTGTGGAACTAACTGAGGTATGTGAGGATGTGTACTATGCGTTCGAAGACGGAGAAGGAAGTGTGGAACTAACTGAGGTATGTGAGGATGTGTACTATGCGTTCGAAGACGGAGAAGGAAGTGTGGAACTAACTGAGGTATGTGAGGATGTGTACTATGCGTTCGAAGACGGAGAAGGAAGTGTGGAACTAACTGAGGTATGTGAGGATGTGTACTATGCGCTCGAAGACGGAGAAGGAAGTGTGGAACTAACTGAGGTATGTGAGGATGTGTACTATGCGTTCGAAGACGGAGAAGGAAGTGTGGAACTAACTGAGGTATGTGAGGATGTGCACTATGCGTTCGAAGACGGAGAAGGAAGTTTGGAACTAACTGAGGTATGTGAGGATGTGTACTATGCGTTCGAAGACGGAGAAGGAAGTGTGGAACTAACTGAGGTATGTGAGGATGTGTACTATAAATTCGAAGACGGAGAAGGAAGTGTGGAACTAACTGAGGTATGTGAGGATGTGTACTATGCGTTCGAAGACGGAGAAGGAAGTGTGGAACTAACTGAGGTATGTGAGGATGTGTACTATGCGTTCGAAGACGGAGAAGGAAGTGTGGAACTAACTGAGGTATGTGAGGATGTGTACTATGCGTTCGAAGACGGAGAAGGAAGTGTGGAACTAACTGAGGTATGTGAGGATGTGTACTATGCGCTCGAAGACGGAGAAGGAAGTGTGGAACTAACTGAGGTATGTGAGGATGTGTACTATGCGTTCGAAGACGGAGAAGGAAGTGTGGAACTAACTGAGGTATGTGAGGATGTGCACTATGCGTTCGAAGACGGAGAAGGAAGTTTGGAACTAACTGAGGTATGTGAGGATGTGTACTATGCGTTCGAAGACGGAGAAGGAAGTGTGGAACTAACTCAGGTATGTGAGGATGTGTACTATGCGTTCGAAGACGGAGAAGGAAGTGTGGAACTAACTGAGGTATGTGAGGATGTGTACTATAAATTCGAAGACGGAGAAGGAAGTATGGAACTAACTGAGGTATGTGAGGATGTGTACTATGCGTTCGAAGACGGAGAAGGAAGTGTGGAACTAACTGAGGTACGTGAGGATGTGTACTATGCGTTCGAAGACGGAGAAGGAAGTGTGGAATTAACTGAGGTATGTGAGGATGTGTACTATGCGTTCGAAGACGGAGAAGGAAGTGTGGAACTAACTGAGGTATGTGAGGATGTGTACTATGCGTTCGAAGACGGAGAAGGAAGTGTGGAACTAACTGAGGTATGTGAGGATGTGTACTATAAATTCGAAGACGGAGAAGGAAGTGTGGAACTAACTGAGGTATGTGAGGATGTGTACTATGCGTTCGAAGACGGAGAAGGAAGTGTGGAACTAACTGAGGTATGTGAGGATGTGTACTATGCGTTCGAAGACGGAGAAGGAAGTGTGGAACTAACTGAGGTATGTGAGGATGTGTACTATGCGTTCGAAGACGGAGAAGGAAGTGTGGAACTAACTGAGGAATGTGAGGATGTGTACTATGCGTTCGAAGACGGAGAAGGAAGTGTGGAACTAACTGAGGTATGTGAGGATGTGTACTATGCGTTCGAAGACGGAGAAGGAAGTGTGGAACTAACTGAGGTATGTGAGGATGTGTACTATGCGTTCGAAGACGGAGAAGGAAGTTTGGAACTAACTGAGGTATGTGAGGATGTGTACTATGCGTTCGAAGACGGAGAAGGAAGTGTGGAACTAACTGATGTATGTGAGGATGTGTACTAAGCGTTCGAAGACGGAGAAGGAAGTGTGGAACTAACTGAGGTATGTGAGGATGTGTACTATAAATTCGAAGACAGAGAAGGAAGTGTGGAACTAACTGAGGTATGTGAGGTTGTGTACTATGCGTTCGAAGACGGAGAAGGAAGTGTGGAACTAACTGAGGTATGTGAGGATGTGTACTATGCGTTCGAAGACGGAGAAGGAAGTGTGGAACTAACTGAGGTATGTGAGGATGTGTACTATGCGTTCGAAGACGGAGAAGGAAGTGTGGAACTAACTGGGGTGTGTGAGGATGTGTACTATGCGTTCGAAGACGGAGAAGGAAGTGTGGAGCTAACTGAGGTATGTGAGGATCTGTACTATGCGTTCGAAGACGGAGAAGGAAGTGTGGAACTAACTGAGGTATGTGAGGATGTGTACTATGCGTTCGAAGACGGAGAAGGAAATGTGGAGCTAACTGAGGTATGTGAGGATGAGTACTATGCGTTCGAAGACGGAGAAGGAAGTGTGGAACTAACTGAGGTATGTAAGGATGTGTACTATGCGTTCGAAGACGGAGAAGGAAGTGTGGAACTAACTGAGGTATGTGAGGATGTGTACTATGCGTTCGAAGACGGAGAAGGAAGTGTGGAACTAACTGAGGTATGTGAGGATGTGTACAATGCGTTCGAAGACGGAGAAGGAAGTGTGGAACTAACTGAGGTATGTGAGGATGTGTACTATAAATTCGAAGACGGAGAAGGAAGTGTGGAACTAACTGAGGTATGTGAGGATGTGTACTATGCGTTCGAAGACGGAGAAGGAAGTGTGGAACTAACTGAGGTATGTGAGGATGTGTACTCTGCGTTCGAAGACGGAGAAGGAAGTGTGGAACTAACTGAGGTATGTGAGGATGTGTACTATGCGTTCGAAGACGGAGAAGGAAGTGTGGAACTAACTGAGGTATGTGAGGATGTGTACTATGCGTTCGAAGACGGAGAAGGAAGTGTGGAACTAACTGAGGTATGTGAGGATGTGGTATATGCGTTCGAAGACGGAGATGTAAGTGTGGAACTAACTGAGGTATGTGAGGATGTGTACTATAAATTCGAAGACGGAGAAGGAAGTGTGGAACTAACTGAGGTATGTGAGGATGTGTACTATGCGTTCGAAGACGGAGAAGGAAGTGTGGAACTAACTGAGGTATGTGAGGATGTGTACTATGCGTTCGATGACGGAGAAGGAAGTGTGGAACTAACTGAGGTATGTGAGGATGTGTACTATGCGTTCGAAGACGGAGAAGGAAGTGTGGAACTGACTGAGGTATGTGAGGATGTGTACTATGCGTTCGAAGACGGAGAAGGAAGTGTGGAACTAACTGAGGTATGTGAGGATGTGTACTATGCGTTCAAAGACGGAGAAGGAAGTGTGGAACTAACTGAGGTATGTGAGGATGTGTACTATAAATTCGAAGACGGAGAAGGAAGTGTGGAACTAACTGAGGTATGTGAGGATGTGTACTATGCGTTCGAAGACGGAGAAGGAAGTGTGGAACTAACTGAGGTATGTGAGGATGTGTACTATGCGTTCGAAGACGGAGAAGGAAGTGTGGAACTAACTGAGGTATGTGAGGATGTGTACTATGCGTTCGAAGACGGAGAAGGAAGTGTGGATCTAACTGAGGTATGTGAGGATGTGTACTATAAATTCGAAGACGGAGAAGGAAGTGTGGAACTAACTGAGGTATGTGAGGATGTGTACTATGCGTTCGAAGACGGAGAAGGAAGTGTGGAACTAACTGAGGTATGTGAAGATGTGTACTATAAATTCGAAGACGGAGAAGGAAGTGTGGAACTAACTGAGGTATGTGAGGATGTGTACTATGCGTTCGAAGACGGAGAAGGAAGTGTGGAACTAACTGAGGTATGTGAGGATGTGTACTATGCGTTCGAAGACGTAGAAGGAAGTGTGGAACTAACTGAGGTATGTGAGGATGTGTACTATGCGTTCGAAGACGGAGAAGGAAGTGTGGATCTAACTGAGGTATGTGAGGATGTGTACTATGCGTTCGAAGACGGAGAAGGAAGTGTGGAACTAACTGAGGTATGTGAGGATGTGTACTATGCGTTCGAAGACGGAGAAGGAATCGTGGAACTAACTGAGGTCTGTGAGGATGTGTACTATGCGTTCGAAGACGGAGAAGGAAGTGTGGAACTAACTGAGGTATGTGAGGATGTGTACTATGCGTTCGAAGACGGAGAAGGAAGTGTGGAACTAACTGAGGTATGTGAGGATGTGTACTATGCGTTCGAAGACGGAGAAGGAAGTGTGGAACTAACTGAGGTATGTGAGGATGTGTACTATGCGTTCGAAGACCGAGAAGGAAGTGTGGAACTAACTGAGGTATGTGAGGATGTGTACTATGCCTTCGAAGACGGAGAAGGAAGTGTGGAACTAACTGAGGTATGTGAGGATGTGTACTATGCGTTCGAAGACGGAGAAGGAAGTGTGGATCTAACTGAGGTATGTGAGGATGTGTACTATGCGTTCAAAGACGGAGAAGGAAGTGTGGAACTAACTGAGGTATGTGAGGATGTGTACTATGCGTTCGAAGACGGAGAAGGAAGTGTGGAACTAACTGAGGTCTGTGAGGATGTGTACTATGCGTTCGAAGACGGAGAAGGAAGTGTGGAACTAACTGAGGTATGTGAGGATGTGTACTATGCGTTCGAAGACGGAGAAGGAAGTGTGGAACTAACTGAGGTATGTGAGGATGTGTACTATGCGTTCGAAGACGGAGAAGGAAGTGTGGAACTAACTGAGGTATGTGAGGATGTGTACTAAGCGTTCGAAGACGGAGAAGGAAGTGTGGAACTAACTGAGGTATGTGAGGATGTGTACTATGCCTTCGAAGACGGAGAAGGAAGTGTGGAACTAACTGAGGTATGTGAGGATGTGTACTATGCGTTCAAATACGGAGAAGGAAGTGTGGAACTAACTGAGGTATGTGAGGATGTGTACTATGCGTTCGAAGACGGAGAAGGAAGTGTGGAACTAACTGAGGTATGTGAGGATGTGTACTATGCGTTCGAAGACGGAGAAGGAAGTGTGGAACTAACTGAGGTATGTGAGGATGTGTACTATGCGTTCGAAGACGGAGAAGGAAGTGTGGAACTAACTGAGGTATGTGAGGATGTGTACTATGCGTTCGAAGACGGAGAAGGAAGTGTGGAACTAACTGAGGTATGTGAGGATGTGTACTATGCGTTCGAAGACGGAGAAGGAAGTGTGGAACTAACTGAGGTATGTGAGGATGTGTACTATGCGTTCGAAGACGGAGAAGGAAGTGTGGAACTAACTGAGGTATGTGAGGTTGTGTACTATGCGTTCGAAGACGGAGAAGGAAGTGTGGAACTAACTGAGGTATGTGAGGATGTGTACTATGCGTTCGAAGACGGAGAAGGAAGTGTGGAACTAACTGAGGTATGTGAGGATGTGTAATATGCCTTCGAAGACGGAGAAGGAAGTGTGGAACTAACTGAGGTATGTGAGGATGTGTACTATGCGTTCGAAGACGGAGAAGGAAGTGTGGAACTAACTGAGGTATGTGATGATGTGTACTATGCGTTCGAAGACGGAGAAGGAAGTGTGGAACTAACTGAGGTATGTGAGGATGTGTACTATGCGTTCGAAGACGGAGAAGGAAGTGTGGAACTAACTGAGGTATGTGAGGATGTGCACTATGCCTTCGAAGACGGAGAAGGAAATGTGGAACTAACTGAGGTATGTGAGGATGTGTACTATGCGTTCGAAGACGGAGAAGGAAGTGTGGAACTAACTGAGGTATGTGAGGATGTGTACTATGCCTTCAAAGACGGAGAAGGAAGTGTGGAACTAACTGAGGTATGTGAGGATGTGTACTATGCGTTCGAAGACGGAGAAGGAAGTGTGGAACTAACTGAGGTATGTGAGGATGTGTACTATGCGTTCGAAGACGGAGAAGGAAGTGTGGAACTAACTGAGGTATGTGAGGATGTGTACTATGCGTTCGAAGACGGAGAAGGAAGTGTGGAACTAACTGAGGTATGTGAGGATGTGTACTATGCGTTCGACGACGGAGAAGGAAGTGTGGAACTAACTGAGGTATGTGAGGATGTGTACTATGCCTTCGAAGACGGAGAAGGAAGTGTGGAACTAACTTAGGTATGTGAGGATGTGTACTATGCGTTCGAAGACGGAGAAGGAAGTGTGGAACTAACTGAGGTATGTGAGGATGTGTACTATAAATTCGAAGACGGAGAAGGAAGTGTGGAACTAACTGAGGTATGTGAGGATGTGTACTATGCCTTCGAAGACGGAGAAGGAAGCGTGGAACTAACTGAGGTATGTGAGGATGTGAACTATGCGTTCGAAGACGGAGAAGGAAGTGTGGAACTAACTGAGGTATGTGAGGATGTGTACTATGCGTTCGAAGACGGAGAAGGAAGTGTGGAACTAACTGAGGTATGTGAGGATGTGTACTATAAATTCGAAGACGGAGAAGGAAGTGTGGAACTAACTGAGGTATGTGAGGATGTTTACTATGCGTTCGAAGACGGAGAAGGAAGTGTGGAACTAACTGAGGTATGTGAGGATGTGTACTATGCGTTCGAAGACGGAGAAGGAAGTGTGGAACTAACTGAGGTATGTGAGGATGTGTACTATGCCTTCGAAGACGGAGAAGGAAGTGTGGAACTAACTGAGGTATGTGAGGATGTGTACTTTGCGTTCGAAGACGGAGAAGGAAGTGTGGAACTAACTGAGGTATGTGAGGATGTGTACTATAAATTCGAAGACGGAGAAGGAAGTGTGGAACTAACTGAGGTATGTGAGGATGTGTACTATGCCTTCGAAGACGGAGAAGGAAGCGTGGAACTAACTGAGGTATGTGAGGATGTGTACTATGCGTTCGAAGACGGAGAAGGAAGTGTGGAACTAACTGAGGTATGTGAGGATGTGTACTATAAATTCGAAGACGGAGAAGGAAGTGTGGAACTAACTGAGGTATGTGAGGATGTGTACTATGCCTTCGAAGACGGAGAAGGAAGTGTGGAACTAACTGAGGTATGTGAGGATGTGTACTATGCGTTCGAAGACGGAGAAGGAGGTGTGGAACTAACTGAGGTATGTGAGGATGTGTACTATAAATTCGAAGACGGAGAAGGAAGTGTGGAACTAACTGAGGTATGTGAGGATGTGTACTATGCCTTCGAAGACGGAGAAGGAAGTGTGGAACTAACTGAGGTATGTGAGGATGTGTACTATGCGTTCGAAGACGGAGAAGGAAGTGTGGATCTAACTGAGGTATGTGAGGATGTGTACTATGCGTTCGAAGACGGAGAAGGAAGTGTGGATCTAACTGAGGTATGTAAGGATGTGTACTATGCGTTCGAAGACGGAGAAGGAAGTGTGGAACTAACTGAGGTATGTGAGGATGTGTACTCTGCGTTCGAAGACGGAGAAGGAAGTTTGGAACTAACTGAGGTATGTGAGGATGTGTACTATGCGTTCGAAGACGGAGAAGGAAGTGTGGAACTAACTGAGGTGTGTGAGGATGTGTACTATGCCTTCGAAGACGGAGAAGGAAGTGTGGAACTAACTGAGGTATGTGAGGATGTGTACTATGCGTTCGAAGACGTAGAAGGAAGTTTGGAACTAACTGAGGTATGTGAGGATGTGTACTATGCGTTCGAAGACGGAGAAGGGAGGTGGCAGGAACGTCTTTTTCTTGTACTCCTCCAACATCCAGAACATCTCGTACTTCCACTCAGTGGAACTGTTCTCGCTGATCTGACTGTATACGGAGCCATACAGAGCCACCAGCAGATTCAGAATCAGCGCATTGCCCAGGAACATGAAGAATACCTATATTCAATCAGAAAAGAGAATTATCTGCACCTACTTTTACGAAATACGTTAAAAAATATTTAAAAATTGTCATGATTCGTACATGGGCTAAAAGGCTATAGAAAAGTTAATTTCCATTATCCCGAGTGCTCGCAAAATAATAGCGTTACCATGTACCGGGGACAAAGAATCTCAAACGCTCATCTGTTTGGGAGGAAGAACCGCTGCTTTAGATTTAGACATATATGCAATATATTTCCGGGCTGCGATATGTTATTGCTTCATTTCGGTCGCAAAAATGAAAGCACATGAAACATTGGACAGGAAAGTCCACGAAGGCGGACTGTGAGTGATGTCGAATTGCGTACCATGACGATCTGCGTGAGGAATGGGTTTCTGCCTCCCTTGATGGTCTTGTGAAATGTCTGTCCTATGGACATGAAGAAGGGGCGGAGGAAGAGCCACTCTGGGCCCGTGTATGGCCTCTCATTGAACTCGGTCACGTTGTAGAGGAAGATGATGATGCCACAAGCGATCAGCGCCAACACGAACACACTGCACAAATCACACCACAAAACAATAGTGGAAAAATTAGACAAAATTATGCTTTAACAGATTTTACTTTCTCTTATGGAAAGTTGAAAAGATTTCTGAAGAAAAAATGAAATGAAAAAAAAAAAAAAACGGAATATTTTCAGAATTAATAAATTGATGATAGGTTGGTAATTTTAAATCTTAACCAGTAATAGAATTCAAAACAAATCGCGGATAAAAGTTGGAGAGCTCATCTTTTGCCTGAAAACTAGAGAGCCAATTTATGGGATTTACGACAATTCCTGCCATATAGAATAACTTATCAAATATTACCATAACGGCATGAATTATATCGGATTAAAAAAGAACTCTGTCGTGGAGTACTTTACTTGCCTGAGGAAGATGAGTGTCTCGACGAACATCTTGCGGATCATTATCCAGATGGGACCCACCCGGGGACTGACTTGGTAGAAGCGGAGCAGCCGGAGCCACAGCAGAAACACCACTGGGCCATACATCACTAGACACAACAAGCCACACAATGTCAATGGTCATAGAATGCAGTAATGCCAACCATTGCAGCTGGCGGCCGGTTATTCCGCGGCCATAATTTAAAGTAAACTCGAATTGTAACTAATTGTTGCATTTTTCATAGCTAGGCACTAAGTAGATTGAATTGGAGTGAGGAAGGTTTGTCTCTCTCATATACCGATCTACTTACTCCTGGCTGCGGGTAGTGTCCTCGGGTGCTGTGCGAGGGGGAATGCGAGGGTGCCGAGGGAGATGTAGAGGGTGGAGATGACATTCCACTCACTCTTCAGCCACAGTCGCATCTTCAGACTCCAGGCCGCCCTGTCCACCACCAACTGACACACCTCGTCCACGCCCTGGCCCACTACAAACACACACTCACACACTCACACACACAGTACAACAACACCCAATTAGAACATGATTGTCAGCTCATATTTAAAAAAACTGTCTGAAAATCAGCAAGAAACGAACAAACAAGAACTGCCGGTTGCTGAGCAAATAGCACAGAATGTTCCGGCCATACTCACAAAAATACTACAAATGTTCCTTCATCGTTTTCTTCAAATTAGTGTTGTTTTTAGTATGTGGTGCAATGGGAGAAGACGCACAAGCTCGTAGAAAAATGAAGATTGACAAAATTGACAACAGTTCAAATAATAGTTTTTCAAAGTTTGTTCTATTTTTTTTTGCATATATTAAAGTATATTTTTAAACTCTTGCTCGAAATTAGACAAACCTCAAAAACTTTTTACTACAGTTACTTACATTTCATATTAGAAAATAGTACAACACCATATGAATAACCTCTGAAATGGTGTTGTTACAATATATCACTCGACCCATTACGATGTTTATTTGTGGTACCTGATTTTGCGCAGAAAAAATGAAGAAAAAAACTTTAGCGTACTGTCTGAATGCAACGTTCTTCCATTTTCATTGGTCGGAGGAATAAAAACCAAAAAATGAACGAGGATCCGCGAATGCTGTGGAAGTATAACAGAATGATTTGGTCATGGCCATAAAAAAGCTATTTTTTCAAAATGGTGTCGCTTTTTGTGCGTTAAATGATGAGAAATTTATACAAGCGCGTTAAAAGTTAGAAAAATAATTGTAGTCGATAGTGGTTCTGTTCGAAAAAATAAAGAAGCCAACGGAAAACATTTTATTGCTAAGAAATTGCTAAATGAAATTGAATTTTTGCTGTGTAAATAAAAAGTTTTAGTCTAATTTTGAGAAGTGAGCAGATTTTATACTCGTTCAAAATTATTATACTGAGACTCAAAATTTTCAAACAAGTTTTTCTGTTTGAAATTACGCGACCAAAAATTATGTATGGTACATGCTTGATTTTGCGTGGAAGCCGAAAAAAGAAAAAACTAAAACACACCCGAATGCAAAGTTTCCCCTTTTTTTCAAATGGTATAAGCAACAGTAGCCAGAACATGAAACAAGGTTGAAAAGAGTCAGAACTACTTTCTTTCAACTTGAAACAAGGTTGAAACTTCTTGCAGCAGTAAATTAACTAAATTTTGTTTTGTTTTCATAGGTCTTTCGGGTTCGTAGTTAAAATCCCATTACATACCCGCATCCAAGTTTAGGCGTAAATAATCGATTATAACGGATTATTATGATGATTTTTTGACAATTATAATCGATTATAATTACCAAATTTAGGTCCTTAAGAGATTTATAATTGATAAAAATCGTGATATTTTCCAAGAGATTGTAACCTCTTATAATCGATTATAATTGATTACAATTGATTATAGTTCTTACTAAAAAACTTTAAAATCAATTATAATCGATTATAATCGATTATAATCTCTTATTTTGCCGGAATTTTCCTATTTTCGAATTGTATCTTATGGGTTATTATTTTTGTGTCAATAAGAAAATCTCTAAAAGAGAGATCTCTTGAACACTTTGGTTCATCTGAACACAAAGTTTTACCACGAAACAAAAGTTTCACAGCGATCCTTTCATATGACTGGAAAGGTTCTCGCGGTAGATGAAAGATAATTTTTCCGAATCAATCATGAAACTAAATCAATTTGCTGATGTTTTGGTGTTTATAAAAGCTTAAAATATGCATCACAAAACAACTCTAATGGGGAAGAAATGGAAAAAAAAACTTATATAAATGAATTAATTGGAAAATTTTAAAAATTTTGTCTTATTTTTCATAGGAACCAACGTTCACAAAAAGCATAAAATATAAGCAAATTAGATGCAATTTCTAAGACAAAAATGGACAAACAAAAGGGATTATAATCAATTATAATCGATTATAATGGATTTTTGTGCAAAACTAACGAAATAGAATTTTGAATAAAAATAATGGATTATAATCAATTATAATCGATTATAATTGTATCGAAAAATAGACGAATAAATAATCGATTATAATGGATTATAATTAGTTATATTCGATTTGAAACAAAAAGAGATTATAATCGATTACTAATTGATTAAAATCGATTGTTTCTCAATTTTAGTGAGACTGGTACTAAAATCGTAATATAATCGATTATTAACGCTTGAAACTGGATGCGGGTATCGTCAGGTGCGTTAAGTCTTCGAGTGTTAGAGAAATATATATGGTAAACAAAATTTTTATTCAATGAAAGAGATTCATAAACCAAAAGAGAGCTCTTTTTGGTTTTTTATTGATGGAGAAAAAATCCGAAAACGCAGTTGAACGGAATCTTTTTACAACTTCAATACAAAAAAGGCTTACCTAGAAAAAACTACTTTCGAAAACACGAGTCCTAATTTTTTTTATTTAAGAAGATTCAGGACAACAAACAAAAATTCCGAAAAAGTTGACCTTATGGTGGCTCATCAAAAGTACTCGAAGAAAAAAACAAATGCAAGAAAAGCAAAAAGTTGATCCCAAACATAAGTTATCTCCAAAATAAAGAATCAGACTAGTCAAAGTCAATTTTTGTGCCACATAAACTGCTGCTCTCGTTCAACAAAAAAGCAATACGCTGGAAAGTTCAACTATAGAAATCATTTTTGGAAGTTAGAAGTCAGGTTTTCCTTTTTTGTACTAATTTCGGTTTAGTAAAAAAAAACACAAGAACCAAATAAGTATCTTCTCTTTGCTCATTGACAATCAAAAAGCAAACACACACTGTTTGAAATTAGGTGTGTAATGGGTTGAATTTAGCAAATTAAAATGAAAATTATAGTTGTAAGAAAAATATTAACAGTTTGGGCATGTTAACAGTTTAAGAATTGTTCGGCAAATTTTCGATTTCAACGAGCACATGAACGAATCTTCTCTTCACGTTTTTGTCGTTTCCTTTTTTGAAAAATGGTAGATAAAATTATTTGTATGGACTTAATTAGGTTGAACTTCGAGACTTTTTTTCCAAGGCGTAAATAAGCCAGTGTCTCATAACTAGCTTTGAGGTGCTCTAACTTTGGAAATATTCTCGCAAACAATGCAATGAATGTGAATATTTGGTTCAAAATGGTTCCTTGGGAAGCTGATGAGCTTGGCTTATACCCTATGCCGCCCAGTGAGACAGATGACAGAAGAAACAAACATACCCATCCCTGCGTCAAAAATGGCTAAAGTATATGTTTAAACTTGCGCTGAGAATCAAAATAAGTGAACAAAATAACTATTGTAGCAAAAAATTTTGAAAATCGAATGCTCGAAATCATTACATTCGTCCCGATAAGTCTATTTAAAGAGTTTCATCTAATATGTGTCACAAAACTAACCCTATATTATTATTGTTTGCAAAAAAAACGACAAAAACGTGAAGAATAAATCCGTTCATTCGCTCAATGAAATTAAAAAGTTACAATTTCTATGTACTATGACTGTAAATATGTTAAACTGTTGCAGGGTGATGCCTTTGATTTTCCTATGTATTTGAGGTTATTATATGGCTGTAAATTGATTCCATTCTTCATCTTCTACAGAAAATGATAATAAACTTTCAAAACAACCAAATCAGAAAATTTTTCATCTAATTCGAGAACTAAAAATTTGAATTGCAGTAAACTTTTGCAAACGTTTTCAATTATTGCTATAAATTCCACAAAGTGGCAATTAACTATCCCATACTAGTGCTTCACGTGCGTAAAAACTTCTCATTTTAAAGAACATGCATAATCAGAATTCGCATGGAAAAAAAAGTTTATCATACGACGTTTTAAAATAAAGTTTGTTTGATAAATTTCTTCATGCAAATACATCATGTGGCAAAAGCAAGATTTTTATCAAGCAAGATTTAGTCAGTTTTTGAATTGAAAGATGGTCTCAACTGACCAAAAAATGTTAAGAACCGTCTTAGCACCGAGGTAAACGTCAGTCCAGTTCAGAGTTTGTAAAAAAAACCGAAACTACTTCTTGCAATCACTGACATTTAACAGTTTATAAGATATTCTATCAAACTTGATGCATTCAGTTCTTGCGATGTAAACTGGGTAATTAACTAGCCAAAAGATGTCAAAAACTTGTCCCAAACTACATAAAATAAGGTATGTTAAAACATAGTTATCAATATCGAAATACTGTTGAAAAATGGTGTCAAAAAGGTCACTCTCTGAAATAAAAGTTTCACGGCCGACATTTCTTCACATTTAAAAATCAATTTATACGTCCATAATAGTGTGTAGTGATTCTGACCTAGGAAGGATATCTGTGCGTAGTGTATGGCAGAGTGTTTGCGAGATGACACTTCGTAGAGATAAGAGTGAACAGTGTAATAGTGTGTAGTGATTCTGACATAGGAAGGATATCTGTGCGAAGTGTATGACAGAGTGTTTGGGAGATGACACTTCATAGAGATAAGAGTGAACAGTGTAATAGTGTGTAGTGATTCTGACATAGGAAGGATATCTGTGCGAAGTGTATGTCAGAGAGTTTGGGAGATGACACTTGGTAGAGATAAGAGTGAACAGTGTAATAGTGAGTAGTGATTCTGACCTAGGAAGGATATCAGTGCGTAGTGTATGGCAGAGTGTTTGGGAGATGACACTTCGTAGAGATAAGAGTGAACAGCGTAATAGTGTGTAGTGATTCTGACCTAGGAAGGATTTTTGTGCGAAGTGTATGGCAGAGTGTTTGGGAGATGACACTTCGTAGAGATAAGAAAGAACAGTGTAATAGTGTGTAGTGATTCTGACATAGGAAGGATATCTGTGCGAAGTGTATGGCAGAGTGTTTGGGAGATGACACTTCGTAGAGATAAGAGTGAACAGTGTAATAGTGTGTAGTGATTCTGACCTAGGAAGGATATCTGCGCGTAGTGTATGGCAGAGTGTTTGGGAGATGACACTTCGTAGAGATAAGAGTGAACAGTGTAATAGTGTGTCGTGATTCTGACCTAGGAAGGATTTTTGTGCGAAGTGTATTGCAGAGTGTTTGGGAGATGACACTTGGTAGAGATAAGAAAGAACAGTGTAATAGTGTGTAGTGATTCTGACCTAGGAAGGATACCTGTGCGTAGTATATGACAGAGTGTTTGGGAGATGACACTGCGTAGAGATAAGAGTGAACAGTGTAATAGTGTGTAGTGATTCTGACCTAGGAAGGATTTTTGTGCGTAGTGTATGGCAGAGTGTTTGCGAGATGACACTTCGTAGAGATAAGAGTGAACAGTGTAATAGTGTGTAGTGATTCTGACCTAGGAAGGATATCTGTGCGTAGTGTATGGCAGAGTGTTTGGTAGATGACACTTCGTAGAGATAAGAGTGAACAGTGTAATAGTGTGTCGTGATTCTGACCTAGGAAGGATTTTTGTGCGAAGTGTATTGCAGAGTGTTTGGGAGATGACACTTGGTAGAGATAAGAGTGAACAGTGTAATAGTGTGTGGTGGTTCTGACCTAGGAAGGATATCTGTGCGTAGTGTATGGCAGAGTGTTTGGGATATGACACTTCGTAGAGATAAGAGTGAACAGTGTAATAGTGTGTAGTGATTCTGACCTAGGAAGGATTTTTGTGCGTAGTGTATGGCAGAGTGTTTGCGAGATGACACTCCGTAGAGATAAGAGTGAACAGTGTAATAGTGTGTAGTGATTCTGACACAGGAAGGATATCTGTGCAAAGTGAATGGCAGAGTGTTTGGGAGATGACACTTCGTAGAGATAAGAGTGAACAGTGTAATAGTGTGTAGTGATTCTGACCTAGGAAGGATTTTTGTGCTTAGTGTATGGCAGAGTATTTGGGAGATGACACTTCGTAGAGATAAGAGTGAACAGTGTAATAGTGAATTTTATGCGAGATGACACTTCGTAGAGATAAGAGTGAACAGTGTAATAGTGTGTAGTGATTCTTACATAGGAATGATATCTGTGCGTAGTGTATGGCAGAGTGTTTGGCAGATGACACTTCGTAGAGATAAGAGTGAACAGTGTAATAGTGTGTAGTGATTCTGACCTTGGAAGGATGTTTGTGCGAAGTGTATGGCAGAGTGTTTGGGAGATGACACTTGGTAGAGATAAGAGTGAACAGTGTAATAGTGTGTAGTGATTCTGACCTAGGAAGGATATCTGTGCGTAGTGTATGGCAGAGTGTTTGGGAGATGACACTTCGTAGAGATAAGAGTGAACAGTGTAATAGTGTGTAGTGATTCTGACCTAGGAAGGATTCTTGTGCGTAGTGTATGGCAGAGTGTTTGCGAGATGACACTTCGCAGAGATAAGAGTGAACAGTGTAATAGTGTGTAGTGATTCTGACATAGGAAGGATATCTGTGCGTAGTGTATGGCAGAGTGTTTGGCAGATGACACTTCGTAGAGATATGAGTGAACAGTGTAATAGTGTGTAGTGATTCTGACCTAGGAAGGATTTTTGTGCGAAGTGTATGGCAGAGTGTTTGGGAGATGACACTTGGTAGAGATAAGAGTGAACAGTGTAATAGTGTGTAGCGATTCTGACCTAGGAAGGATATCTGTGCGTAGTGTATGGCAGAGTGTTTAGGAGATGACACTTCATAGAGATAAGAGTGAACGGTGTAATAGTGTGTAGTGATTCTGACCTAGGAAGGATATCTGTGCGTAGTGTATGGCAGAGTGTTTGGGAGATGACACTTCGTAGAGATAAGTGTGAACAGTGTAATAGTGTGTAGTGATTCTGACCTAGGAAGGATTTTTGTGCGTAGTGTATGGCAGAGTGTTTGCGAGATGACACTTCGCAGAGATAAGAGTGAACAGTGTAATAGTGTGTAGTGATTCTGACATAGGAAGGATATCTGTGCGTAGTGTATGGCAGAGTGTTTGGCAGATGACACTTCGTAGAGATAAGAGTGAACAGTGTAATAGTGTGTAGTGATTCTGACCTAGGAAGGATTTTTGTGCGAAGTGTATGGCAGAGTGTTTGGGAGATGACACTTGGTAGAGATAAGAGTGAAAAGTGTAATAGTGTGTAGTGTTTCTTACCTAGGAAGGATATCTGTGCGTAGTGTATGGCAGAGTGTTTGGGAGATGACACTTCATAGAGATAAGAGTGAACAGTGTAATAGTGTGTAGTGATTCTGACCTAGGAAGGATTTTTGTGCGTAGTGTATGGCAGAATGTTTGGGAGATGACACTTGGTAGAGATAAGAGTGAACAGTGTAATAGTGTGTAGTGATTCTGACCTAGGAAGGATATCTGTGCGTAGTGTATGGCAGAGTGTTTGGGAGATGACACTTCGTAGAGATAAGAGTGAACAGTGTAATAGTGTGTAGTGATTCTGACCTAGGAAGGATTTTTGTGCGTAGTGTATGGCAGAGTGTTTGGGAGATGACACTTCGTAGAGATAAGAGTGAACAGTGTAATAGTGTGTAGTGATTCTGACCTAGGAAGGATTTTTGAGCGTAGTGTATGGCAGAGTGTTTGCGAGATGACACTTCGTAGAGATAAGAGTGAACAGTGTAATAGTGTGTAGTGATTTTGACATAGGAAGGATATCTGTGCGTAGTGTATGGCAGAGTGCTTGGCAGATGACACTTCGTAGAGATAAGAGTGAACAGTGTAATAGTGTGTAGTGATTCTGACCTAGGAAGGATTTTTGTGCGAAGTGTATGGCAGAGTGTTTGGGAGATGACACTTGGTAGAGATAAGAGTGAACAGTGTAATAGTGTGTAGTGATTCTGACCTATGAAGGATATCTGTGCGTAGTGTATGGCAGAGTGTTTGGGAGATGACACTTCGTAGAGATAAGAGTGAACAGTGTAATAGTGTGTAGTGATTCTGACCTAGGAAGGATTTTTGAGCGTAGTGTATGGCAGAGTGTTTGCGAGATGACACTTCGTAGAGATAAGAGTGAACAGTGTAATAGTGTGTAGTGATTCTGACATAGGAAGGATATCTGTGCGTAGTGTATGGCAGAGTGTTTGGCAGATGACACTTCGTAGAGATAAGAGTGAACAGTGTAATAGTGTGTAGTGATTCTGACCTATGAAGGATATCTGTGCGTAGTGTATGGCAGAGTGTTTGGGAGATGACACTTCGTAGAGATAAGAGTGAACAGTGTAATAGTGTGTAGTGATTCTGACATAGGAAGGATATCTGTGCAAAGTGTATGGCAGAGTGTTTGGGAGATGACACTTCGTAGAGATAAGAGTGAACAGTGTAATAGTGTGTAGTGATTCTGACATAGGAAGGATATCTGTGCGAAGTGTATGGCAGAGTGTTTGGGAGATGACACTTCGTAGAGATAAGAGTGAACAGTGTAATAGTGTGTAGTGATTCTGACCTAGGAAGGATATTTGTGCGAAGTGTATGGCAGAGTGTTTGGGAGATGACACTTCGTAGAGATAGTAGTAGGTGAACAGCAGCAGAAACACTATGTAGCCAGTGACGTGGATTGTGAACTTCGTGATGGGGGCACTCACGAACATAACCCACTTGTCCCAGCCGCCCCTCCCCCTCCTCCCCTGCAGCAGCTGCTGCTTCTGCTTCGTTCCTCCCTTCCCCTTAACCTTGCCCTTCCCCTTGCCCCACCCTCTGCCTATTGTGGCGGCTGTGGGGGGTTTGGGACTGGTTGTGGTGACCTGGGAGAAGCCCGATTGGGCGTCCGATTGCACTTCTAAGTCCATCTCCACCCCTGTAGACGAGATAGGAGAGTAGTTGCTCTCTTTCTGTTTCGTCACAAGAAGAGGCTCTCCTAAAAAGATTAAAACTTAAGAAAAATACAAGGATTTTACGGTTTCCGACATTGATTTTTTGCAGTTTTTTGACGAAAATTGTTAAATGTGTCATGATATCAACAGCTCGGTTAAAAGCAATGAGCGGAGAATTCACGATTTTACACAAATTTGCAAAACATAAAAATTTGATGAGAGAACATCTAACTAAGAAAGAGAAAGTCGTCAACCAGAGACTAAAAAATTGCTCAACCGCTTCGCAAAATCAAAGAACGGTTCGAAGTAAGTCTCCAATGCAGAGTGATAGGAAAAGTTCAAGGGTTCATATTTTTGGCCTTGATCAATTTCCCCGCCTTCCTTAAGTTACAAAATAAAGTCGCCTGAAAATGGGTCACTGGCATTTAACGTACCGGTTTGACCAAAAACACTTATCCTACAGTTTTCATATATGAAAAAATGCTTGTCATGCAATTTCGCAATTTCGAACAATTCCATAGATACAGAAATGGTTAAGAAAACTCTTAGACAAGCTTTTTTTTCATATATGGAAATTGTAAGACAAGCATGTTTTCATAAACTAAAAAATTGATTTAAGAAAAAACTTTATTTCTCAAAATTTTTCGGATGTGTTCGTGACCGAACACAAGTGACTAAAACCATGGTTCAATTAAACTATAGTCACCAAAAGGTTGATCGCCTGGCATTTACAATGCATTGGAAACGGCCTCGACTGTGTAAGAATTCTCTTCACAAATCATATACTGAAAGCATCAAACGTTTAAATTTTGCCAACAATTTTCAAAGATGATTATTTTCAAAACTAGAATTAGCCTGTTTGAAAAACTTTTTTCAGAGAAAAGGACAAAAATTCATTTTTTGTGTATCCAGGGCTACATTATGCAGACAAAAATTAAAATTTACATGCAAATTTTTTTTGGAAAGGTTTGTTTCAGTACAAAATTCGATTTGCAGTTGAAAAAAAAACGAAAATTTTTTTTTGGCAATTGAATTTTTACCTGGAAAAATGTTTGTTGTAGCCATCAAAAAATAGCTAGTCATACAATTTTCTTATATGGAAATTGTATGATAACCGTTTTTTTTTCCAGCCGCAGAACTAGTTCGAATCTTTTTTCAATGATTTTTTGAAATTGTACGAAAATTGTATGACTAGCACTCTTCCATACATTTGATGTATGGATTTGGATGATAACCGTTTTTGGTCTATGGAGGTCAACCCTGTTTAACATGGAAACAAAATTGCCGATTTCTGTGCGAGAAACACAAAATCTTCCAAACATCTTCTTTAAAAAACTTTTTCAAGTTAAAAGTCTTTTTCTCTTTTTCAAGTTAATATGAGTGATGAGAAAAAAATGTATACGTAACGAAAAAAATAGAAAAAAAAGAAACACGTTTTTTGTTGCAATAATTTCTGCAACTTCGGTCTAAATTTATTTTTTGCAACTTCGGTTTAAGACAGGCATTTTCGGTTTATGGAGGTCAACCCGGGGTCTGAGATAAAATGGTTCAAATTTGTTTCACTTGTTCACACTGACATACTTTGTTATATTTACGGCAGCAAAGTTACACTAGTGGACAAAATTAAGCGCAATTTCCGGATTTTACTCTCTGAAATTTCTTTTTTCAAAGTACAACTTGGGCAACATTTCCTTCGAAATTCAGTAAAAATTTATATAGACAAGGAGCAATTAATCAGAGCTACCATCAGTGCAAGTATCAATATTTGGTTTCAATGACTTCAAAATATTCCAGGACTGAAAACGCCAGATTTCGTCATTTGCAGCAAGGTTTGCCTCGTAGTGGACTTTTGCTTGATTAAGCGGAGTAAGAATTGTTCATGTGACGTGAAACATTCTCAGCGAGAAAATGGAAACAATTAGTTTGAAAACTTTACTAAATTCAGAAGTTTCTTAGTCTTTCAACGCAGTAAAAAAACGAGTGCAAATGAGGTAAACTGGCTTTTTGAGACCCAGACTACATTTTTAAGTATTTAAACCCATATTTTGATAAGTTCATAGAGGCTAGCTCTGATGATTTGCTCTCGGTCTATATAAAAGTTTTGAACGAAATGTTGTCCAAAATGGACACTGAAAACAGCCATTTTACAGAGTAAAACTCTGAGTTTGAGTTTACTTTTGTCCACTTGTACTTTGAAAAAGCGGTTTGTCTTTATCCCGAAAAGTCGTGTATCAGTTACCAAAAATGAGGCGTTTTTTGACTTGATTGGCGCATTCTTTTCAAGTTCTAAGGCATTGTCGCAAGAGGAAATTGGTTATCCATTTTTTCATCCACTACACTTGAGCCTCGTTTTTTGTTTACATTAGACAATAATAAACAACGTTGGTGGAAGAGATGAGGAAATCCCTTGAATTCGATATAAAAATCGAAAAATCATAAAATAATATTAAAACTAGAGCATCCAATTCAATATTCGCAGAATGTTTATCTATACTCAGGTGCAGATCTGGGATTTTCTCGATGGGTGGCAAATTTTAAAAACCGTTTCGAAAGTTGTGTTTTTGGTCGACCTTTTTTTTAGGTCGACCACACCGATTTTCTGAGTTCTCCCATATCAAAACAAAAACCCAATTTTGATCAGTTTTTCTGCGCCGCAGGCAAATTTAAAAAAAACAGGCCAAAAAAGCGTTTTTGGGCCTTTTTTAGAAAAGTGTGACAAAAAGTTGCGCTTTTTTGGCGCACTCTTAACCCTCAAATTTATTGTTTTTTGTCGGCAAAGGCGCCATTAAAAAATTTTAGGGTCGGTCAGCAAAAATAAATATCATAATGGAACCTGATCTAAACTACATTTTATGATTGGATAAATTAGATATTTTACCAATGTAAAGTATTTAATATTAACCAATCATGATCCATCTGACTAACAACCCACTTATTTGTAAGTGCTGAAATTACTTGTAATTTCAGCACCAGAGAGATTTGAATTTAACTTAGAAATTAGTTGGACTCTCCAAGAGAACTTCAGCAGCCGCAATAAACCAGTATACCCTAGATCTATTGAGCCTAGCAGAGACTAGTTAAACAACCTGAGACTAGATAGTATAAGAGTAAGATTAGGATCGGTATTAGAGTAAGGAGTTGCACGAATCTATCCGGCCGAAAATAAGATAGCGTGACGAGCAGACTGTGTACCCTATCCGAAATTACTCTATGAGTTAACCACATCGGTCCTAACTCATCTGGTGCGACCATAAGTCTCGAACAAGACCTTAATAGCTTAGAGTTAACCAAAAATAGATTAGAATTTAGACAAAACATTTACAAAATGTTATACGACGATAATTTAATCGAAATGTCTCTACGACTCAATAGATCAGAGCCAATATTCCGAACGATAACAGAACTACCCGGAATTGGAAGAAGACCTCGAACCAGAGACGACATACGACAAAGTAGAAACTTACCATATAGTTATATGATAGTACGGCAAAAGCCAACACAAACTTTTATATTTAGAATTTTATTAGCAATGAATTTAGATTTTCATTTGCAAACATAAAATCTTGAAGTCAACCTTCATAATCATTTCAGGCGCTAAACAAAATTATTAATATACAAAAACGATTGATAAAAAGATCTCAGATCGTTTTCCTAAATTCTGCAGTAATATAAAAAACATGTTTGAAAAATATTTATTGAAAAATCAAAATAAAAATTAGTAGCATGACAATAAACGGTTAGTAATCATAAATCATCCTGTTGTTCCAGCTTCATCACCTAAACATAACAGCTTTCACAAGCTCACTAATATCATTAAAACACTAAACCTTTTCCTTAAACAAATTTAAATCATTTTAAACTTAAATTCACTTAATTTTAAAATCAGATCATCAAGGCTTCTCCTTGGATCTTAATTCATTTTCTATTTCATTAAATATAAAACTTGATCATCAAGGCCTATCCTTGGATCAAAAAGAACAATTTTGTTCTCCCCCACCCACTTAACTCGTGTCTAACGACCTCAAACGTCGATTCACTATCCAACCCTTTCTAAAAACCCAAGACTAATAGAAATTTTTGAATAAAACTAACCATTCAAATTAGGATAAACAGTGAAGAAAATCGGTTATTCATCCTTCACTTGATCCCCCCTCTTACCAGACCCAGGATAAATCTTAGACTTAGTAAGTTTAAAATAGTATCTAACGAACTACTCGCGTTCTAATTATACCTGAACCTTGTGGATCGATTTACTATTCTCCAACCCTTGAACACAATCGCTACCCCTAAGTAAAATTAAGTAAGTTAACACCTTAGCTTATACTAGCCACGAGAAAGTAAAAAATCATTCTTCGGAATCGATATACTTTTCTCTCCAACCCTAAACAAATAGACCCAGGTTAAGCTAACCAAAAAATCGTAAGGACTAACAGTTTAAGAAAATAGAAATCATTTAACAACCTTTTGCATCCGTCATCCTAAACCTTATGTCATTTAATAACCTAGGAAACAAACAAACAATCGTTTTACACAATTGTGAAATAGATAACAAAAAATACGACCTTGTAATCACACCTCATACACAAGCAGTTGGATATATTAGAACAAAACGACAAACACTAAAAAGAAAAATAATAACCAAACAAAGACAAATAACACGAAAAAGATTTTCAAAAAACAGAAACGCATTTTCAGAATCAGAAACCAGCAGTTTAGACGAACTTTATAAATAAAAGAATCAATAGATAAAAATTGCCCAATTCACGATCAACTATATTTTTCCGACTCAGAAACAACTTCAAATTCATCATAAAGAGGAAAAAGAAGAATAAAAAAGCAATATAAACACAAACCTGTACACTTATACAATTGGAATCAACCAATTAGACACATCGATAATTACATATTAACAGTCATTAAACGAAAAAATGAGCTCAACACACACCCCAGGTGAAGAAAGTCCAGATGATGACGATATCTACCCCTTCATCGTAGATGCACCCGATAATAGAGGACAGCATGATTTTTGCAAGAATTTACTTCTAAATTTGTTTGAACCCGGAATCAGCCCATGTAAAACAGAGTTCCCAGATGTAAAAATCAAAAAACAAATTATCGATCACTATCTGAAAGATATATGTAACTTAACACAACAATACGGAATCTACTCCATAGAATTCAGCTCACCAAACCAGAATCACAGCAAATATGTAATTCAAACAGACGACCTTGATTTAGAATTTTCAAAAGTATTCTCAGAATATATAAAAAGCATACAATATCATAACTCACAAAGAGCAAACTCCATATTCACCAATGAAGTTTTTGCAATAATATATAGTTATATCTCGATATTAGAAAACGAAATCCCAATCCCAAATGTCTCACCGACAGATACATCTAAACATATAAGAGTACGACATGAAATCACACTACTCTCTAGTTTTCTAAATATAATTAAAGAAAATTTCACGAATGATGAAGTTTCACCACATACAAAACATGATTTACAAAAAATTTTGGCATGGTTTATAATAGATTATTTCACACATAATATAGATTTAATTTCACAAGCAAGAAAAAATTTTAGACCTCAAAACTCAAACGATGATACCGCCATCACAGAACAATCAGACTATGTTTGGGACCCCTAATGGTCTCATTATGCATTCATAAACTTCCCACAATCAATCTCAAGTCAAGCAATAAGTACGATATCTTATGTAAGAGATTATGTAAGAGTAATACCATTAACCATTGATGCAACACCATTAAACTATAATACATTTTTACCTGATACGCGAAATAATAGTTTAAACTCGACAGTCATACACAATGAAAACCTCAATGGAACTAGGAATCTCACTCAACAAGATATTCAGACACCATCACACTTTATAAATGAAGAAATCGCTCAACCAATAACAACTACACAACAAAGTATTTCACCAATACGTCAAAATTTAACAACACCAAGAAATACAAACCCTTCACTAGCACAGGTAACCTTAAAATCAACCGTTAAACCTTCGGTTGCCCCAAAATATTCACAAATGGATTATCAAACATACAGACCCATGACAATACCGTCAAAAACACGCAGAACGTTCACAAGGAACAATTTTGCAGAACATACTTATAATTACACACATCCATCAAAAACAAACTATCCCCCACGAAAAAATATTAATAATCACATAAGATCTCGATACTGGGATAACCCAATGGCACCAACCAATTCAGTAAATTTTCAAACAAATTCACATCCTCCACAGGATCGTAGTGAAAATTACCCATTCTTTCAACAGAATAAAAATAAAAAACAAACATCTCATCAAATGGATTACTTATCCTCAGATGATGACTATTTACAACCAGATATATTTGCACCATATACCCAAGAATATCGTGGACAAGGAGTACAGAAACCACATACATATCATAAAATTTTTTCTCCACACCAGATAGATACACAAAATCAACAACCAATACAAATGCAAGACTCGATTAATACACAATCTTTTCAACCAATTAAGCAACAAAACCCAATGATTACACACTCGTATCAACCAACACAAATGCAAAATGAAATACCACTTCCATATTATCTTCAACAACACGAAATAACAAAAAATCAACTTTCAAATTTTTCCTAAATGCCAAATGCAGCAGAATCATTACAAATGACAATAAATCCATACCTTATGGGTGGATCATCAATAACATCAAACAAACCTTTAATGGTATTCACAGGAACAGACCCTGAATATTCTGTAGAAGATTATTTAAATGCAGTAACAGCAAATTTGATTTTAAATATAGGACCTGAACCAATTAATACGCCACTACATCAAAACTGGATACATCGATGCACAGCGTTGATACAGACAACCTTAGACGGCGCAGCTCAAAAATGGTTTTCAGTATTGCCTATAGAAATAAAATCAAATTGGAAAAGGTTTACACAAGAATTTTCAAAAATGTTTGACTCCGAAAGAAACAAACAACAACAAAGAGTTTTATGTAATGAAATTCGCAGATTACCAAATGAAACCATCAAGCAATTAGCAGTACGCATCGAAACACTAGTTCGAAAAGCATTTTCATTAAATACACACGACTATAAAAACACAAAAATGACAGAAATCTTAATGATGACCTTAACACCGCAATTAAGGAAAATAGCAATAAAAAAGAGAGCATCCCATCCTTCCTCAATTCGAGAACCCGATTTAGATTTTCGAAAACTAGTAGACAAACTAGAACAAGCAGAAATCACAATGAAACTTGAAGAAACAGAAAATCTGAAATTACAATATGTTAACCGAATTGAAACAAATCCCACAAATATCAACAATATACAGGAATCAGATACAGACCTCGTTGAAAAAATCACTGAAATACTCAAAATTTATGAAAAACACCCAAACTTTAAAGGCAAACCATCTTTCAAAAAATGGTGTAATTATTGCCGACGATACGGACATAGTATTTCTGAATGTAGACAAAAACAGCAAGACAATCAAAACAAACCTCAAAAATATAAAGAACCAATCAAATCATCATTCAATACATGAAGAAAGATCAAAATCTACCGAACAAAAATGTATACAGCAACAACAGTTCAGGAAAACCACTCCCGAACAATACAAACTATATAAGAACTCAATCACCACATAACCTAAGTTATAGAGGAAGATCGCCAGAACGAAGACATACACAAAATTCGTCACAAAATCACTACAATAGACCAAATAGTCGAAATAACTACTCCAGATCTAATTCAAACACAACACAAATTGTTTCTAGATCTAATTCCCAATCAAGGAATAAATACTATCCAAACAATCAGTCACGAAACTCATCATATAATAGAAATAGAAACTATTCCAATAATCGAAATAGAAGCTATTCAAACAACCGAAATCAGTATTACCCAAACAATCGATCAAGAAATAACTCATATAACAGATCAAACGGTAATTATCAAAATAGATCACGAAATAATTCACAAAATCGACATTCAAGTTATAATAATCGTTATAGAAATTATTCCCAATCACCACCCAGGAATAATAATCATTATAATAATTCTAATAATCGCCACAGAAGTAGTACACCTAAACATCAAAGACATATTAATCAAGTACAATCAAATCCAGAAACAACATCAGACCCCCCAGGTATTGATGACACAGTAGATGATACGTTACAACTCAATCAAATAAACTGTGGATCATCAGACTCAGAAAGTGATACAGAAAACACTCTCTCCATCAATATGATAGCAGTCGAAAATGACTATGAACCTATTATATATGAACAACCTTTTTCATCACACATATATGATAATCAATCAGAACTCCTTCGCAATTATTATATTGAACCCATCCATTCCACACAAACGACGCAAGAAACTAACGAAATCAACATTACAAATCAATGCATTGAAAATGACAAAACAAAATGCTTGAATACAAACCACATCTATCAAAATATACAAAAAGAACAACCTAAAGAAAAAATTTTGACAATACCATTTCTTTTAGAAAGTCCCAGAAACAAAGAATTTCAACCACCAGATCTTGAAATTGATTTTCTAATTGATTCAGGAGCAGAATCAAATATAATAAACATTCCCTCATGGAATGAAATAAAAACCTTACATCCAAAGCTAACACCTCTTGAAACCTCCAGTAAGCTAGCAACAGCACAAGGATCAACATTGGTAAACTACGGAAAAATTCAATTATTTCTTCTCCCCACAAGAACAATAGAACAAAATAAAATTTTAAATAAACCATTTAAACAAATATTCCATATCACTGATATTAAACACAATATCATTGGAATACCATTTATCTCTAAATATATACCAACAATCAACATCTTGAACAGTAAAATACTAATCAAAGATAAATATACAAAAACAAAAGACACATCCCTAACATTTTTTCAAAGATTAAATAAACAACCACCATTCTTTTCAAAATTTTATCCAATATATAACCAACAAAGAAAACACTTGAAACCACTATCAGGAAGCATATACAATTTTTCAATAAAACAAGTTCACCAATATGATAAAAAACAAAACAAACAACAATTTTATATGTCAGATTTTGAATTCAAACCTATCCATAAATTTTTCAAAATCACAATCTCATCAATAAAATATTTGAAAACTCGAATTCGGATATTATTTCTTTACATGTATACAACAATACACCTTACCAAGTAACATTACCTTTAGGACTTTTAGGCTATTGCGAAACCAACGCTACAATATCACCAATACACGAAAAAGCATATCGCGTAAATAATATACTCCAATTATTAGATATTTGTCAATCCACAATTCTTAATGAAGAATTATCCATAAATAATATAATAAGTAATGAAAAGAGAAATACAGATTATTTCACAAAAACCCCATATTTCAAACCTACATTCAACATAAGTAACTACCCAGAGAATCAACAGAAATTTTTAACAATGTTTAACTTCCAACATTCACAAATAACACAAGACGAATTTGATAAATTAGCCAAACAGCTAATAAAATATTCATCAGTCTATGCAACATCCAAATTTGATGTTGGCAAAATCAGCTCATCACTACATCTCCCATTAAAACCAGACGCAGTTTTCAAAAAACAAAGAGCAAGTAAAGTACCAATTCACTTACACGATAAAGTGAACAGATTACTCGACATTTTAGAACAATACAACATTATATCACCAGTAAATAAAGAAGAACCACCAAAAGGTAACACATTTATCAACCCTGTTATCATCCTAGCCAAAGGAGAATCATGAAAAATCGTTCTCGACGCTAGATACCTCAACTCACTCATAGACGAATCAAAGTGCAATTGGCCTATTGAACCAATACAAGTTATTTTAACAAAAATAAACGGAAAATACTTTACAACCGCAGATATGAATAGTGCATACAATCAAATGCCATTAGATGAACAATCGCGACGTTTAACACAATTAGTTATTGGAAACCAACAGTATGAATTCAACCGCCTATTCTATGGAATATCCATAGGACCAGCAGCATTTTCAGCTTTTATGAGCAAAATTTTTAGACCACTAATACTCAAGAAAAACGCAATCACCTATTTAGACGATGTTTTTATGCAATCACAGACTAAAGAAGAATTGTTCAATGTTTTAGAACATTATCACAAAATACTTCAGAACGAAATTCTGAAGGCCGCCCCCGATAAATCACACTTCTTTTTGACAAGAGTTAAATTCTTAGGACATAATATAGAAAGAAAAACAATCACTCCATTAAAATCACGCATTGATGCTATTCAGAAACTCCAACCACCAACAAATAAAAAGAAAATCCAAGAATTCCTTGGAATGTTAAACTTTTTAAGCAAATATGTTTATAAAATGCAATTATACCTAAGACCATTCTATAATATACTTAGACAACAAAATAATTTTGAATGGAATACAGAACATCAAGCACGATTTGAAGAAATCAAAAAACTTTTAACTGAACAAATTTCAAATACAATTCCAGATCCAAATCAACCATTCTATGCAATGTGCGATGCTTCGAACTTTGGCATCGGCGCAGCATTATTACAATCACATAATGGTACAAATAAAATGAACCTTATATCAGCAAATTCTCGATTATTCACTCAAGCAGAGCTACGACTCTCAACTCTAATGAGAGAATGTACAGCCATAATATATACACTAACAGAATATGAATTTCTGATACTTGGATCAAAACATCCAACAGTTTTATTCACAGACCATAAACCAATCATCTTTCTCTTTACACAAAAGTCTAATCCAAACCACCGAGTTTATAGATTTCAACTAATTTTAATGAAATTCTCAAACTTACATATAGTTTGGACCGCAGGAAAAAATCTTGCATTACCAGACACTTTCAGTCGAAATACACCACCTGAATTACTTACACGTAAAACTACAGTTGGAATACCCAAAAATATAAAATTCTACCTTGCAGAAAACGAAACATCACCCCGATTGGAATGCAAATATGCAGTACAAACTGACGTTGAACAATCACAGATAAATAGTTTACAACATTTCCCACTTTATTTAGATTGCCAAAATAACCACTATGAAGTTGATCTACTTGGAATATCAACTTTTAAACCAATTCCATATTCACAATGGATAAAAAATAACACCCAACAAAAAAGAATAAAACAACACTCGCCTAAAAAAGACTTTTTTCCACTAATTGAAAAAGAAAATTTAACTGATAAAATAAATTTATCAGGACCACAAACAAACGATTCAAAATACACAATAAATCAAGTTTTTGACCTCCATGACCCACTTGATACAATACCCTTATCTAAATTAGAAATTGAAAACATTTTTCTCCCTCCAACAGAAACAATTACAATTCCAACCTTGAAACAATATCAAAATCTTGACCCAGTAATTAGACAACTAAAATCATGGCACAAATATAAAACTAAACCCGTCAAGGCAGATACAACTATTTTAGGAAACAAAACACTCCTCCGATACTTTCGAAAATTTAATAATACAACAATTAACGAAAATACAGACCTTTTAGAATATAAATTAAATGAATCTACAGTTCCCTGTCTCCCTTTAAGTATGATTCTCATAGCTTTTAATATTTCACATACACAAAATATTAAAGGACACTCTGGATCAGAGAAAACATATTCAAATTTCATACAAAACTTTTATTTCCCAAATGCACCAATTTGGATAAAAGTACTATGCAATGATTGTATAGTCTGTCAACTAAATAAACCTTATCCAAATCAAAAACAAATAGCACAAAAACAAGATTTTAAAGGACAAAGTTTGTACTTTAACCACCGTATCTCATTTGATACAAAAGGACCAATTTCACCCTCATCTGAAGGAAACTCCTACATTATGGTAATTGTTGACGCATTTACACATTATGTAGCACTTAACCCAGTACCACATTGTAACGCTTATTACCCTTACACAACGCTTTATGAACACTGGATAGCCAAATTTGGACTACCAGAAGCTTTAGTTACAGACAACGGTACAGAATTCATAAATAATGAAATCATCACACTATGTCATTTATATAACATCAAACACAAACCACGTACATCTCACGCACCTTGGACAAACGGCTTAGTCGAAGGTATGAACCGTTCATTACAAGAATATCTTAGATGTATCATAAATGGAAATGATACAAGATACACCGAATGGTCAGCAGATGTAAAACTATTTCCCTTAGCATATAATTCACAAATCACGACAACTCTAGGAATGTCACCATATGAAATGGTTTTTAACCAAAAGCAACGCAAACCAATAATGTTTACAGCAAACTCTCATAAAAATGCACAAAATTATTGTCAACCAAATAAAGACTCAATTTGTTATAACCTACCTTTACATACACACGATGAAGATCATTTTCATCACCCACAAATTCTTAAATTAGCCTCCGGTACACACACCGAATGGATTTTAAACAGAGATAAAAAACACAATGAAATTTACCAAAAAGTAACAAAAAAGTTGTTACAAAGGCAAAACATTAATGAACAAATAAATTCACGCTTTACACCAGCCTCCGATTTAAAAATTGCAACATTTGTTTTAATACCCAATTTTAACACTCAAAAAGGAATTTCTAAAAAATTACAACCCCTTCGTAAAGGACCATACCAAATAATTGCAAAACCCACTGATGTCACATATAAAATCACCGACTCAGACCAAAAAGAAATTGTTCAACATCGAAATAACCTATTACCTTATTACCCAAAAGAATACGCACTACGCGAACTAACTCAATTATATTCTTTTACAGGTTTAAAAGTTATTCAAAATAACCCACATATGGAAAAAACAACAAAGGAACAAAATGACAATCACCTCGAAAATCAAAGTACAAAATCAATTACAACAAAGAACATTACAAAAAAGCCAGATCAAAATACATCTCAAAAAGAAAGAAAAAATAGAAAAATGACAGAACAAATAATACCCCAAGAGCAAATCGACAAATCAATACATAGAGAGTCATCACGACTTAGAAATCAACCACGTAAAAATTATAAAATATTCATCCCACAATCTAAAATATTAAAGAAAGTCGAATTTCAAAAACAGCTTTAATTTTATATTTCACAGTCTTGAAACCTCTGAAACATTTTGAATTTTCATTTTTCAAAAAAACATGCAGACAAACACGCAATGATTCTAGTTCAAAATTAAGCCAATAGGATTCATCCAATCCGTCACCTTCTCTAACTTAAACTCAGATCAACTAGACGAACCATATAAAACTCAAGGCATATCTATAACTATAACTTTACGACCTCCAGGTCAAAAATAAGCAAACCACTCCAACTTGACATTTAAAATAAATATCACCATAATATCATAACCCTCCCTTATCTAATAACCCAAAGATCAACAATATTTCCCCAACTCAGACCTCAAATACCCCCCAAACAAATCTGTTAACTTAGCCTAAAGTAACAGAACGAACATTTTAATTAGCCTAAAGTACAAAAATCTCACCATACCCCGGATCATTTGACAAATAAAAATAAAGAAAAAGACGACCTCCCGATCACCATAAAAATTGCCTCCAACAATTTTTCACAAAACTCAACCCACTTGTCAAAAAACCAATAAATAATCCGACCACACTTGAAAATTGCCTCAAACAACAAAAAATATTCGATTAAGAAGTCATTTTTTAAATGCTCTTCTCTGAATCAGTCAACATAATTCTAACAAATCTCAAACAATTTTTTACGATACTTAAAACTTTCATAATATTTCTTTTTGATATCTTTGAATCTTTTGTAATAATCTTAATCATTTTTTGCAATATTTTTTTAAATTTTCTATTCCATATTTGAACTATTCCTCCAACTTTCAAAAGCCCTTGATTATATCCACAGGTACGATTCTTAAAACTTGTCTAAATGATACGAACCATTTTCAGTAGAACTGATATTTTTTTTACTATTTGTAATTTTCATAACATTTCTATCATCCCTCATTTTGACAATATGCAAATGTATAAAGAAAGCAATCATCACATTCGCCCTAGCAACAATCCTCCTAATTCTTTTTTTTAGAAGAATACTATAAAAAACATAAACTTTTTCACTAAAAGAATAGACCAAAAAACTATCAAAAATTGCTCACCAACAGTCACAAAGTCAGTCTTCACCGACATCATCCCAAGATAACCCAACAACACCTTCAACTACCCAAAATGCCCAAACATCTACACGAATTTCCTTTCAAGGTAACCCATATACTTTTGAAGAACGACACGCACGCTTATCTGAACCCCTAGAACCCGTTCAACGGCAAGCACCTTTAAGTGAACCAACATATAACTTATACCCAACACTACCACCAGAACTAAGTAGAATACGACATCCTAGTCACAACCAAAACACAGCCGAAATAAATAGACAAATTATACATCCTCGACGAAATAGAAATCTTCAAACTCCCCGAGTTCATTTTGATATACCTCAATCTCCATCGCAAAATACTCCAGAAAACCCCATTGATATATTACCAGAAACCCCTACGCTTCTTTCACAACGTAGCACCTCAAGCCTACCCTCAGATTACTAAGGTTCAACACCAACATCTGAACAAATACGTGAAAATCCCTTTAATCCCCCAAACCAAACATCACGACTACCATATTGGACAACACATTCATTCACACAAGGTGAACCAAATTTAACCAATGACCCAATAGATATTTCTTCAGATACAACAACATCCTCATCACTACCAGAAACATTATCACTACCATCAACACCATCAATTAGTCAAATTTCAAGAACGCCTTTTAACTTAAATTTTCCAAATAACCTCGACGCAAGATATCGAGAACAATCATCAACAACTATTCCCTTAAGACTAGATTGGAATACATTTACAGCACCCCCACCATTATTTGGACAACACCTAGAAAGTAATCGTCTTCACAACTGGGCACTCAATAGACTACAACATCGACAAGACATCCACGACGATATTCGTGATCACAACATCCAAATACTCCAACGAAATAGTCTACAATTAAAGTTTGAAATCACAGTTAAATTGAACAATATTGCTCAACATCCCTACCCATTAAACCCAACAAACATAACAGCTCAATCATTACCACCACCATTTATAACAACTGAAGTAATATATAAATACGACAGATATACCAAAAAGACAATTGGTTACATCACATTTTATAACCCATACTCAGGATTATCATACACATGTATATTCTAAAATTATTAATTTTTCTCCAACTCTTTTTTCTAGTAATCTCCAATCAAAACATCAACCCTTCCCCCCGCACAGGACCCCAAGATTTATTAGTAACACATTACGATTGTGAAGAAAACGAACAAAAAACACTACACAAATATGCAATAAATCAAGTATCACAATATGAAACAGAACCACAAGCCGTAGAAACAACAAATGTAATAGCAACACTTTATTCAAAAGCCCGAGCAACAACAGTTATAGGATATAAATTCACAGCAACATTCTCTGAGAAGAAAGTACATTGTTCACAAGTCTCTAATGGAAATAAAAACCGAATTGACCACGAATCATTCTACCAAAGTAATATCGAACGACTTTTACACCTACATCCCGAAGATTGTAAATACGAGTTACTTAGACTAAATATCACACGAAATAAAAACTCAGATAGAAAGTTAGTATACTTCCAAGTTTTTTCAGACTCTGTACATCAAGCAGAACTTGAAAGATATCAAGGACATATAAAATTAGATGAAAAATACCCATATAACGGCGCACGCGGACGATTAACCTATGACATACACGATAAACACTGGATACCACACATTGGTATAAATAACCCATCAAACTGCAAAGCAGACACAAAAAATAAAGGATATCAAGAAATAATGTTTTTCGATTGGAAAATACAACTCGAAAAAATACAACTCACACGCGATTTATCTGACAACACAATGATCTATCAAGGAATTAGATTACCTTGTAAAAACGATCAAGGCTATTGTGACCCTACAACACGAACACAAGCAACAATTGTTTGGTTCCCCGAAGACACATGTACAACATTTCAAGTAGCAAAAATACACGCTCGAATGATAAAATTTCACGAAAAATATTTTATACAATCAATACCATATGAACAAGTAAATCCATCACGAAAACTAAGTTCTAATTTTAGAAACATTCACAATATAGAAAATAAATTAACATGTTTTCAAGTATATCAAGAAACAGAACTTGCATGTAAATATAAAAACCCACTTTACAAAACACAATACTCCGAAATATTAGTTGAATACGAAAAAGGATTCGACATGACCACTGGAAAAATAAAAATCGACCCATATGCCACAGGTTATCCTCCAAATGAAGGAACATCATATATACCAACTAATTTTCAAAAAAATACAGGTCAACCTGGTGGACATCTAAAGCCCCATGACGCTCGAAGCACACGTTTACAAGAACTATCACTAATGAATAGTACATATTTCGGTAATATCCACTATGATATTCACTTAGGTATGAAATTAGACTACACGATTAGCCGAATTTTTCAAGAAATGTCACTCTCCGAATTAGAAACACTTCACCAATTATGCGAATTAGAAAGAACACAAATATTACAATCACTTGCACTAGCAGTATTAAAAATACCCTACGCAGGATATTTACTATCAGGAAATAGATCAAATTTTTTAGACTACGAAGGAAACATTTTATGGTTTTATACCTGTACCAAAAAAGTATCACCACTATACGTTTTTGAAGATAAACGATGCTATAAAAGAATTCCCATCTTTTATAAGAATAAAGTACATTTTGTTGATACACTTTCCAGAAGAACCTATTTCTGGGATACCGCAGTCCCATGTGGATCAGAAAATAGCCACAATGTAGTACAACTAAACCCTGATGAAGATAAATATTACCTTCTTACTCCATATCCCACATTGATGCAATCACTCAAAAAATTTTCACCCGAAAGTATTAGAACTATCGCTCGAAACCCAAAAATTGACTTACAATCAATTGGAATATATTCAAAATCAGATATTCAACATCACATTAGAACACAACAATTCCAAGAACTATTAACACAAATGGACACTATACAAAGACAATCAATTGACCAAAACTTACGCAAACTTGCCGAAACCGCAGGATTTGCAGACATCTATACACAAGACTATAGCGGATATTTTAAAGACATTAAAGATTATATATATCTAAATGGTGAAAAATACCGTCCCCAAGATATATCACCTATCAATATTTTTAGCTTTGTTACACTCAAAAATGAAATTCTTGATTTTCTAGGATGGCCCTACTACATCTTAGAAAAATTAACCATTTTATACGCAATGTTTAACTTTTTAGGATTTCTTTTTTCCCTTTTAAAAGGAATCTACAACACATGTGCTATACACACACAAGTAAACAGACAAGCAAGTGTAGCACGCATATTTTTTGCAGAATTTTTCGGAACTTTTTCTTCATCAATAAACAAAATTCTTCTAGACGCACAAACAAAAGAATACAACGCAAAAATAGCAACAAGACAGAACACATACGACGAAGAACATAACAATGTAGACACAACGCCTACAGCACCACAGTTACCACCCCTACCACATAACCATCCACTATCCCTAGTCCCACGAAATTTTCGAAAGTTAGCAATAACACATAATCAAAATTTTAGACCAACCATATCACAAAGCCCCATCCAACATATAATGACACACCACCCACAAGATGAAAATACTTATGAACAAATTATAGAACAACCCCATACCACCGCTTTTCAGTCTCAAAATAATAATTTTTTTAGCCCACGATGAGCCGACAACTTGGATCCCTACACCGCTCAAATTCCCACCCAACCAACCTCACCACTCCAATTACAATAATTCCACTTTTTGCTTTCCCGCCACCCGATTTCCCAACCAATAATGTAAAATCAGGCATGAGTTCAGATACTAATTCACACATCTCAGTTTTATACTCCGCTTCACAACTCAATGACCCAAATATTGAAACCCCCGATGAATTTGCCGACTGTGAACCATCTCCATCCAATAATTTTCACACCAATTCCTCAGTTTTTTCCAAACCCCCTTTTCAACCAATCCCACCATATAACCCTGTCCCAACCATTTCTACACCCTCTTATGCTTCCCAAGTCACCCCAACCTACTCTTCACTTCATTCAGACCAATCATCAAATTCTCCAGACACCCCCCAAATCTCCCCAGAACTAGATAATTTTATTACCCTACAACAACAACCCTTCCACCTTGATACCTCCACTATAAACCAGATTTCATCCACCATAGATTCATCTAACCCACCTACCCCTACACCCTCCTCAGTTTATACCGCATCATTAGCACCATCATCCTCATCTACTGAATCTTCACTTAGCACTAATAGAGCTTATCGCACTTTCAAAAGAAAATTCCCAAACCATCCATTTCCAACAAAACCAGGAACAGCCCGTGAATATATAAATCATCCAAATCACACTAACACGAAAGAATTTTTAGCTATCACCTTACCCTCATTTCCACAATATACTTTGAACACCCATCACGACACTAACGACACACGTAGTTTTGTAGATGAACACGTTTTAATGCCTACCCTTCCTTGGACCTCATATTATCATTTTACTAATCCCCTTTGCCTACCTTTATCTAATACTCACATCGATATAGAACGAAATAAAGACATGCTATATCGACTGACCACACCACTAACGCCTAGACAATTTACTTACATAGGATATAAAAAGTCACTAAAAACACACACTGCACCCCGAGTTAGCGAATATACGCTAGAATATTACGATCATAACATCATCCGAACTAACCAAGACCAATTTTTAGATGATGATCGCTTCGCTAACCCACGAATCACAGAAAAATTCTTCATTAAAACACCATATGTCTTTACACTCAATCTATTTGATCGCAAATTTGACCACATCATTTCAGAAGCACTAACAGACACACAAGCTTACGAAAGTTTTAAAGAACGCTTTCAATTATTTTCACTAACCTTTCATTTCCTTGCACCACATGAACGAGATTTGCACTGCTCACACGATATTATGTTACGCACTAAACAAACTCACACATATACATATTATCGTTTCATTCAAAATCACTTTGATCTACACACCCCATCAAGACAACCACACCACCGTTTTCAATTCATTAATTCTAAATATACTTCACCATTTTTTCTTAACTTCACATATTGCATTAAAGATACTAACTTTCATGGTAATCTTCGAAATTACGACCCCATAACCCAAATGTATGTTTTTTGTCCCATCACGAAGACCTTCAACGCAGAAGAATCCAGACCCTTCCTTATCCCACACGAATTTGTTCAACCTATAGAAATCCACATATTAGAATTCATCCACAACACTAAATTCAATCACAAATTATATAATCTCATCCAAAACACACCTTATGAGTTTGCAGTTGGCACTGAAGAACTAACAACCATTAAAGCACTTCAATTGCTTTGGCCACTGCTTCAAACTAAAAACATCATCCGCATCTTAGCAAAATTACTAACAACTTCCGACCTAATCCACGACATCTTCCCCCAAGGTTTCTTCCCCGACGACTAACAGGTAAGTATGAATTATAAACATTATTAACTATTAAATTAAAATTAGAAACTAACCATTCTTTATCCATGTCTTATTTAGAATTTTAGTCTGAAACAATCATCTGAAAAATACACAAGAAAAATAAAAAATAGAAAACTTCTTCAAACAGACTCTATTAAATTTTTGCACCAAACAAATTACATAAATTTCATACCAATGCAGTAATTTAATTTATAAATTGTTTCCCCCACAAGCAGTAAATCTAATAATGATGAAAATTTATAACTTAATTTTCCCAACAATTAGCAGTAAATTTGAATTTCTATGTAGTAAATTGATAAAACGAAAATGCAGTACTAACCTTTTGATATTTCCATTCATTCGCACAAAAATTCTATCCACACTCGCACAGCTCGCCCACGAAGAATTGTTTAAAATAATGAATTTCAGTTTCAAGCTTTCACACTCAACAACTCTAACACACGATAACACGTTTCAAACTTTCCTTTAACCCGGTTGGAAAGGAATTATATATTAAACAAAACTAACCAACGCAGCTTACTAAACACCACAACTCATAGAATAACAGCATGACTAAGAAAAGGAAACCAACGGTACCCAAACCGGATTAACCCAGTTTAAAACTGGATAATTTATTCTTTTGAAGACTATTATAAAGTCTAAGAAAGAAATAATAAAACACAAAAAAGTCGAAAGACAAACCCATACCACAAACAATTTGATTTTTGAAAAAAGGACATAACCAACAAAACATAAGAAAAACCACAACAAACCCAACATAAAACGTTATCACATAACAGGACCTCTCACAGAAACCGCATGCAATCATACTCCCACTCCTGGTCTAACCCACCAGAAGAGGACGTCCTGAGCATGCTCTATAGCCGGCCTAACCCACCGCGCTACATCCACGCTTTGTGACCACACTCTTATTTTTAATAAGAGCTACTCAAGGGTGAGTAACTCTTCAAAATAACCGAACTAAAACAAAAAGCTTTTGTGAAAACAACTAACCAAAATCATAATTAAAAAACATCAAACTAATAAAAGTTTTATAAAATGTAAATTATATCATGCAATATATAGATCAGCATACAACACCAAGGACGAACATCCAAAGACAAAACGACCCCACTACTCTCGAAAAAGAATGGCCAACCACAATCAATATGCCGCTCACAATCACAACTCAAAGGATTTAGAGTACGACTTGACTTCGCAGAAAAGGACTTCATTGAACTAGACCAATGACCACCTCGATGTTCAAGTATACGTACAGATCCGAGTAACCAGGCATCCCCTCCATGTACAATCTCCACGCCATTCCCAGACAAGGTCAAACACAAAGAAGTTCTCAATATAAAACAGAAAAACCCGTCATAGCAAACCATTCTGAAATCAGATTGATTTCGCTGGGAAACACAGTCGTTGTCACAAGAAGACACAACGTTTGATATCCGTAATTCCAGCGTCCTGGAACTTCTCTAGCAAGAGAAACCGGAAACGAAATATGATGTTCGCCAAATACCAACGTCCATCATCCATCCTTCGAATTGCAGAAAAACTATTCTAAAAAACTCTGTAAAACCCGGATGGGTGGAACCTGATCTAAACTACATTTTATGATTGGATAAATTAGATATTTTACCAATGTAAAGTATTTAATATTAACCAATCATGATCCATCTGACTAACAACCCACTTATTTGTAAGTGCTGAAATTACTTGTAATTTCAGCACCAGAGAGATTTGAATTTAACTTAGAAATTAGTTGGACTCTCCAAGAGAACTTCAGCAGCCGCAATAAACCAGTATACCCTAGATCTATTGAGCCTAGCAGAGACTAGTTAAACAGCCTGAGACTAGATAGTATAAGAGTAAGATTAGGATCGGTATTAGACTAAGGAGTTGCACGAATCTATCCGGCCGAAAATAAGATAGCGTGACGAGCAGACGGTGTACCCTATCCGAAATTACTCTATGAGTTAACCACATCGGTCCTAACTCAATAAAAAGTACCGAAGGTGAGGGCATCGAATCGGCTGTTATCGATGCGAAGCATCAATGCGGGTGTAGCGCACCTACCGTAAGGCAATGGTGAGATAATTTTTATTGTACTTTGTCTTCTTTGCTGTAGATCTTCTGAATAGAGCGTTGAAAAAATAGGAACTTGTTTGGGGGTTTTCTTCGATTTTTATTGGTTGAAAGTTTTCGATCATTCGGTCACCACAATCATGCAAATAGCCACTGAACGAGATTCTATAATGCTTCCTAGCAGCCGCGGATCTAGGAATTTCTCGAGGGGGGGGGGGGGGCGGATTTTCAAAAAAAAAGAAGAATCTGAAATAAAACAATCTCCCAAGGCCTGACGACGGCGTGCTTCGCGCTGATAAGTGCCAAGCGACAGCCCAATTGCACTATCTGCTGAATTCGGATGCGGCAAACATTGAAACCATTGCCCAATTTTTTTTTTTGCTTTTTAAGATTTTTGAGGTTCTGATTAGTTGTTATGATTTTGCATCATTCGGTCCTTTTATCTTGGATGACAAAAAACTAGCCCGCAACTTTGCCAACAATGTACTTTCACAGGGTGACTCTTCGCCATTGAGGATAGCATTTAGGAAATCCGATTGCATAAAAACCAAAGGGGAAAAGAAGAGCCGAAAGTAGCTGCAGACTTTTTATCTACGAGGGAAAGAGCCAACATACAAGCTGTTCAGCTCCTAATGGAGAGTCGCTGTTGATTTTGTGAGCAAGAACTATATTGATTTTCAAACTAGTTTCCTGGTCTCGGTAGTGTTGTCTTCCCCTCAAGTGTCATCTCTACCCTCCGTCCTTTGGATTATTGACAAGCGAAGATTAAGTCGCATCACCGCCGCTACCCTATTGGTTGCGAAGAGAAAATTACGTGGAAACAAAATGAGTGCATACCAATGTCCTGCTCAACTTCTATGCTCTCATCGGTGGGAACTCTGCTCCTATTTTGGGCCGCCCCTGCTCCGACAGCCCTGGATCTAGTCTGAGGGAGCAAAGGGGATGAGTCAGCACTGATGTTCCCACTGGCTCCACTGGTGAGTATTTTGTTGTCTCTGGTGCAGATGGAGTTGCTGTGCTTCTTCTGTCTAGAGGGGGTGTCGTACTCCAGTCTGGTGACAAAGGGGGGACACAGCAGTCCCAGAATGATGTCCCAGTTCGAACATCGCAACCCATTTTTCCACTGTGCATTGATGGCCGCCTGCACTGCACTGTTGGCGATGAAGTTTTTCGCATCACAGTAGCCTAATGGGATAGCAATCAACCACAATATACTCTGGCTTCTAATCCAGTCAAAAACTGCTTAATATAATCCAAACCCAACACAACAATCATATAGTTACAGCCATTACACAACAATTAAACTCCCTTGGCTTGAGCAGTTGAGAGGATCTCCCATTTATTAAAAGGACCACCCCACCCATACTTCATGAACATACTTTATAAGCTTGAGCATAGCAACATTCTAAACGAATAACTCAAAGTCACGAGGAAAACCAGCGACATTTAAGTTTTTCTGGAAAAAAATTTATGGGGGCTTTTTCTGACAGTACCTGGAATTAAACATAATACCTACTGGCTATGTCGATGCAATTCTTGTATCCGAATCGGCTGACTATGTACATTGATTTGTGTGGTGTGTGTGGACACCTACCGGCTATGTCGATGCAGTTCTTGTATCCGAATCGGCTGTCTATGTACATTGATATGTGTTGTGTGTGTGGATACCTACCGGCTATATCGGTGCAGTTCTTGTATCCGAGTGGGCTGTCTATGTAAATTGATATGTGTGGTGTGTGTGGACACCTACCGGCTATGTCGATGCAGTTCTTGTATCCGAATCGCTTGTCTATGTACATTGATATGTGTGGTGTGTGTGGACACCTACCGACTATGTCGACGCAGTTTTTGTATCCGAATCGGCTGTCTATGTACATTGATATGTATGGTGTGTGTGGACACCTACCGGCTATGTCGATGCAGTTCTTGTATCCGAATCGGCTGTCTATGTACATTGATATGTGTGAAGTGTGTGGACACCTACCGGCTATGTCGATGCAGTTCTTGTATCGGAATCGGCTGTCTATGTACATTGATATGCGTGGTGTGTGTGGACACCTACCGACTATGTCGATGCAGTTTTTGTATCCGAATCGGCTGTCTATGTACATTGATTTGTGTGGTGTGTGTGGACACCTACCGGCTATGTTGATGCAGTTTTTGTATCCGAATCGGCTGTCTATGTACATTGATATGAGTAGTGTGTGTGGATACCTACCGGCTATGTCGATGCAGTTTTTGTATCCGAATCGGCTGTCTATGTACATTGGTATGTGTGGTGTGTGTGGACAACTACCGGCTATGTGAATGCAGTTTTTGTATCCGAATCGGCTGTCTATGTACATTGATATGTGTGGTGTATGTGGACACCTACCGACTATGTCGATGCAGTTTTTGTATCCGAATCGGCTGTCTATGTACATTGATATGTGTTGTGTGTGTGGATACCTACCGGCTATATCGGTGCAGTTCTTGTATCCGAGTGGGCTGTCTATGTACATTGATATGTGTGGTGTGTGTGGACACCTACCGGCTATGTCGATGCAGTTCTTGTATCCGAATCGCTTGTCTATGTACATTGATATGTGTGGTGTGTGTGGACACCTACCGGCTATGTCGATGCAGTTCTTGTATCCGAATCGGCTGTCTATGTACATTGATATGTGTTGTGTGTGTGGATACCTACCGGCTATATCGGTGCAGTTCTTGTATCCGAGTGGGCTGTCTATGTACATTGATATGTGTGGTGTGTGTGGACACCTACCGGCTATGTCGATGCAGTTCTTGTATCCGAATCGCTTGTCTATGTACATTGATATGTGTGGTGTGTGTGGACACCTACCGACTATGTCGACGCAGTTTTTGTATCCGAATCGGCTGTCTATGTACATTGATATGTATGGTGTGTGTGGACACCTACCGGCTATGTCGATGCAGTTCTTGTATCCGAATCGCTTGTCTATGTACATTGATATGTGTGTTGTATGTGGACACCTACCGACTATGTCGATGCAGTTTTTGTATCCGAATCGGCTGTCTATGTACATTGATATGTGTGGTGTATGTGGACACCTACCGACTATGTCGATGCAGTTTTTGTATCCGAATCGGCTGTCTATGTACATTGATATGTGTTGTGTGTGTGGACACCTACCGGCTATGTCGATGCAGTTCTTGTATCCGAATCGCTTGTCTATGTACATTGATATGTGTGGTGTGTGTGGACACCTACCGACTATGTCGACGCAGTTTTTGTATCCGAATCGGCTGTCTATGTACATTGATATGTATGGTGTGTGTGGACACCTACCGGCTATGTCGATGCAGTTCTTGTATCCGAATCGCTTGTCTATGTACATTGATATGTGTGGTGTGTGTGGACACCTACCGACTATGTCGACGCAGTTTTTGTATCCGAATCAGCTGTCTATGTACATTGATATGTGTGGTGTGTGTGGATACCTACTGGCTATGTCGATGCAGTTTTTGTATCCGAATCGGCTGTCTATGTACCCTGATATGTGTGGTGTGTGTGGACACCTACCGGCTAGGTCGATGCAGTTTTTGTATCCGAATCAGCTGTCTATGTACATTGATATGTGTGGTGTGTGTGGACACCTACCGGCTATGTTGATGCAGTTTTGTATCCGAATCGGCTGTCTATGTACATTGATATGCGTGGTGTGTGTGGACACCTGCCGACTATGTCGATGCAGTTTTTGTATCCGAATCGGCTGTCTATGTACATTGATTTGTGTGGTGTGTGTGGACACCTACCGGCTATGTTGATGCAGTTTTTGTATCCGAATCGGCTGTCTATGTACATTGATATGAGTAGTGTGTGTGGATACCTACCGGCTATGTCGATGCAGTTTTTGTATCCGAATCGGCTGTCTATGTACATTGGTATGTGTGGTGTGTGTGGACAACTACCGGCTATGTGAATGCAGTTTTTGTATCCGAATCGGCTGTCTATGTACATTGATATGTGTGGTGTATGTGGACACCTACCGACTATGTCGATGCAGTTTTTGTATCCGAATCGGCTGTCTATGTACATTGATATGTGTGGTGTGTGGACACCTACCTGCTATGTTGATAGAGTTTTTGTATCCGAATCGGCTGTCTATGTACATTGATATGTGTGGTGTGTGTGGACACCTACCGACTATGTCGATGCAGTTTTTTTATCCGAATCGGCTGTCTATGTACATTGATATGTGTGGTGTGTGTGGATACCTACCGGCTATGTTGATGCAGTTTTTGTATCCGAATCAGCTGTCTATGTACATTGATATGTGTGGTGTGTGTGGATACCTACCGGCTATGTCGATGCAGTTTTTGTATCCGAATCGGCTGTCTATGTACCCTGATATGTGTGGTGTGTGTGGACACCTACCGGCTATGTCGATGCAGTTTTTGTATCCGAATCAGCTGTCTATGTACATTGATATGTGTGGTGTGTGTGGACACCTACCGGCTATGTTGATGCAGTTTTGTATCCTAATCGGCTGTCTATGTACATTGATATGTGTGGTGTGTGTGGACACCTACCGACTATGTCGATGCAGTTTTTGTATCCAAATCGGCTGTCTATGTACATTGATTTGTGTGGTGTGTGTGGACACCTACCGGCTATGTTGATGCAGTTTTTGTATCCGAATCGGCTGTCTATGTACATTGATATGTGTAGTGTGTGTGGATACCTACCGGCTATGTCGATGCAGTTTTTGTATCCGAATCGGCTGTCTATGTACATTGGTATGTGTGGTGTGTGTGGACAACTACCGGCTATGTGAATGCAGTTTTTGTATCCGAATCGGCTGTCTATGTACATTGATATGTGTGGTGTGTGTGGACACCTACCGACTATGTCGATGCAGTTTTTGTATCCGAATCGGCTGTCTATGTACATTGATATGTGTGGTGTGTGTGGACACCTAACTGCTATGTTGATAGAGTTTTTGTATCCGAATCGGCTGTCTATGTACATTGATATGTGTGGTGTGTGTGGATACCTACCGGCTATGTCGATGCAGTTTTTGTATCCGAATCGGCTGTTTATGACATTGATATGTGTGGTGTGTGTGGACACCTACCGACTTTGTCGATGCAGTTTTTTTATCCGAATCGGTTGTCTGTGTACATTGGTATGTGTGGTGTGTGTGGACACCTACCGGCTATGTTGATGCAGTTTTCGTATCCGAATCGACTGTCTATGTACATTGATATGTGTGGTGTGTGGACACCTACCGGCTGTGTTGATGCAGTTTTTGTATCCGAATCGGCTGTCTATGTACATTGATATGTGTGGTGTGTGTGGATACCTACCGGCTATGTCGATGCAGTTTTTGTATCCGAATCGGCTGTCTATGTACATTGATATAAGTGGTGTGTGTGGACACCTACCGGCTATTTTGATGCAGTTTTTGTATCCGAATCGGCTGTCTATGTACCTTGATATGTTTGGTGTGTGTGGATACCTACCGGCTATGTCGATGCAGTTTTTGTATCCGAATTGGCTGTCTATGTACATTGATATGTGTGCTGTGTGTGGACACCTACCGGCTATCTCGATGCAGTTTTTGTATCCGAATCGGCTGTCTATGTACATTGATATGTGTGGTGTGTGGACAGCTACCGGCTATGTTGATGCAGTTTTTGTATCCGAATCGGCTGTCTGTGTACATTGATATGTGTGGTGTGTGTGGACACCTACCGGCTATGTCGATGCAGTTTTTGTATCCGAATCGTCTGTCTATGTACATTGATTTGTGTGGTGTGTGTGGACACCTACCGGCTATGTCGATGCAGTTTTTGTATCCGAATCGGCTGTCTATGTACATTGATATGTGTGGTGTGTGTGGACACCTACCGGCTATGTCGATGCAGTTTTTGTATCCCAATCGGCTGTCTATGTACATTGATATGTGGGGTGTGTGTGGACACCTACCGGCTATTTTGATGCAGTTTTTGTATCCGAATCGGCTGTCTATGTACATTGATATGTGTGGTGTGTGTGGATACCTACCGGCTATGTCGATGCAGTTTTTGTATCCGAATCGGCTGTTTATGACATTGATATGTGTGGTGTGTGTGGACACCTACCGACTTTGTCGATGCAGTTTTTTTATCCGAATCGGTTGTCTGTGTACATTGGTATGTGTGATGTGTGTGGACACCTACCGGCTATGTTGATGCAGTTTTCGTATCCGAATCGACTGTCTATGTACATTGATATGTGTGGTGTGTGGACACCTACCGGCTATGTTGATGCAGTTTTTGTATCCGAATCGGCTGTCTATGTACATTGATATGTGTGGTGTGTGTGGATACCTACCGGCTATGTCGATGCAGTTTTTGTATCCGAATCGGCTGTCTATGTACATTGATATAAGTGGTGTGTGTGGACACCTACCGGCTATTTTGATGCAGTTTTTGTATCCGAATCGGCTGTCTATGTACCTTGATATGTTTGGTGTGTGTGGATACCTACCGGCTATGTCGATGCAGTTTTTGTATCCGAATTGGCTGTCTATGTACATTGATATGTGTGCTGTGTGTGGACACCTACCGGCTATCTCGATGCAGTTTTTGTATCCGAATCGGCTGTCTATGTACATTGATATGTGTGGTGTGTGGACAGCTACCGGCTATGTTGATGCAGTTTTTGTATCCGAATCGGCTGTCTGTGTACATTGATATGTGTGGTTTGTGTGGACACCTACCGGCTATGTTGATGCAGTTTTTGTATCCGAATCGGCTGTCTGTGTACATTGATATGTGTGGTGTGTGTGGACACCTACCGGCTATGTCGATGCAGCTTTTGTATCCGAATCGGCTGTCTATGTACATTGATATGTGGGGTGTGTGTGGACACCTACCGGCTATGTCGATGCAGTTTTTGTATCCGAATCGTCTGTCTATGTACATTGATTTGTGTGGTGTGTGTGGACACCTACCGGCTATGTCGATGCAGTTTTTGTATCCGAATCGGCTGTCTATGTACATTGATATGTGTGGTGTGTGTGGACACCTACCGGCTATGTCGATGCAGTTTTTGTATCCCAATCGGCTGTCTATGTACATTGATATGTGGGGTGTGTGTGGACACCTACCGGCTATTTTGATGCAGTTTTTGTATCCGAATCGGCTGTCTATGTACCTTGATATGTTTGGTGTGTGTGGATACCTACCGGCTATGTCGATGCAGTTTTTGTATCCGAATTGGCTGTCTATGTACGTTGATATGTGTGCTGTGTGTGGACACCTACCGGCTATGTCGATGCAGTTTTTGTATCCGAATCGGCTGTCTATGTACATTGATATGTATGGTGTGTGTGGATACCTACCGGCTATGTCGATGCAGTTTTTGTATCCGAATCGGCTGTCTATGTACATTGATATAAGTGGTGTGTTTGGACACCTACCGGCTATTTTGATGCAGTTTTTGTATCCGAATCGGCTGTCTATGTACCTTGATATGTTTGGTGTATGTGGATACCTACCGGCTATGTCGATGCAGTTTTTGTATCCGAATTGGCTGTCTATGTACATTGATATGTGTGCTGTGTGTGGACACCTACCGGCTATGTCGATGCAGTTTTGTATCCGAATCGGCTGTCTATGTACATTGATATGTGTGGTGTGTGGACAGCTACCGGCTATGTTGATGCAGTTTTTGTATCCGAATCGGCTGTCTGTGTACATTGATATGTGTGGTGTGTGTGGACACCTACCGGCTATGTTGATGCAGTTTTTGTATCCGAATCGGCTGTCTGTGTACATTGATATGTGTGGTGTGTGTGGACACCTACCGGCTATGTCGATGCAGCTTTTGTATCCGAATCGGCTGTCTATGTACATTGATATGTGGGGTGTGTGTGGACACCTACCGGCTATGTCGATGCAGTTTTTGTATCCGAATCGTCTGTCTATGTACATTGATTTGTGTGGTGTGTGTGGACACCTACCGGCTATGTCGATGCAGTTTTTGTATCCGAATCGGCTGTCTATGTACATTGATATGTGTGGTGTGTGTGGACACCTACCGGCTATGTCGATGCAGTTTTTGTATCCCAATCGGCTGTCTATGTACATTGATATGTGGGGTGTGTGTGGACACCTACCGGCTATTTTGATGCAGTTTTTGTATCCGAATCGGCTGTCTATGTACCTTGATATGTTTGGTGTGTGTGGATACCTACCGGCTATGTCGATGCAGTTTTTGTATCCGAATTGGCTGTCTATGTACGTTGATATGTGTGCTGTGTGTGGACACCTACCGGCTATGTCGATGCAGTTTTTGTATCCGAATCGGCTGTCTATGTACATTGATATGTGTGGTGTGTGTGGACACCTACCGGCTATGTCGATGCAGTTTTTGTATCCGAATCGGCTGTCCTTGTACATTAGCAACTGTTGACACATGTGTTTGTTGTTGGAGCTGCACACTGTGAGTATGTCGTTGGCCATGTC